>NC_045550.1:17139052-17497177 GCF_009769535.1 Thamnophis elegans
GGCATCATGATGGACTTTTGTTCTGCTTTTTCCTCCTTAGCTGTGTCTTCACAATGAGAATGTTTATGTTCTCTCAATCTTATCTCTTCCTTTCTTTTGCCCTTCAAAGCAACATCCAGTGTTTGATTTTGATATTTGTAGGACTTTTGCTTAGAGGATTTTCTGTAACAATCTTCTTCTCTCATCTTATATGCAGGCAAAAGGTAAGCCCCTTTTGCATTGGGTGAGCCCCCTCTTAAATATTTTTCTTTGTGCCCTCGGGTTGCTTCAACATGCTCTTTCAAGTCCAGGTGCCGTAAATGATGTTTTCTTTCATGAGTCCACATGTCACTCCAATCTCTTTTCTCTTCCACATTCTCTCTCCACAGAAGTACTTCTTTATCTTCCTCTCTCTGAGAATAAGGAAACTGATCCCTTGGCTCTCTTCCATTTCCCCACTCTGTTCGGTTTGTGCTTAATGGGCTATGGGGGGAACTACAGGAAGTGAAGCTTGGAGTCCGTGATCTTGGAGAAAGTGAACAGTTTATGGGGCTGCGAGAACGAGGCCTTTCCTGTCCATATCTACAGCACAGGGAAAGAGTGGCATGTTGCATATAAGCATAAATAAATCAGCTGCTACTTAAGGTCCACAGCTATTTTAAGTTTATCTCTTTTTAGAAGTAGTGTATGTATTTTAAATTGTCAATAATACTGAATATCATGCTTGTCTTAGAATAACGATTTGCCCTGTGGTTTGTATCATATACTCTATATTTAATCAGAGGAGCAGAAACAAGTGTGAAATATTAATATATTACTATGTTTGTGAAAAACTCAATACTAATACTAATACTAACAGTAATAGTATAAATTAAATTTATATAATTAAACAGCTCTGGTGGTGATATTAGATATTTATTCAGGAAAAGGATCTCTTATCTTCATCTCTCTTGGTTCCTAAGGCAAGGATGGGATGATCCCAAGACTTCTGGTCCTGAAGCAAAACTATTTTCCCATCTCTGCCTCTCTATGCTGCATCTCTCCATTTCTGGCCATCACTATCTGTGCCTTGGCTGCTGACATCTTCCCCCTTTGCAAAAGGCTGACCAAGATCATCGCTACTGAGCATTTGCAAGAAAAGCTCAGCTGTTCGGCACTTTCCAGAAGGAGGAAAGACATGGAGCGACCAAGTCGCTCTTTGCAAGAAAAGTTAGGGAGTTCTTGCTTTCTTCTACATGGAATCCTTTTATTAGATAGATATAAGCAATCCATGCAGAATAAAGCTGATTTTTTTTTAAAAAAAACAATGAAGTAAACAGAATAACATATTATTCAAATAAGAGAAAACTTCAAACTGTTAAGGAACTACTATGAATATTTTTTTTCTAAACTTTCTAGCTTGTTCCCAAATTATTTGGAAGAACCAGCAATATTTCTCCTCTACTGAAAGCACATTATTTTTACATACAAAAATAGAAGAATATCAATATGAAAAAATACCTGTCTGCTTCTCTCAACATATCTCTTTCTCTTTGAGAATGGATATTTTGGATTATTGCTGCCACATTCTTTCCTGGTTTCTAAGCAAAATAAACATATAGCAACTGTAAATAAATGTATACTTTAACACTTAAAAATAAAACTGGCTAGCCAGATGGCCTATCCTCACCATTGCATCCTTCAGGAATTCTTTTCCAGTTTTCATTGAAAAAAAATCAAATCAATTATATTTTTCAGTTAATTCCTTCTTTATGTATACAGATAGTCCTCAATTTACAACCACAGCTGAATGTGGAATTTCCACTGCTAAGAGAGGTGTTGTGAAGTGCAATGATGCATGAGGTGCAGGGCAAAGCCTTCACAGTATGAAGCCCAGCCTCAGCCTGGCCCAGCAGTGTGGCGCAAAGGGGCTTCTTGGTGTGTATATGACTCCGAGGCTACAAAAGGCTCCTTTTTTTGAGGCACAAAGCCCAACTCTAGTGGCCCAGCAGCATGGTGCAAAGCAAAGCTGCAGCCACTCCACCTTAGTTAACATCTGCGATCACCCTCACCATCCTGCACTCCACTGTCCCAGCTCACCTTCACTGTCTTTTTGCTTCCATTGCTGATAAGGCATGCCTGGTCTGATCTTTCATAAGGCAGCTGCTGGCCCCATGAGGTCATCTTCTTTAGGTCTGGGAAGGAAAGTGCCACATGTGATCTGGAAAGCCTCAGGTGGCTAACAACCCACCTTGCAAAGGACCAGGCTGGGCATATTTTGTCAGCAGTGGGAGCAAGAAGAAGGTGAAGGACAGCTAGGGTGACTCAGCCCATAGGGTACAGGGAGTCAAATGCACATTGATTAGGGAGATAATTGTGTGTGAGGAGTTGAAGTGTCCTGTGGGCGTAAGGGAGGACCGCCAAGCAACCACATTTTGATCACATCACCATGAGGGCACTTCGGGGACAGGTTCAGCATATACATATCAATCACTAGATAGCTGCAGAAAAAGAAGATAAATACTTAAATTTTATCTGTAAACCAAAATGTGCAGTTGAAGACCATTTCTGAATAGCCAGATTAACAGAAGACATGACAAACAACGATATTACCTTTAGTTGAAGTTCTTTGTATCTTTTAGACATTCTTATGAGTAACTTGTCATCATTTATCATTGCAGGTTTCTCTTTATAATATTCTACCATAGCCTGAGCTGCTTCAATATAAGCCATCTCTAAAAAAGCCTGTGATAATTAAAAATTGTTTAGAGTTTAGTTATTTAGTGCACAGAAGAAAAGTGCAAAAATATAAAATGTAATTTTTCTTAGTATAAATTGTTTCAACAGACACATACACATACGTGCGCGCGCACACACATATATATAGTATACACATACGCACACACTTCCTCCTAATGGAATAATCTGGCATAATTTTAGTTGCAGAAAATTAAATGGGGGCTAGTATCTTCAATTGTAGAGGAAAAGAAGCTATCACAATAGATCATCAGTTTAAGTTGAGAGGTTGACAGATAACCAAGAAAACAGTTGAATGAAAAGAAAGAGGAAGGGAAAAGGCTGAAGCTTTACTATCTACTTTGCTTTTTTGTTTCTCTCTGTTACACACAGAGACTTGCAATAGTCCTAGCAAAGGAACCTTGTTAGATCTCAGATATACTGAACACAACACACAAAAGGATAATCACTGTATACTTTCCCAAACAGAAAAAGAAACTTGTTTCCTCTACAACTTCAAATCCTATCAACAAGTTCAATCATCAGAGTTCCTAACCATTTTTTATACAATGTGTAAAACTTAAACAAAATGTTGACATATTTACATTTTATAAGTAAAAAAAACAATACCTGATTGGTCGATTTCATGAGAATATAATTGGTGACTTTTCCAAAGGGAAGTCCAAGGTTGATTACATCATTCTCTGTACAGCTTCCTTCAGGAAGATTACAGATGTGTACTACACGACCTGGGACATATTTCCTTTGTAGCACCTGAAATTATTAAATATAAATTTAGAAAGAGAAAGAGTTGTAAAACAACCATCAGTTAAACATACAAATTTGAAACATACAAATTTGAAATAACACTTCTTATCCTGTGCTTAGTTTGTAGTTAGTTTGTACAGAGCTGATATTTTAGAATCTCAAATACTTGTTCACAAGTCCATATAATCTCCCTTTTATTGTAGCCAAAGGGGCTGGTTAAAAATTAATACTATCATGTAATTGTATATTGAAAGATATATAAATAACACTTTTATGTTTATTTTTGACTGCAACAATATTTTGAAGATATCTATAAATCCACCGTTCTACTAATCACTATGCATATATCATCCAGGTCTAAAAACACATCCCATTTCTCTAATACTCTAATAGATAACTATACCATCAATGTCTTAGAACACATCACAATGATAAAAAATAATGAAACATCAGAGACAAGTAGATAAGTCACATGGTTTGCATCATGTTGTTGTGACTCATGTTTTGCAATTTGCTCATACTCTCTGGCTCCCATGGATAACTATGAATATTATAGATTTACTGGAGGAGCGACGTTTGATATCTATGCTGAAAAGGCAACACAGCTTCACACTTCATTAGTGTCTTACCCTTAGCCTTGAGTTAGTAGCAACTGAAATTTGAGACCAAGGAGAATGACTTGATCACATCTTTGCAACTAAAGAACATGAACAGGCTTTGAATGCTGACTTAAGATCCTGCCAGTTAACACTGGGGCTTGATTCCTTAAAAATGAGACAATGCACCTGATGAGAACCAAATGAGTTTCCTCGTAAACACTTTTTAAAGAATCTGTATTCTTTAAAAAAAGGAAGATGGAAGTTACTTTGAATTGTTGGTTTTCCTTTGTATTCTGTCAAATAATGGGTATCTACTTAATATCAGGATAACTCCACCATTATGCAAAAAGAAATGTATATTACACAAGTACTATCATTCTCTCTCATTTCTTGTTAACTTTATTCATTTTACCACAGCTCCCTATAAAGAATTTTTTTTCTGTTAAATAGATATGGGATGCAGCTAGTAATGTTTAAAGAGATGAGATTCGTATTGCAGTTTCTCTGTGTCATCTTGATAATTTTGGTCCAGTGTAGAACACACTGAATGACTCAATATGGCTATAGTAACAAACCATCCTGCACTCCACTGTCCCAGCTCACCTTCACTGTCTTTTTGCTTCCATTGCTGATAAGGCATGCCTGGTCTGATCTTTCATAAGGCAGCTGCTGGCCCCATGAGGTCATCTTCTTTAGGTCTGGGAAGGAAACTGCCACATGTGATCTGGAAAGCCTCAGGTGGCTAACAACCCACCTTGCAAAGGACCAGGCTGGGCATATGGACTGTGCTTTATTTCCCCATCTCATCTTATACTTATGTGAGTTAGAAAGATATCTCCCTAAATTTTTGTATATGCTATTTTTTATTTTGGGTTTAAGTCATATTTTTCTCCTTGTTGCTTTGGTAATGCATCTGGCTTATCTCTGTCATGCAACCCAGTCTCCAGGAGCAATTTCAATATAGAAGTGATTCCAGTGGAATTCCAGTCTTCAGAAAGAACTTTGTAAGTGGATAAAAATGCCAAATCCATTCTAAACATCTGGATGATTGTGTGGTGGGCTATAATGATGAAGAAAAAATGCTACTGGAATGTCCATCGGTGCATCTTCACTGAAGGACAGTAGAAATATATAAAAGCTAGTATACCATGAATACTGGAGAGACAAAATTGGTTTATAAGAAAGACCAAATGAAGAATAAAAAAGAGGGAAGGCAAGACAAAGTGTTACATGACCAGTACTTTAAAAAAAACTAGCAGGCAAAGCAGATAACAACAAGAGCTGACAATGGCCAGAAAGAGCATGAAAAAAGGAGACAAGAGGGGCTAAGACCAAATCTTAAGAACAAATACATTCAAAGCCAGAATTGAAAAGACAGCAACGTGCAATAAATGTGATCTTTGCAAAGAAGCTGAAGCAACAGTGGACCACCTAGCTGCTGCAAGAAGAACCGACAGAATGACTACAAACAATGGCATGACAAAGTAGCAACAATGATTCATTGGAAAATCTGCAGGAAATACAATTTGCCTGCAAGCAAGAACTGGGATCAAAAAAGGAATGGAAAATAAAAGGCTAAAATGCTCTGGGACTTTAAAATACAAACAGACAAGCACCTGCCACACTCTAGATTTAACAATTATCAATAAGAAAGTCCCTTTGGCATTGACACAGCCACCATCCGTCAATTGCAAAGGGCAGCTTTACTTGGAACAGCTTGCATCCTATGACAGTATCTTTAACACCATCAAACAACAACAACTGCCTGTCTTAGGTCCTTGGAAATATTCCATAGATGAACAAAATTCCAAATCCAGTCTAAACATGTGCCTGAATGTGCAACCAACTATAATAAAAATACTCACATTTCCACCAGGTGGTAGGTAAGAGAATGTGGAACTTGATTGACCAAATGAAGATGCAGAATTGTATGACTCAGCATTTAAAGGGTAATCTAAAGAAATGACACATATTCCATGAAAATCTACCACTGTATATATGCAAAAAAGGAGAAAGCATTTCCTTTATTATAGATTTTGACTATAAAATTATTTTAGTTTCTCTTGATGGTAACTGCTCTAGTGATGGCTGCTGTTTATATCTATTTATTTTGTAGAAGTTTTTATTGTTTTAATGTTTTTAAAATTACTTATTGTTTTGTAATTTTAGAATTATAAGCCACCCATAGTTACTTGGTTGACTTGGGCAGCTGTGAGTGCCTCAACCTGTATACTGGACTCGTGCCCCTCCTGGCTGGTCTCGACTAAAGGATGCGGTGGTGAGACCCCTCCTGAAGAAACCTTCTCTGGACCCAGCCATTTGAACAACTATCATCCAGTCTCCAACCTCCCCTTTGTAGGGAAGGTTGTTGAGAAGGTGGTGGCCTTTCAACTCCGACAGACCTTGGATGAAACTGATTATCTGGATTCCTTTCAGTCGGGTTTCAGGCCTGGTTACAGCACAGAAACTGCTTTGGTCACGCTGATCGATGATCTCCGGCGAGCCAGGGATAGGGGTCACTCCTCTATCCTAGTGCTTCTTGACCTCTCAGCGGCCTTCGATACCATCAATCATGGTATCCTTCTGCGACGGTTGCGAGAGGTGGGAGTGGGAGGCACCGTCCTACGGTGGTTCTCCTCCTACCTCTCGGGCAGGTCGCAGTCGGTGTTGGTTGGAGGGCAGAGATCGACCCCTAGGCCCCTCAATTATGGGGTGCCGCAGGGTTCGGTCCTGTCCCCCTTCCTATTTAACATCTACATGAAGCCGCTGGGTGAGATCATATGCCGACACGGGATTAAATACCACCAATACGCGGACGATACTCAACTGTATCTGTCCGCCCCGTGCCAACTCAGCGAAGCGGTAGAAGTGATGTGCCAGTGACTGGAGGCTGTCAGGGTCTGGATGGGAACGAACAAGCTTGCACTCAATCCCGACAAGACTGAGTGGCTATTGATGCTCCCTCCCAAGGATGGTCCACCTATTCCACCTCTTAGCCTGGGAGGTGAAACTATACGCCCCTCAGAGTGTTCACAATTTGGGAGTCCTCCTGGATCCGCAGCTGACGCTAGAACATCACTTGTCAGCTGTGACCAGGGGGGCCTTTGCCCAGGTTCACCTGGTGCACCAATTGCGACCCTATCTGGACCGGGAGGCCCTTCGGATGGTCACTCACGCCCTCGTCACCTCAAGACTGGATTACTGTAACGCGCTCTACATGGGGCTGCCCTTGAAGAGTGTTCGAAGATTTCAGTTAGTCCAGAATGCAGCCGCACGAGCAATAGGGGGCGTACCTAGGTACACCCACATTACACCTATCCTCCGCGAGATGCACTGGCTTCCCATTGGTCTCCAGACACGCTTCAAAGTGCTAGTCGTTACTTTTAAAGCCGTACATGGTATAGGACCTGGCTACCTGAGAGACCGCCTCCTGCCATTTACCTCCCAGAGACCCATAAGATCGCACAGACTAGGCCTCCTCCGGATTCCATCTGCCGGTCAATGTCAGCTGGCGACTCCCCGTCCCTTCTCTGTAGCTGCTCCGGCCCTATGGAACGATCTTCCCGTGGAGATCCGGACCCTTACTACCCTTCCAGCCTTCCGCAAAGCGACCAAGACCTGGCTGTTCCGGCAGGCCTGGGGCTGTTGATTTATCCAGCCCCATCCTAAGCTATGAATGTTGTGGAATTTTAATGTTGTTTTTTTATTTTTGTATGTTCTCCCTTCCTTTTTATCTGTAAGCCGCCCTGAGTCTCTCGAGAGTGGGAGGCATACAAACCCCGTAAATAAATAAATAAATAAACAAACAAACAAACAAATAAATAAATATAGAAATTGAATGGATGAATGAATGAAGCAAGACTGATGAATTTACAGAAAGGCTAAACTAACGTATTATTTCAAGACATATCAAAATAACCAAGAAAGATAATTTGATCACAACATACTATATTCCTGGTTTTTTCATTTTATCAATATACTTGTATTCATAAATATTTGTGTGTGTGTGTGTGTGTGTGTGTGTGTGTACAGCACATAATGGCTTTCTGTCGTGATGGTCTCTTGTGACGAGCCGACAGAGAATGGAAGTAGTCTGCTTCCTCCCATATTTGGGCATACCAGGGGTTGTGACACTAAATACATACCTACTTCCCTGGCTCAGCTGATAAGGAGGAGAACCTTGTGGCTTAGTGGTTAACACAACTGCTTAATATGTAATACAGCACAGGTTCAAATCCCAGTAAGGGTATGGCTAACTGATGAGAGCTAAATAGCTTGAAATAGATCTATACTAGTCTCCCTTTATTTATTTATTTATCAGCACAAATGCAACACACACAGACATATATATATACATTGTGTATGTATATATGTGTTTGTGTGTATGTGTGTGTGTGTGTGTATACACACATATGCAGTGTGTGTGCATGTGTGTGTGTGTTTGCAGTCGCAGGCATACATGTATTATTTGAATAATTTACCTTCAGTACCAGACAGATTGAACACACTTTTATTATTTGGGGAGGTAGAATGTAATACTCCTTCTGCTGAATGCAACACACAATGAATGTCAGTGCTAAAAAAAGAAACAAAAGAAATTCAGATATAAAATAGATGGGTCGGATATTATTGGGCTTAGTTACCATATATATTGAACTGAAGAAATACAATAATACCACACTAGTAACAGAAATTATGAAATTATTCTAAACATCAGTAAGTTAGTACTACGGGCTATTGTTGGAATCTTTTAAAAAAATTCAACCAATAAATAACAATGGAAAAGAGCTGGAAAATACAAAATAGATAGAGCTATAATTACAATATAGATAAAACTAAAGCATAAACTGAATTCAGATACAAGACAATTGTATCTGAACTCAATGAACATTCCTTCTGCTTTCGTTAAGAACAATGTAGTTAGAGTGTGAGGAATATTCTAAACTTGTCAGATAAAGTTGCTCAACTTCTCTTGGAGTTGGGCTCTGGTTGGGCAAATCTCTTGGATGTGACAGAGTTACATCTGAGTCTTGTTATCTGGGAGGAGTTAAAGCTAGTTGTCTGTGCTCTCTTAATTGATAAAGTCCATCGAAGAGGTAGTATGTGGTTGGGTCCAAGCAATGATCAATGCCTCTTTTCAAGAAGGGATAGTGCCACCTGCTTTATTTATTTATTAAATAATGCTGCCCATATTATCATTGATTCTTTGAATGAGGCAGTGTTGTGTCCCCTTCTCAAGAAGCCATGTTTAGTTAGTTACACTGTTCACAAAAATAGCTGTAGTAAAACATCTGCAATCTGTCCTGCTCCCAACATCACTGGATAGAAGACCTTTTGTGAGGTTGTGCCATAAGAAGCAGTATTGTTTGCTACTCATTTATCTTCCACTGTGAGTGTAGCAGCATGCCCATCTGCAATCTTGGACTCTTGTCTCTAGGGCTGCCAGTGGCGTTCCTTAGGGTGATCATGTTGGGGTATTTCAATCTGCTGCTCTGGGGCGGAGATCTGAGGTTGTGCAGGTGTTCATGGTCACCATGGCAGACATGGACCTGGTCCAACTTATCCATGGTCCAATTCACATGGGTGGGGATCACTCATTAGATCTTGTGCTAGTAGTGTTATGATCTGATTTTGTGGGACATTAATATCAGTCTCTTGTCATTGAGGGACTACACTCTCTTGGCCCCAAAATTCTCCACAGTCACCTCCTATCTTAGGCAAGTGGAGTCTATTCAACTTGCCTACCCAGGCACCTGATAAACCCAGTGCGTTTTAAAGGGAATGTGAGGTTATTCCCAAAACTCTGGTCAAAAGCTCAGTAGAGGACTGATCACAGCTTGGAATAAGCAGATGATGGGGGCCATGGACCAGAATCTCTCTCTACGTGGATTTCATAGAACACCATGTTTTATGGAGAAGTTTCAAGAAATGAAGTGACATGAGACACCTCAAGCACTATTGAAGGAAGACAAAGAATGGGACTGACTGAGCACAGGAAATACCCTACATTAAAACAATTTGTGGCAATAAACCCATTTTAGTGTAACGAGTTTTCTGCTATCATCGCACCTGCAACCACCAACCAGCAGTCTTGTTTTGGGTGGCCAGGTCCCTCCTAGGTAAGGAGGAGTCGGGCAAACCCTTGGAGAGTTGCTGTGATAAATATTCTCAACATGTCAGATAAAGTTGCTCAACTTCTCTTGGCGTTGGGCTCTGTCTGGGCAAATCTTTTGGACGTGACAGAGTTACATCTGAGTCTTGTTATCTAGGAGGAGTTCAAGCTAGTTGCCCATGCCCCCTTAACTGATAAAGGCCACCCAGGAGGTAGTATGTTGTTGAATCCAAGCAACGATCATGCCTCTTTTCAAGAAGGGGTGGTTATTAAATTTGCTGCCCATATCACCATCGAAAGTGACTCTTTGAAGGAGGCAATGTTGTGCCCCCTTCTCAAGAGGCCATGTTTGGACTCAACAGTGTTAAACAACTTTCACTCAGTCTTCAACCCTTTCCTTTTAGAGGTTACTGAGAGGGTTAGTACACAACTACAGTGGGCCCTGGATGAGGCAGATTGTCTAAAATATTTTCAATCTGGGTTCAGGCCAGGGCACAGAACTGAAATAGCATTGGTTGTGCTTGTTGATGACTTTTGGAAGGCTTGGGATGCAGGTGGTATAACCATTCTGGCCCTCCCTGGCTTTCAATATCATTGACTATGGTATCCTGGACCAACATAAGGTTTGGGAGTGGGAGGCAATGTGTTGTGGTGGTTCTCCTTCCTCTGCAGCCATTCCAGGCAGGATGGGTGGGGCAAGACAAGTCATGCCCTAGGGTCTTGCAAAGTGGAGTGCTTCCGAGTTCAAGCCTTTCACCTTTCCTGTTTAACATTTACACAAAATGATTAGGGGAAATCATATATTGGTATGGAGCCCAACTTAGGAGAGTAGAAATTGCATTTTCAAAGCTACATCTTAATATTACATTTGTTATGGATTGTCCATCACAATAATATATTATTTTCTTTTGAAAATAATTATGTTTCTTATATTGTTTTCTGAACATGAATAAGGGTGTATGTGTGAAGATATATATTCATACCCTACATACAAATATAAGAGACTAAAGATGATGACTGAAATAATTAGAAGCATCGATATATATTTCAACTACTTACTTCTCTGAGAAAGTCAAGCAATTCTGAATATGAAGATTTCCTTTAATGTGCTGATCCCAGTCCTCAATTAAAAGAACAAGAAAGATAGAATGAAATACCAGAAAAGATACATTTGGTGTGCTATATCCATAGTAGTTGTCACTTTTATGAAAAATTTCTGTACCATTCATCAACATGATAAAAGAAAATATGTTATAATTTGAAAAATAGGGTGGCCAAAATGAAGACCTTAAATCATTCATTTAGTCAAGTAGGTCCATAAATTATTCAATCCCATTACTCTGGATAATTGGGTGATGTTGCTATGGGTAAGAAAACAATTTCATGCAATGAGATTTGTGATTTTGGGAGGAATATAAATTTGAGTATTTGCACAGTATAAAATTGTCAGATCTTCATCATTTGCAATGTTATGGGTGGAATATTAATGTTACATATCAATGATGTAGAACAAATTTAATCTGGTGGTAGTTATTCTACCCAAATTAAAATTCTCTAGGCAATTCTATTGTCATTTCATCTTTTCATTTACAAATGTTAGTAAGACATCAAATGCATATGCATGTAGAATAGTATCAGAAATTACTAACTATAATAATTACAATAGTACCATGGCAAGATAAAGAACAGCAAACCATGTGATTTTATATATAAATTTATTTTATCATTTTTAAAATTAAAGATACATATATCCTGTCAGAAAAAATATGACGCAGTGATTCTATTGATAAAGCAACCCATATATGATAGTACTTAAGCAATGAAACACTATATGGAAAGAGACAATTTACTAAAAAAGTCCAAATCTGAAGCAAACTTACCTTAAGGTCAAATACCTTCTTACTGCATAAGGTACAAACGTGGGGAAAGCTAAGAGGTACAATACTATTAAAGTCGTTTAATCCATGGGACTGAAGAGGCCTCACTGGCAATCCAGATGTAACAGATTCCTGTTTCTGTCTTGTTTGTGAGTTACTGTAATTTTGTTTATCATTTTTAGTTCTGCTGAAAAAATGTGGAGTACCAGTGCTAAATTTTGTATCTGGTGTTGGTTCTTCAGGGTTATATAAATCACTCCTTACTTCGTATGGGACATTTGTTGATGGCCACATGCTGGTATTGGGCACAATGTCAGTTTTATTTTGATTAGAGAAAGTAGAAGGATTTTCCCATTGATTGCTTGTATCTCTTTCGTGTACTATAGAACCTATCTTTTCTTTTTGATTCTGATGAGAATTTTGAGAGTCAGCAGCAAATGTCAAAGACTGTGTACAGGTTGTATGCTGGCCTTTAGAGACAGCTCCATAAAACTCTTTCTGAAATCCCAGTTGGCCTTCAGATATTCCATTTCCAGATGACACCGGGACTGGATGAGAACCACTGGTTACAAAGCTCTGTTGACAGCATTGACCAGCATCAGAGGGAAAAAGCTGTTTATTGTAATCATAAAATCCACCTGTGGTAGAGGAGGCACTAGTTTTATTTAGACCCATAGATACAGCTTGTTGTCCAGTTGTTTGAGAAATTACACCCCCAAAAGGGTTTAGGACTACAGTACTGACATTTTGATTTGGAAGGTTATTTACTGAACCCAGAGTTCCACCATGGGCTGCCAAAGATGGGTTCTGTGTTGGAAAATGTATTCCACCAGGTGGAAATCTAGTATTGGTGGCCCCAGGACCTACAGCATGCCCTGGAAGGGTATTAAACATGGAAGGGTGTCTTAATTGGTTGAAAAGTGGCTGAGACATGGCCACTTTAGAAAGAACCTGGTTCAGGACAGTTGCAGCTGCTGTGTTGTTGTTGACTGCTGTCTGAGCCAATTTTAGTCTGTGTAGCGTAAGCTGTGCCTGAAGCTGAGCCAGCTGAAGACTTGCAGAAGAAGGAAGCAGTGGATTTGCAGTGTTGACAGTAAATATGTTCTTGTCCAGAAGTTTGGCAGCACTGTAAAGTAATAGGCAATAATTTTAATTTGTCTTTGATCAATGTCAACTGTAGGCATTTTTCACCAAATTAAGACTAAGATGTATGATATTATTCGTGGTATCCTGATTAAATTCTTGGAAGTGAAGAAAGTAATTGATGATATATAATTGTCATCTTATAAAGTATTTGCAACCAGTCATTTCATTTATGAAGATAAATGGCACATCAAAAAGAAGCTTGCAAGCCAAAATACTATGAGAGGTGTAGCTAAAGAATAATAAATTTGCTAGATTTAGTCAAATATTTAGTCAAATTTCCATATGTGAATCATGCAAATGAAAAAATTATTTTCTTTTTTTTTATTAAAATTTTTTATTTCATTTTCATTTTATACAATCACATATATACTGTGCATGAATAAGGCCATATAACATTAAGCAATAAACACAACTCGTCTTATATTCCAAAATACAAAACCAACATAGTGCTTCAACCCTCCATACACCCTTTCTTTCTCCCCCCTCCAACTTTCTTTTCTCCCCTTCAACATTCCCCTCTTCTACTTCCCCTCCCCCTCTAACGTTCCTTCCTCCCCCTCCCTTCCATCTCACCCTCTTTCCATTCCCCTCTCACTCCCTCTCCACCCCTCTCTCTTCTTTCCCTCTACTCCTCACTTCGGTGTATTTCTACTATCCATCAATGTATTCAGCTTCTTATTTTATACTAAAATTAGAAAAAGGAAAAGAAAAAAGCAACAGTATACAAGTGCATTCTTGTTGTTCTAAAGATTAACATAAACTATATTACCCCCCTCCCCCCCTATAATCCCCCCTCCCTTCCCCCCTTCCGACTTCCCAAATCCCGTACCCGGTATAGCTTTTTATCAAACACAGTCTCGAGTATATTAAAACTAAGTAAATTAAAAGTGAAAAGAAAAAGGAAAAGAATAGAAGAAAAAAGTACTAAAAAAAAAGAAAGAAAATCAATAAACTCTCTACATTGAGCTCAGCTTCTTATCATTAAAAAGAAAGAAAAAAAACTTAAGCGGTTTACATCATTCCTAATCTTAATTAATTAATTACCTGCAGGGTTTCAGCATATATTAAAACCAAGTAAGTTAACCAAGTAGAATTCTTCTCTAGCTAGGGGCCTTATCCCTTTATCTAAATATCTATCTATTTCCAAACCCTTAATTTGTCCCTTTTATGCTTCCTTCCTCTCTGACACAATTTAAACACATCTCAAGGTCTTCTCTCGGTTTCCTCTTCCAGCTCTTCTCGTCCCTGCCTCTATCTGTATCCATATACATCCATACACACACACACACACTCACACATATATATACACACACGCCCATATACATACACATACATATATTTTATATTCATCCGTACTCCTCTCATATATGCTCCGCCTGAAAAAATTATTTTCTAGTACGGAAAATAGAGTGACATTCAATCATGGCTGTCATTATCAATGTTTATATAAAAGTATAAATCCATATAAGGTATACATTGCAGTTAAGGAGCTTTGTTAATGACTAAATTGAAGCCCAAATTGCATTATCAAATATTTGCTGTTTCAATATTTGAAGAGCTGTCTCACAAACAATTTTCACTGGCATACAATGTTTCTATGTAAGTTCATCAGGGTTGAGGCACAATGAACATTTCCTTTTACATTGGTACTTTTGAGTTCTACTCTACAGAATAATTCTAATGTCTTGCAAGTTATTTTCAATGGTGTTAGACTAGGCCAGTGATGTTTAACCTTTTCGGCACTGAGTGCCGAAACTGGAGCAAGAGGGGGAGAGGGGGGGGGGTAGAGGGAGAGAGAGAGAGAGCACCCAGGAGTGATCTCAGGAGCACTGTGCACGCAGGAGCACCAGAACCCAGAAAAGAGCAGCTTGCCAGTGTGCATGCATGTGATGGAACCTAGAAGAGAGCAGCTGGTCTGTGCACATGTGTGCTGTAGCAGCTGGCTGGTGCACATGTGTGCAACGGAATCTGGGAAAGCAGTTGGCGATGGTGCACTTGCCCACAGAAAGGGCTCTGCGTACCAACTCTGGCACGTGTGCCATAGGTTCACCATAGGCAGAAGTTGCGACAGTAGATAAAATCAATTTCAGAAGTCCAAATGTATCTTCATAAAAAGTTTGAAAGTGCCATGCTGCCAATGATGACCAGCAAAAGAGTGATATGGAGTCATTCTTTTCTCGTTTAATAATAATGCAAGTCTGACATCATCTGACATTTGGAAGCAAAAAAATAATTGATGACATGTAATTATCAACTTTTGAATTATTTGGGACATAAAGTGAGAGATTTACTTTGTCTCGCTCCACTAGAATGAGATTGGGGGGGGGGGGTAAAAATATTTAGTTAAAATTAGTTAAGTTCTGCCAACATAGACCTTCAGCACTGGCTCGCACAAAGGGCTAAGACAATTATACTTGCAACTTTAGACATATGGGATAGAGTAAAATTCTGTATAAAGTTTTCATTCTGTTTATATATTCAATTCACTTTACCTAGTTGTCCAGCCCCAGGGGATCTCAAAACTTACCTTATATTTTATAAATTAAATTAAATTAATAAACCCTGAATAATAGATTATATGGGAAAATGCATGTTTGTTCTCATTGCTTTTATACTTTTATTTTCTTTCTATCTTTTACATTAAATAAATACAAATATACAGAAATAGTATTATTCCTGTAAGTAAACAAACACACTCATGCCTCATTCTGTGCAGTACTATGAAAGATACATTGTGTATCTGCCAGTAACTCCTGAATCCCTTGGTAGCTCCCTGTGCCACACAAAATTAAACCAATTGATATGGAAGTGCTCTCTAATCCCTAAGCGTATTGTTTTAAAGTATAAAGTTGTGTTAGAGGTGTTGATAGACAAAGCACAAAGAATGGGTTCTTATGAAAAAGCAGATTAAAAAGTGAGCTCGCCAATTTAGCAGAAAGTCTTGGATTGATTTATGTATTTATTCAGTTAGGAAAGGAGAGGAAGACATTTTCCTTTTACATTTAATTACAGTACCTAGAGTAGGGTTTTGGGTTAGGTCCCCCCCCCCCTTTGATATCTAGCATGTATTTTTCTTTTTTATTCTTTTATTTTTTTTAGTTTCTATTAGTTCTTACTTTTTACATTGTAGTGTTCAATAGAATTATCACATTACTAATGATTGCTGATTCAATGCCAAAACCAATAGCAAATTATGTGCTTTTAAAAAACCTCCACTATCTTTCTGGAAACAAATCATCTTTGAATTAAATTTCTAGAATAGTAAATCTGTTCGCAACCTAGTTGGTTGTAAGGAGAGGAACAAAAAAAAACCCATCCATTTAATAGAAAACAGATTTGTGACCAAAAACTCTTAATAATGTATTAGTGCCTTATGCTCTGGATACTTATCAAATACATTAAAAAATTAAAAGCTACAGTCTTTGTACATTGCAGAATGCAACAAAGTTGCACAATGGTTAGAGTGCAGTACTGCAGGCTACTTCTGCTGACTGCTGTCTGCCTGCAATTTGGCAGTTCAAATCTCATCAGGCTGAAGGTTGACTCAGCCTTCCATCCTTTCGATGTGGGTAAAATGAGGACCCAGATTGTTGGGGGCAATATGCTGACTCTGTAAGCCACTTAGGGCTATAAAGCACTGTAAAGCAGTATATAAGTCTAAGTGCTATTGCTAGTGCTATTATAGCATTTCTAGATTATCCCCCAAAAAGAAAATTACTACATACAATATAGGATAGTAATTAAACTTTTCATTAAATGAAATTCCCTATCTTTATTAGAAAGTCAGGCACATTCCGAAAACAATAATAACCTTATATGGAAAGGTAGACTATATAATTGCACAAACAGAAGATGATGGCCGTTAACACTGCACAAACATCTATTATACAAATACGGGAGAGAGAGAGAGAGAGAGGGAGAGAGAGAGAGAGGGAGGGAGGGAGGGAGGGAGGGAGGGAGGGAGAGAGAGAGAGAGAACATTTTAAAAATCTATATACATTATTATTTATAAGAATGATTTTTTAAAAAGCATTAATATTTCTTTATTAATTTTACTTTTGTAAAAAATAGGACCATTATTCAAACATATACAAATATATTATTAATGTATTAATATAACCTGCTAGTAACATTAATATTACTAAACAGTATGCTTTATTCATATATAACAAAAAATCAAATGCATAAAATCAGTGAAGCATCCTCTATATATTTTTAAAATTGTATAATCATGCTCAAACAATCCAAGCATCCAGCATCAGAGTTTACATCTGGGCAATTAGGATGACAAAAAGATCATACATTGTCTCTCTGATTGCTTCCGCTGAGTCGCACCCAGCCGCCTTGTTCAGGATAACCCGTTCCCTCCTAATTAGGAGGGATACGAGCGATCCTTTGCAAGGCAGAGCTGAGGACTACGTCCAATTCCTCGCGGATAAAGTTGCTTGGCTTCGGGCGGACCTGGACTCCAATTCTGCAGAACCAGCTGAGGCACCAAGGGATAATCTGGTAGGACATCACTGGATTGATTTTCAAGCTGTTACCCCTGAGGACGTGGACAAGGCCATGAGAGCTGTAAGTGCCTCCACATGTGTACTGGACCTGTGCCCCTCCTGGCTGGTTGTTAACAGCAGGGAGGTGACACGGGGCTGGATCCAGGCGGTTGTTGCCGCCTCCTTTTGGGAGGGGGTCTTTCCCCCCCGCATTAAAGGCGGCGGTGGTGAGACCCCTCCTGAAGAAACCATCTTTGGATCCAGCCGTCCTAAACAACTATCGTCCAGTCTCCAACCTCCCCTTTGTGGGGAAGGTTGTTGAGAAGGTGGTAGCCTTTCAGCTCCAGCGGTCCTTGGAGGAAACCAATTATCTAGATCCCTTCCAGTCTGGTTTCAGGCCTGGCTACAGCACAGAAACCGCTTTGGTCGCATTGATCGATGATCTTTGGAGAGCCAGGGATGGAGGTCATGCCTCCATCCTGGTACTCCTTGACCTCTCTGCGGCTTTCGATACCATCGACCATGGTATCCTTCTGCGACGACTGCGGGAGATGGGGGTGGGAGGCACTGTCTTACGGTGGTTCTCCTCTTACCTCTCGGACAGGTCGCAGTCAGTGTTGGTCAGAGGGCAGAGATCGACCCCTAGGCCCCTAACGTATGGGGTGCCGCAGGGTTCGGTCCTGTCCCCCCTCCTCTTTAATATCTACATGAAACCGCTGGGTGAGATCATTCGACGGCACGGGATAAAATACCACCAGTATGCGGACGATACACAGCTGTATCTGTCCGCCCCGTGCCAACTCAATGAAGCGATTGACGTGATGTGCCAGGACCTCGAGGCTGTTAGGGACTGGATGGGGGTTAACAAGCTTGTACTCAATCCAGATAAGACCGAGTGGCTGCTGTGCTTCCCTCCTACTAATTGGCCAAGTGTTCCACCTCTCAGGCTGGGGGGTCAAACGGTACGCCCCTCAGACAGGGTCCGCAACTTGGGAGTCCTCCTGGACCCACAGCTGACTTTTGAACATCATTTGTCAGCTGTGACCAGGGGGGCATTTGCCCAGGTTCGCCTGGTGCACCAGTTGCGTCCCTACCTGAACCGGGAGGCTCTCACAACAGTCACTCGCGCCCTTGTGACCTCCAGACTGGATTACTGCAGCGTGCTCTACATGGGGCAGCCCTTGAAGAGTATTCGGCGACTTCAGCTTGTCCAGAATGCAGCCGCGCGAGCGATCGTGGGTGCGCCTCGGTTCACCCACGTAACACCTATCCTCTGCGAGCTGCACTGGCTGCCTGTTGATCTCCGGGTACGCTTCAAGGTGCTAGTCGTCACCTACAAAGCCCTTCATGGTATTGGACCTGGGTACTTGAGAGACCGCCTACTGCCAATTACCTCCACTAGACCAATTAGATCCCACAGACTAGGCCTCCTCCGAATTCCATCAGCTGGCCAGTGTCGACTGGCGACTACCCGGAGGAGAGCCTTCTCTGTGGCTGCTCCGACCCTCTGGAACGAACTCCCTGTGGAGATTCGTACCCTCACCACCCTCCAGGACTTCCGCATAGCCCTTAAAACCTGGCTGTTCCGACAGGCCTGCGGCTAAAGACTCGCTGCCCCACTTCGAATGGTATGATTGTTGTGCTTTTAACTATGTATGGTTTTTTATGTTTTTGTTATTCTGTTTGTATTTCCCCTCCCTTTTTGAGTTGTGAGTCGCCCTGAGTCCCTTCAGGGAAAAGGGCGGCATACAAATAAAATTAAACCAAACCAAACCAAACCAAGTATTACAAAATAACTGAATATAATTAATTAGAGATTTTCAAATAGTTCATTACCTAAATGTAAATTATTCAAGTAAAATAATAAAATCATGTCTCCCAGGTTCTAGTCTGGTGCCTTACCCATTAAACCAAACTGGCTCTTATATTATAAATAATACAGGAATCTATTGCAAGTGGATCTTAAGCTTTCTAACAGGAAGCAGCAGGTGAAGCCAGGTAAAATTATATCAGATACCTGTACAATTAGCACAGGTGCCCCCCAGGGCTGTGTGCTCTCTCCATTACTCTTTTCTCTCTATACCAATGACTGCATCATAAAGGATCCCTCTGTTAAAGTACTGAAGTTTGCAGATGATACAACGGTGATTGGTATCATCCGAGAATATGATGAACCTGCATACAGACAGTAAGTTTTACAATTGGCCCTGTGGTGCAGCCAGAACAATCTTGAACTGAACATACTCAAATCTGTAGAGATGGTAGTAGATTTTAGGAGAAGCCCTCCTATTCTACCACGTCTTACAATACTAGACAACAGAGTATCAATAATAGAGATCCTCAAGTTTCTAGGTTTCATAATATCTCAAGACTTAAAATGGATACCTACATTCAAAACATCATCAAAAAAGCACAACAAAAAATGTTCTTCCTGTGCCAACTTAGAAAGCTCAGACTGCCAAGAAGCTGCCAATACAGTTCTACAAAGGAATTATTGAGTCTGGCATTTGCCCCTAAATAAGTGTCTGGTTTGGCAAAGCAACCAAACAAGATAGGCACAGACTTCAACAAATAATTAGGACTGCAGAAAAAAGAATTGCAACCAGTTTGCTTTCCATCGAGAACATGTATAATGCAAGAGACTTAGACCGTTCAAATTCTGGACATAAACTGTTTCAACTTTTTCCCTCAAGATGATGCTATAGGGCAGTGATGGCGAATCCTTTTTGGCTGCCATGCCAAAAGCGGGGGGAGCACAGGGGGGGTCATATGCCGGCATACCACACCCATAATGCTATATGCGCGACATCACCACCACCCTACTTTTGCCTCAGTTTTCTCCAGAGGATTTCTAGGAGCCTGGGGAGGGTAAAAACAACCTCCCCACCCCCACCCCCTGACACCCTCCAGAGGCCTCAGGAAGCCTCCCTGAAACCTCCAGAAGGCAAAAAACAGACCTACGGGGAACCCGAAAGTTCAGGAATGGTGACGTCAGGTTTGTCTGTAGGTCCAATTTTCAACCTCCAGAGCCTTCAGGGAAGAAGGCCCTGAAAGCGCCAGAGGTCAAAATGGACAAACCAGAAGTCATCATTCCTGAACCTCCGGGTTCCCCGTAGATCTATTTTTCACCCTCTGGAGCCTTCAAGGGCCTTTAGGAGCTTCCCTGAAGGCTTCAGAGGGCGAAAAACGGCCCTACAACAAACCGTAAGTGACTTCTGGTTTGTCTGTAGGGCCATTTTTCGCCCTCCGGAGCCTTCAGGGAAGCCTCCTGAAGGTTCCGGAGGGTGAAATACATCCTCAAAAGAAGGCCAAAGTCAGCTGGCCAGCATGTGCATGCGTGCTGGCCAGCTGACAGGGCAATGCCTCACGTGCCCTGACAAATGGCTCTGTATGTCACCTGTGCCACGCGTGCCATAGGTTTGCCATCACGGCTATAGGGCATTGCATGCCAAAACAACTAAACACAAAGACGGGGTTCTTCTCCCCCCATGCTATAAGTCTGCTAAACAACTAATTCCCACAACACTGTCTTATACCCTGGGATATCAATCCACCAGTAGGGCTGTATTACTGTTATCCTTCTCCTCTGTTCTATTACCTATTTCCTTAGCTTCTTATAACTATAACCTTGTTGTTTGTATCTTATAATTTATGTTGTTGCTTATTTAGTATTCTATGACTATCACTGAATGTTGTATGTTATGATTATTGTATTTTATTAGTATGGTTACGAGTTATGTGTTGCTTGTATGTGCACTGGAGACAAATTCCTTGTGTGTCCAATCACATTTGGCCAATAAAGAATTCTATTCTCTTCTATTTCAGTTCTAGAACTTACAAGAGATTAGATGACATAATCAAAAATTGTATTTTGTAATATACAATAGCTGTAATATCTTGTTGGTCACAAGAAAAACAACATTTCAGATATACTTTCTGTAATACTTATATTTTCCTATAAAATTCCATTTATATTATAACTGCTTTCTGCATGCTTTTTACAATATTCCCCTGATTGAACAAACAAAAACCTGACACTCAAACTCCAAGCTACATCTACACTAGAATACAGATCACGTGTTTCTGCATACCATTCTTACTATGTTAGACTCACAGAGTGTAAATAGCAAGTAATATCACTTGATATTTATAACATATGTTCAGTATTAACACCACAGCACAGAAATTATTTAAAGAATCCTAAAGAAGGAATTCCAATTTAAAAGGCAGCATGTAATTTCATTAGAAGAATAAACAAAATTATAGATTTTAAAAGCAAATGCTGGAGTATTAAATTTGTGCTCGGTAACTTGCCGGCAAATCACACTGCAATACGGAAGTGCTTAGTTGCCACCTTATTACAGGATCCTTTTTCTTTCAGCTTCCCAGGTAAGGCTGTAACCTTGAGATTCTCTTCAGTTCTAATATTAATCAGATTTATCCATATTAGCTTTATCAAGATTAGCCAAACGTAACCAGGTGCTTCTATCTGCTTTGGTTAAAAGGAACTAACATTGTTGGAAGTTGGAAATGGAATTTTTTGACTTCTATAATTAGAGCTATATTCTTTATGACCTATGCTAGGATGGCTATAAAAATGGCAGAACTTGGGTTTTCTCATTGTTTTTAAAATACAGTATGTAGCTCTCTTCTCAAAAAACTTTGATACCAAATATGAATGAAACAGGAAAAAATTGAAGTTAAATGGCTTAAATATTTTCTATATTGTTAATAAACATTCATAAATGTTTCATATTAGAAATTATGCCTGCAAAGTTGCCCTTTTAGACTTTACTATACTGCTATCACAAAAGGTGAAATAGTTTCTTCTTTCTGGAAACACAATCTCAGGATCTTTTTTAATTTTAGAGATTTAAATTAAATGTCTGATTTATTATAAATTCATTAACATTTTGGCACAGTTAGTTCCTATAATTCTGATATTTAGAAGGTGCTTAAGAGTATTTTTTCAGAAAGCTTTTAACTTTAGATG
The DNA here is from genome assembly GCF_009769535.1 of Thamnophis elegans. Taxonomy (NCBI): domain Eukaryota; kingdom Metazoa; phylum Chordata; class Lepidosauria; order Squamata; family Natricidae; genus Thamnophis; species Thamnophis elegans. Next base: position 17,161,735 of record NC_045550.1, read on the forward strand.
AAGAATTTAACAATTATTTTCCTTATTCTTTTACTTGTTTTTAATTTTTACTTCTGACTTACATACTTAGTTGAAGACTCAACTAGACAAGACATTGAAAATCCAAATGACTAATCATAATGGCCACAAAAGTGTAAATTTAGTGGAGGTCCACCACTAGAGGGAGATGCCTGACTGAGACAATACTCAATGGATTGTATAATTGCTCTTCGAGAAAGAACATGCCATTAAATATTGAAATAATGTCAATGTCTACACTTTATCTTTGTGTGTGTGTGCTTATGTAAAAGTCCCCTGCATCTCATTTAGCTTTGCAAATTAATTAATGAAATAACAGATTTCTTACTTAATTGTCTGCAACATGTAGTTTCTGATATATATATATGTAGTTTCTGATTAAAACTTATTCTCATTTTCCAGTGTTTCTTCAACTATGTCATATTTGATCTTCTACTAAACATAATAATAGAAGAAACAAATATAAAACGAGTATCAAAGTTCAAATATCTAAGAACCACATTCACTGAAGATGGTAAAATGGGTGAAGTGATTAATATACCACGAAGTACCACGAAGTAAGGCGAACCAATTATTGGGACAGCTTACTCCCCTCCTTATCAGTACCTACTGATAAGTTCAAAGAAACATCTCATGCAAAGCATATTCATCCCCGCCCTAGGTTACCACTGCCGAACAGGACACTAAAAAAAAAACATAAAAAGTTAGTCACCATGGAAATGTGATCTTTGAGGAAAGCTGCTGGAGTGAGCAGAAGAGATAAAATCAGAAATGAGTCCATAAGAGAAAGAATTGGCATAGAACCAATCTTAAACAACATGCAGAAACAACAAATAAAGTGGTTTGCTTACCTGGAAAGGATGTCGTGGGATTCCATACTGTACGAGGTATGTACAAAAAAAGGAGAAGGTCAAAGAACACAAGGCAGACCCAGAAGAAGATGAAGAGACAACATCAAAGACACAATACTACAGCATCGATTAACAATGGTTGAAGGCAACAGAAGAGCAAGAACCAGAACTTTGTATCTTCTTCAATACTCAAAACCCAAAGAGGAAGTAAAAAAGACTATTTCAGAAGCAATAGTAAATCAAATTTTAGCTTACTCAAAGTAGCTGATTTTTTTACTGAGAAATACAAAAAGCTTTATATACTAGTACTAAATATTTTATATTTATATATGATTTAAATCTGAAAACAACTATTTTCATGTCCTTTCAGAGCATTTTAGTGTATACTGCTCAGTTCAAGGAAAATAAGTGAATAAGTTATGATTCACTTTTTTAATTAAAATATTAAATTCCTTCTCCTGAACACAAAGAAAGCCATTTACAACAACAACAAAAAATCCTGCATACCAGCAGGAAAAAGAACAGTAAAATTTTCCTGATATAAAGGAATGTTTTGTCTATCACATGCCAATGCTAATTACTGCAGTTACTGTAACACCAGGAAAGAACTATAAACATCAGTATTTTCTAAAATAAATCAGGATTCATTTTCAGAATTTCAATTTTCTACTATTGCACAGAATGTTCAAAACACTCATTAGCTACTTATCAAATAAGCATAATTGCATTCCAAGAATTCCTTACTAGAAGCAGTTAGGAGAGACAGATCTACACAAGTATAATAAGCTAAAGACTTTTCAGAATCTATATTTCATGTCTGGTTTAAAAATATACGCCAATCTGTGCACACTTGGTATTTGTAGAGCCTTGTTTTTATGCAGATGAATGGTTTTAATGTCATAAAATGTCAAAAATGTATACAGGCAGTGCTCAAGTTATGATGATAATTGGGACCAGAATTTCCATTGTTAAATCCTGGCACTCCCCACTGTCATTGTTAAGTGAATCCCATTGGTTGTTAGTTGACAACCTACTCTAATCCAAGCCATTCCTGGCTTGATCCTTCTATTCCTGAGTCTAGGTAAGGCAAGGAACTTCCTCCTCTGCAACTTTCCCCATCAGCCTATCTCCGTCCATCTGTGCTTCACTGACCCAGAGCTCCACTTACTTTGCCACCTCAAAGCCACACATAATTTGAACAATATCCATGCGGCCTCAGAAAAAAGACCTGAGACTTGAGAAGGGCCAAAGCCATTAGTTGTCTTGAGAAGGGCCCAGCTCATCAGTGCCTCATCAGAAGCAGGAAGAAGACAGCAAAGGTCAGCGGAGGTAGCAGTCTGGCAGGGCAAACAAAAGTCAGGGTGGAGTGCTGGTGGCAGAGTCAGTGGAGCTCAGGGCATCCAAAACAGCAGAGATGGTGTAGGAAATAGGTGGTTTGGGGGAACCTGAAGGTTCACTTTGGTGATAAGTTTGATCAGGCTGCTAAGCACTGAAATATGATTGATTGATTGATTGATTGATTGATCAAATTTAGAGACTACCATCTCATCAGAGTGTGACATGAAATTTTGATCACATGACTGTAGAAGTGTAACAATCTTCTCTCTTCTTTCACATGCAATAACAGCTCATTGGAGTAATGCTAATGACAGTAACACTCAGATTCATTAATTTCACAATTTGGAGGCTCCATAATTAAGGTTAGACTAAATTTATCTAAACTTAGCCAGACTAGCTAACAGGTTTAAGCTTCTATATACTGGAGAGCAGTTGCAGCTTCTCTCTGAAGAAAAATTATTCCAAAGATGTCAGCTTCCCCATACCTGGGATGTATTGGCTTTCTCTTAAGAGGCTGCAACTGTAGAGTAGAAGTGGCAATTGACCTGCCCAATGGCTTTAGTTAGAATGTATCAACATTCCTATGCATTTATGGGTGCGCAAGCAGAATACCTGCCTGCCATACACCAGCTAGTCTGGGATGATTGTGTCAATTCATCCTTTATTACTGCTTTGAGAACTACGTATAATAACATTGAAATACAGTAAGAATCCATGCTAAATCAGTCAATAGCAACTGAATAAATAAAGTATTTAAAAGCAGTAAATCTGAAATAACAGGTCAAAAAGATACTATCAAAAGTATTAAAAAGATAATAAATGAAGATTCGGGCAGTTCTCTTGGGAGAAAGCATTCTTAAGCAAATGAAATACTACTGAAAAAAACTGCTTCTATCTTGCCGCTCACTATATTCAGTATGAAAAGTCAAGAAGAAGAAAAAATCTTCAGTGCTCAAGTAGAATAAATGGGGCAGATGCAGCACCCCAAATTATAAAGGCTCATGGCTCAGAGTAATGGTAATGACAGTAACTCTCAGACTAAAGTATCCCAGAGTCACAATCCAGAAGAAGAGCATATTGAAACAGAAGGAAGGCTTCTTGCTACCTAATCTCCAGGCAAACTAAATAGTAGAATAATGACCTTTTCCTAGAATTGTAAATAGCGGTAGTCAATAGTAAATTTACTTTTAAATCAGAGTTTCTAAAATTGGGGCTATATTTTATCACATTAAACAACAAATTTAGTTGTATAATTAGCACTTCACCTGGAAGTGAGATAGCATCTTCTCTATTGGGTACTTAATAGGGACATCTCCTAGACCTAGGGTATTGATGTACAAGTTCCTGTTATCATTAATCTTGCACAGAGGCCAAGTATCTTGAATTATGTATGCAAAAAGGCACATGCTAAAGGTACATCCAAAAGGATCAATCTGAAATTAAAGGCTTAGATCCAAAAGAGTCCGAGTGGAAGTAATCACTGAATGGGGCTTCCTGGTCTTCTCACAACAATCATCTCACTTTCAACACTACTTTTATAGGCAGAAAGCATCTTTGGAAGTGTGTTTGGTTTGGTTTGGTAGTACGATTATTTTACCTTGCATAAGTGCAAACACCATTCCACCCATATACAATGCAACTATAAACTCAAGTCAAAGTGAATTGATTCGTGGCACGACAAAACCGCGCTCGTCAAAATAGCGGTGATAAAACCGCGTCGCTAAAGCCGTGACGTCATCACCGCGCGTCATCACCACCGTGACAACAGCGCGGCGATGGAAGGGCGCTTTAAAACAGCGCGGCGGCAGAAAGCAGATTTAAATTAAGGTAAGGGTTAGGATTAGGTTTAGGGGTTTGCTTTAGGGTTAGGTTTAGGTTTAGGTTTAGGTTTAGGTTTAGGGTTAGGTTTAGGGTTAGGTTTAGGGTGCTGAGTGCTTCGGAAGGCGCGGATTTCCCCTCCGCGATTATGTCATCGCGGTAGGGTCACGTTTTTCCTTAGCACTTCAAACGGCGCGGATTTGCCCTCCGCACTTATGTCGGCCCGGATAAGGGCTTCGCGGTTTTGTGGTGGAACCAATTGATTCGATATTAATTTAAGTCAATACATTTAATTTTAACATGAGTTCTAATGACTTGAAGCACTTCTTACAGAAAATACATAGTGAACTCCTTAGCCTTATATAAATCTACAGATGTTTTAAGGATGTTAGTGGCTTTTTTTGGTAAGTAATTTCATTTTGATTTTTTTTTTAGGATGAAATACTGAAATTGGTACAACAGTTGAGAAGATATAATCTTCAATATGAGAAATGGATATAAAGGTATTTTCATGATATTTTACGTTTTAGATAATAAACACCAATTTGGTGTTTTGTTTGGTACAATGCACACCAACTACAAAAACTTTTTAAAAATCTAGGAATAATGCAAAACTAGTATGAACGTCCAGTGAAATACTTTACAGACACTTATCCAGACAACTTGACCTTTATATTTAGGCTCAAGACTAGGATACGAGCTGGTATATGAACACTTCTATTTATAGTAGTAACAAATCATTTTACATGGGTACCAAGTCTGGGAGATAAGTTAACAGGTGCACCAAGAGATATATTAACATTCTGAGTTTATGGCTTGCTTCATCAGAAGGCATTGGTAGTCATGGTGAAAAGGTCCCTAGATAGATGTTGAATCCCAATATTAAGAGAAAAAAATATTCAAGGTAAAAGGAAGCAACCTTGTGCTCATAATTTTAAAACCCAAAGCAAAATTCAAAAAATATTTGTGGCACAAAGTCACTATCCCTGAATAGCAATCACATATTTGTGATTGTATCACATGGAAGAATCAGACTGGAAGAAACCAATTAGAAAAACACTAAGTATTGTTAAAATATACTGTATAATGCAGGCCTGTCAAATTGGCGGTTCTCAGGCCGGATGTGTCACAAAAAGGCCATGCCCACCCTGGCTCCGCAAAGGTAAAAAACTGTCACGACGTAACGATACATTATGTGACACCTATGGTATAATGCAATTTAGTAAACTAGAGAATGATCAAGAGGGAACAATATTGCATAGAGTAAGGACAACTAACTCCTTTTAGAACATTTATGGCTACTAACAGCTATCAACAGCTATTGTCTAAAATACATTAGTCTTAGAACTTTGGAAAATTATTCAAATGACATGGACTGAGAAAATAGCACCCAGCTGGCTAATGGCATAAAGTGACCTCTGTAGAAGGCTATGCCTCCAATTGGTTGGGTGCAAGAACTGTTTATGGTTATAGGAGTGCCATGTGTTATGGTTTGCTCCAGTTTAAAGGGTCATTTCATCTTTAGCTTGTGTTTGTACCGAAGAAAGTTAGAAGTTACTCTTTTCTATAGCTTTTTGCCCTTTTTATCTGCACCCCAATTTTCCTTTTCCCTGTCCCCTCCACTTTTTTCCTTCCAATTTTTGTGTTCTTTTGTATTTTAAGTTCTTTTGAAACTCAGTAAAGTTTTACAAACAAATTAAAAAAGAAGCTGCATAAAAATGGAAAGGCAAGTTGCATACTGCTGAGCTCTGGAGCCAGCTGAAGGATTCCCACTCATGGCTGGACAGAGTACTCCCTTCTGTCCCCTCTACTTGCAACTTTCACTGATGGATAACCATTGACTTTATGGGAAAACCATCAGAGAAGATTGCAAATGGTGATCACATGACTATGAGACACTATGCAATCAATCATAGGTATGAGCAGATTGGGAAGCTCCTGAAACATAGTTACATGGTCAGGATGGTAAAATCTTTTATGATAGTTGGAAGTGTTTTTGGACCAAAAAGCATCCTTTCCAAGGCTGTTGTTACTATAAATGATCATTAAAGGTCATAAGTCAAAACACCATTCTACCCAATAGGTTGTTTCTTAAAATGGCCAAGGTATAAATTAGAGGATTTGTTTGTGGGTAAAGGATTTTCTGACAGGCCACGGTCAGTAAGGATAGGATTTCACCATTCTTCTACTCTGATATTAAGCACAGGAGCCCCCCAGGGTTGTGTGCTAAGCCCAGGGGTGGGTTGCAGGTGGTACACCCTGATACGGGCGTACCGGTGCCTGCCGGGTGCACTGGGTACCATTCCAATACGGTGCACCGGAGGGCCCACCCACCAGCCTGCCCTACTTACCTGTATTTGAGCTCTTTGGTGCTTCCGCGCATGCGCATGGAGAGTACAGCACCTGCGCGATGCGTAGGTTTTGCGGAGTGTCACAGAAGGTAAGGACACATGCACGCACTGCATGCATGTGCGCACATGCTACACATGCTCATGTGGTGGACGCCGGACCCCGTTGCACCGTACCGGTTGCACCAGGATCTGGAACCCACCACTGGCTAAGCCCTTTTGTTTATTATTTTTACACACGACTGTACCCCATTGTACAAGACCAATGCAATTATTAAATTTGCGGATGACATGACAGTGGTGGGGCTCATTAATAAGAACAATGAGTCTGCTTATAGGAAGGAAGTACAAGGGCTGACATTGTGGTATAAAGAAAATAATCTTTATTAGGAGGCTTGAAATTACCTAACCTAAAATTATATTATGATGCAGTGGCGCTATCTGCAATTAGTGATTGGACTCATTTAACCAATGATAGAATACTGAATATCGAGGGACACGATCTGGTATATGGTTGGCATGCTTACTTGTTATTCAACAAAAAATTGGATAAGAATTTTAAAAGTCATATTTTAAGAAATGCTTTACTGCGGGTCTGGAAAAAATACCAATATAAACTAAATGACAAGATACCCATGTGGGCAATTCCTAGACATGCAATTGAAAATATGAATATAACACAAAAACAGGATAGGACCACCTACAGACAGCTTTTCACTTTGGAAAGGGGGGTACTACAATTAAAATCTTTAGAGGTATTGAAAGAGGAGAAGGTAGTTCAAACATGGTTCCAGTATGGGCAACTACAGGCCAGGTGGAAAATAGACCAAAAAAGTGGTTTTATCCAAGTTGAGGATAATTTGTTTAAACAAATAAGAGATCAAAGTTTAATGCATATAAAGAGGATATATAATGTACTAATACAGATGGATTCGGAAACAGAATTAGTTAAAGATTGTATGATAAAGTGGGCTCAAAATATTGAAGAACCAATAATGTTGGACACATGGGAAAGAATATGGGTAAGAAATGTGAAATTTACACAAGCACAAAACCTGAGAGAAAATTTTTATAAGATGTTCTATAGATGGCATTTAGATCCTAAAAAGCTGGCTTCTATGTATCCGAATGTACAGCCTAAATGTTGGAGGTGTGGTTCTCTCGATGCTACATATTTTCATATATGGTGGACCTGTCAAAAGGTTAAGGCATTTTGGATAAAAATGTGGTAGATTATGCAAAATATCTTTAAAAGAAGGATAAAGTTTACTCGTCAGTTATTTTTACTAGGTATATGTACTGACTTTACAGTAGTAGAGACTAACTTGGTTCTGCACCTAATAACGGCAGCAAGACTGTTGGTGGCGCAATACTGGAAGAAGGAAGACTTGCCTACAACTCAAGAATGGACATTGAAAGTTACAAACCTAGCCGAGATGGCTAAAATATCGGCATATCTTAAAGATCATTCAAATGAGAGATATAAACGAGACTGGAAAAAATGGATTGACTATATACAAAACAAATACGGGACTAAGAAATTCCAGATAGCCTATGCTTAAGATCAGGAATAATCTAAACTGTTCAAAGTTAGTGCAACAGGAAGAAGCTCGAGTTCAATGTAGAGATGTTATTAACTTCTTTTTTTTATTTCTTTTGTCTTAATATATTTTAGACTGTGTTTGTTAAAAATCTATACCGTGTACGGGCTCTGGGAAGTCGGGGGGGAGGGAGGTGGGGTGTTAGGGGGGAGGGGGGATATATAGTATGTGTTAGATTTCAATGTAATGCGATTTCACATGTATACTGTTTCTCTTTAATTTCACTGTAAAAATAGGACAAGCTGAATATATTGACATATAGTAGAAATACACCAAAGGGAGGAGTAGCGGGATAGAAGAAAGAGGGGTAGAGAGGGCGGGAGAGAGGATTGGAGGGAGGGTGAGAAGGAAGGGAGGGAGTGGACTGGGAGAGAGGAGTGGTAGGGGGGAGGGGAAGTAGGGTAGAGGGGAATGATGGAGAGAAGATGGAAAGTTGGAGGGGGGCAAAAGAAAGAGGTGTATGGAGGGTCGAAGAGGTATATTGGGTTTCTATTTTTGGGGGTATTGTTGACAAGAGGAATTGCTGTGTTTATTGTTTAATGTTGTATGGCCCCGGTTATGCACAGTATATATGTGACTGTATGAAAATGAAAAATGGAAAATAAAAACACATTTTACGGAAAAAAGAAAATAATCTTACACTTAACACCAAAAAACTAAAGAACTTATAATTGACTTCAGGAGGAAGAGAGATGTACATTTACCATTGTACATAAATGGTGAGGATGTGGAGAGGGTTGATAGTTTTAATTTCTGGGCATTTGTATCTCGGAGGACCTCTCATGGACCATGAATGCTAACATGCTTGTGAAGAAGGCATAGAAAAGGCTGTACTTCCTGAGAATGCTAAGGAAGATAAATCTATCTCGGCATCTACTTCTGTCCTACTATCGCAGCACTATTGAGAGTGTCCTGACATACAGCAAGATTTTGGCATGTTTTCAATTTAACTTTTTTTTATATAAATGTCTATATTAAAAGTGCCATTCCACCATTACTAAAGGAACAGACACAGTACCTGAAATAATGCAGACAGTATAGAGTGGGGCTGAATTTAAATACTGTATTCTTTGGAGTATAAGACACACCAGAGTATAAGATGCACCTTAATTTTGGGGGAGTAAAACAAGAAAAAAAGTTTCTGCATCAGCCTACCAGCATCCATCAGTATTAATCTGGCTAGAGTCCTTGCAGAAAACAGCAAGTGGAATACCCCCAATCAGCTGTTCCAGGCTGCAGGGATTGCCACACACCATCACCACCTCTGTGCATCGCATTTTCGGGTGGTTCCAAACGGCGGAGTTCCTCACTTCCACTCGGATTTTGATAACAAGCTTTTTATCCATTTAAAACAAACCCTATCACCCTATGCATATTTAACTGGAGATGGTGGGGTGGGGTATGATTTTCAGGGGGTCAGAATAGGGACTCGGCACCGAAGGTTCCACTCCTGAGATGCCCCGTATTCCTACCTATAACCGTAGGCATTGAAAACCTGGCTTTCTTGCAGCAAGCCCAATAGAGATGTAGCACTTTAGTCCTTCGGGATGCTGCCATCTCACAAACACGTTGCCAGGCTTCTCAGCAAGCCCCATACACCTTTACTGCTTCCCGAAATGGGGTGGGAAGCACGGGGGTCGGGACTTATTTGACAAAGTGGACACTGTGCAGGAGGCATAAGGCAGTTGCCATGATCTCTCCTACCTGGAAGGCCGTTTCAGATCCACTGCCTTCTGCATGCTCGGTTGAAGATCCACCACCCACTTCCCTACATAGTCATACAATAGGACAGCTTTATTATCATGACAACCATTTGAGCGGACGGTGAACTGTCTCCGCTTCTGATTGTGCTCCACTGGATGAAAAAGCTGCCACTGCCGGGCTCCAGCAAGTTGAGCAGAGCCACCTGCGCTATGGAGGAACCCCCACCCCATGCCCTTCCCCCCCTTCCCTACTGCCAGCTGCTTTGCCTTTGTCTACATGACAAAGTGAGGATCCCCACTGCCTGGAACCACCCGAAAATGAGACACGCATATCAGGTGGGTGGGTCTACATTCAGAGTATAAGATGCACCCAGATTTTCACCTTTTTTGGAGTAAAAAAGGTACATCTTATGTAGCATTTAGGGTCCCGAGGCTGAAAATGAAAAAAAATAATCCAATCCACAGATAGCTGAACCAACAGAAGTTTATTGAGCAACCAGAATTGACATGAGAATCAACAGCAGAATCAACAGCAAAATTATTAATCATGAAACATCATACTTATAGTGTTTTCAGCTTCTTTGGCTCTACCTACTTTATGTGTTATATCATTATTGGCTAACAAGTCTCCAAGGCACAATAATTGGTTAGTCCTTACATCATTGTGTTCGTGAGAACGTTCACGTTGTTATAGCTGAATAAATCAAGTGTTATCAAATGAGTGAATAAAATGTTGCAGGTTATTATTTTGTTTCATCCCGTGCCCTTGACCATGCCTGGGAACACACTACAAGCAAAGAATAGCTGACAGGCAAATATTTCCTGCAGATTGCTGCAGTTTTTACTTACACGTGTAACCTCAGTTCCAAGGACCATTCAGATGATTCACTGTAAAAACCCTACAATGTTATACTCCGAAAAATACAGTATGTATCCAACCCAATTCAGACTTAGCAGATTATAACTACTCTTTCTCATAAACAGATTTATGATTTTCTGGTAAATTTATATTACCTTTGATTTATTATAACACATATAAATAAATCACCAGCTCAGAAGAGTAAGATAGTCTGAATGAAAGTCAGTGACCATAAAGTTTCTATGGCTGAAGACACATCTAACCTGGGATCTCCCCAGTCATTGTTCACTTTAATTACAATATCACACTGGATCCTTCCTTCTTAAAAAAATGGTGTCCACAAAGGAATACAATACTTGAAGCATTCTCTGTAACTGTTAGAAATAGAATGGAACTATTATTGCTTGAGATTTGGAAATTACAATAATTGGTTTATTTTTATTAACTACATATCTATTATTGCCAAGCCTACTATTCTTCATCCTCAATTTACAGCATTTAACTCTTATTCTTACATGATGAATATTATTTATTGAATCTCCTTCTATAGTTTCTTTCTTTTATTTCTGAAGATTTCTGAATTCTCTTTAAGATGCAGTATATCCGGAGCGAGCACACCAGATCACAACAACCCCGAAGACCAGCTGGCAAGTGCACATGCGTTTGCAGCCAACTGGTCTTCTGGTTTCCAGTATGCCAGCTGGTCTTCGTGCACACCAGAGCATCAGAAACCCGCACATGTGTACCAGCCAGCTGGTCTTTGGGTTTCTAGTGCTCTGGCATGCACAACAACCAGTCGGTGCACTGGAAACCCGAAGACCAGCAGGTGACAGTGCACATTCCCACAAAGAGGGCTCTGCGTGCCATCTTTGGCACTCATACCATAGGTTCACCACCATGGGTATAAGCTACTCTATCCATTTGGTGTCATCTGCAAATTTGATATTCAGTGTTGCCTTCACATATTAAATTATTCCCCTTCACAAATTTTAAAACTGAAGATTTTTGAGATACATTTAACTTCATTCTGTAAATGAGTGAATTAAAATAATTTTCATTCTTAAAAGACTCAAAATGAAAGCATTTTGAAGCATTATATATAATATCAAAAATGATGTTACAGGATCAATGTAGATAATTGAACCAGATGTCCCGATTTTGGCGGGACAGTCACGATTTGCAACAATTTGTCCCGTGTCCCGGGGCGTTTTTAAAAAGTCCCGATTTTCTGGCTTCATGTTGAAAGCCCAGTGGATTTGCTTAAGAAATCCTAACCGGGGCAAGACAAAAGACACTCTGTCTAACCTCTCTCTCTGTCTCAGTACTTTCATTGAAGATATTAAAACGTTAAAGCAAGAAAATGCCCCCCGCCCATTTTACTTACTTTTATAAGAAAAGATGACCATAGAGCTCCAGGAAATACTTGGCTAGAGAAGTCGCAAGTGTTCCTTCCTGGATTTTCCAGAAGGGAGGGGCACGTAGGTTGGAAGTCGGCTCGTGTGGAAAAAATGATGGCAAAGTTTCTTTGAAAAATATTTCCCTGACTAATTTCACCACTTTAATTTGCTCAGTTCTTTGTATTAACATCTACATAATTCTGGATTGATTTGGAGTACCTGCCTGCTGATAAGTGAGCTGGGATTTTTTTCTTTTATTTTTTTAATGTATTTTAAAATAATATTTTATTTATTGTGCATAGGATTTTTTAAAATAGTTTTATTCTGTGTGGATTCTTTTTTTAAAATTGTCTTAGACTATTTAAAAAAAGATTCTATCCAAAATAAATTGAAGTGAAACCATTTTTAAAAATTCTATGCACAATACTTTGAAATATATTGTGCATAGAATTTTTAAAAATAGTTTTACTTCAATTTATTCTGTGTGGAATAGTTTGAAATGTTTTACTTCAATTTATTCTGTGTGGATTCTTTTTTTAAATTGTCTTAGACTATTTAAAAAAAGATTCTATCCAAAATACAAAATACCAGCTGCAGTTATTCACTTAAGAACTGTGGCAAGAAAGGTGGTATAGTGACCAAAGTTACAAAGGCATTGAAAAAAGTGACTGATGACCATTTTTCACACTTAGCGACCATTTTCACACTTAGCGACCATTGCAGCATCCTCATGGTCATGTGATCAAAATTTTGATGTTTGGCAACAGTTACAATTTATATTTGTAAATTGTAGTTATGTTGAAATAAAAAATATTACAATACTATTTTGCGTTGTATGAAAAATTTGTTGCTCCGTATAAAAATTTTAATCACCCCCCCCCCCCCCCCGGTCAAGGGTGTCCCTCTTTACCAATCTGAAAATCGGGTCACCTTATAATTGGTACACAAAAGAAGCAGAAGCCGTCAAAGAGCAAAAACTGAAAGACTTCCAGAAGCAGATAAATCTAAATGATATATTAACTCTACGTGTCTATCAACAAGTTATTATTAAATACTGCTTTCCTCGGATCTTGACTAATCCAAGAAGTGAATATTTGGCTATGCTCTCTGAATGGTTTTCACATTAAAAATTGTTGGGTGTGATAAACTTGCAGACCCAGCAGATTTCTATCTGTCATCATTATGAAGCTGTGACTGTCAATCCAAGCACTTCCCAAGAAGCAAGGGTGTTACCAATCAGTTTAGTCTACTGTACAGATGGCACAATGAACAACATTACTATCATTGTACAGCACTGGATTCAAAATTGTTATCCTGGATTTACACACAAAAAACCTTAGGTCCCCCAAATTTATCACTGATCTAATAGCTCTGGGATACTTTAGACATTGATTTTAGAAATAAATACAAAATAACTACTGAAAACTTTTCAATGCATAAAAATCTATAGTTCATTCATAATATGTCTGAAACATAAGGCCACTTGCAACTAATAATAAAACTACAAATTAGGAGATTACATCATGCATTTGGCAAATATTGCAGTATATAAATAACCTGGAATACAAACTATTCACAGAAAACAGATGCAAAAGGGAAATAATTTGTTTCTGAATAGCTGATACATTAAATCTACACCGCTGTTATTCTGAAGACTGAGCCACTGACAGCTTAAGAACAAATTAATTGAAATATAGACTTTCAATGCAGTTCTAAACACAAAATAACTGAAAATTATTCCTGTACTCATGAGATGCTAAGTTACTGTAGACATTAATTTGATACTTTGTGCAAGGCTCTCAATGTACAGGCATAAATAACATGTTCCCATTCCCAACATTCTTTAATGTGAATGAAATATGTTTGTTAATCTGTAGCACTTCACTTGGTAAGACTTTTTTATGGTCCTCAATAAAAAAGTACTTATTTCTCAGCCAATATATATATATATATCAGAAGGTCAGCTACTAGTACAGATATTTTTAAGTGCAGATGCAATAAAATAAATCTCTACATTGATTTATTAACAATATTTTTTATATTTGTAGTATTACCAAAATCCATTGAAATAAAATTAAACCAACTTATATAATAAAACATCACAAATTTCCTATCCAAAAGGAGTAAGCTAACCTCCCCAAAACATTAGACACATATAAAGCAAAAAACAACTCTGATGAAGCTCATAAGTCATCCTGAATAAATTGTTTTCTTAACCTTGTGAAATGTTAGCTATGAGAGGGAAAGGCACTGCCTTAGTGGCTACAAAGTTTAAAGCATAATGCTACCACACGGAAGTGTAGCCTTCTAATCCATGAACCCTCCTCTCATCTAATCACTGAGAGACCAGTACCAGACCAGACCAGGAAAAAAAGTGCCCTCCAATGTAGTCCAGAACTGTGTATAAAGCGTTAATAACCAGCAGTTCACATTGGGGCCCAGAAACCTACCAGTGACCACAGAATAAAAGTTACACTGCAGTAGAAAATGTCATTTGTCAATAGTTTGGCTGTGGGAATTTTGTACCAGCTGTAGTTTCTAAGTTGTTTTCAAAAGTAGCCCCATGTAGAGTGGATTGACCTAATCAAGCCACACTGTGATGAGAGAATGAGTTTCTGATCATGTCATAACTGGCAGACCAGTCTAAGCTAGGCAAAGGCTATCAAGAGTCACAACTGTCACTTGATGTTCTAAGAATCTAAGGATTCAGAGAATTCACAATTTAAAGACTTGCTCCATTACAGGATGTGCAATCTCATCATTGGGACCAGTGTTTTTGGGCAATCCAGAAGTTTCTGGATGAGTAGTACCACGATTCTGTTCAGCTTTAATCTGAATTTGTTTCATATTTTCCAGTTCACAGCCTCCACCACTGAATCAGAACATCCATAGCATCTCTAGCTCAAGCCAGAGTAGTAATCTACAGTTGAATATCAACATACAAATAGTATCTCATTCCAAACTAATAGATGACCTCTCTCAAACTTTTCAAATTTATATGAAACAGGAGAGAAAGGAATGATGTTAGTGGAATTGCACATTGAAGCAACCACTTCGTCCTGTTTTAGTTTGTTTCAAACTCATATGCACATTGTTGCTGGGTGAAATTTTTACAATTTATTCAGTATTGAGCAAATAACAGCAGACTGGGGAAATAAATCAACAGCATCTTGGGGAAAAGCTTACCTGGCTGATTTTGTTTTCAACAGGAGCATGCAGGAGAGTAGTCAAAATCCATTACAAAGTTTGGACAGCGAACTGAGGTTTGTCAACCAGTTCCAGGTCAAGAGTTGCACAAGCAGGATTCAGAAGAATGACACACCAGAGAAAAAAATCAGATCGTGGTTTCCAAAGGAGAAACATGGATCAGGCTGTAGCCAGCTGTCTTTAATTAAGAGAGTTACTACCTTATTTTGCAAGGGGCGTAATTGAGCAACTTTGCTCTGTACTCCATTCTACTTGCCTAATCCAAGGGTTTAGAGACTGTACAATATCATCTGACCAGGGACGTGCAGTCAGGGGAGGCAGAGTCTCACCACTGTCATCATGAAAAGAAAAGGAAATGTAAAAGGAAAAAGGCAAGAGCTGAGGTCAGGCTGAGCTAGTTGCTGCCAGAGCCACCATGGATGACTCTGCTTAGTGCTTAACTGTTTAAAAAAGCCCTCTAAAGTGCCCTCTACAGGAGGCAGCAGGAGAATGACGTGCCTCATCTAGTCTAGCGTTTTATGACCATTCGAGCAGAGTTAAGCAAGGGTTAAAAGCTGAAAAATTCCTGACGTAGATGAGGCACGTTGTTCTCTTGCCTCCTCCTGTAGAGGGTGCTTTTTTAGAGGCTTTTTTAAACAGTTAAGCACTAAGCAGAGTCATCCATGGTGACTCTGGCAGCAGCTAGCTCAGCCTGACCTCAGCTCTTGCCTTTTTCCTTTTACATTTTTTTTTCTTTTCATGATGGCAGGCAAGAGCAGAGTTGAAATCTTCTCTGAAACAGCTGGAAAAGTACGTGTGGGTTGGAGGGAGGGGGAGAAATTCAAACTTCATCCTCCTGGTGCAACTTTGTGTGTGTGTTTGCGTGTGTGTGTGTGTTTAAGAGAGGGGGGAGGGAGCATATTGAGACAGTTCTTTAGTTTATGAACTATGTAACACTCTAATACTATGCCTTTGGGTCTTCTGAAATTTTAATTATCCAATCATAAGCAAAAACAATGTTTTCAGTAGAATGAATTTCTACTTCTACTTACACCTGCCAACCCAAATGCTGCTAGTGGTATTGCTATCATGGGCTGAGGAGGAAAACCTAAATTTTCTGAATCCTGGTGCAAGTGTGTGTGTGTGTGTGTGTGTTTGAGAGAGAGGAGGGAGAGAGGGAGGAAGGAGGGAAGGGAGAAGAAAAAGAAAAAGAAAGAAGGAAACTTATTTAGCAAAAGAGAAAAACAAATGCTGTCGCTTTAACTGAGCATGCCTGGCTGTGGAATTCTGCGAGTTGAAGTCCACAAGTCTAAAAAAATTGCTGCCTCACCAGCCATAAACCTCACCCCACATCACTGCATCTGACTGTTCCAGCCTTCCAGTGGTGCCTGTGATTCATCATCTTCAGGTGATTCTTGGCTTGGTGTCTTCAGAGGCTGACCTTTTACTGGTTTGTCTAGAGTAGCTTCTTATAGTATAGTATAGTATAGTATAGTATAGTATAGTATAGTATAGTATAGTATAGTATAGTATAGTATAGTATAGTATAGTATAGTCTTCATTGTCATTGTACAAAATACAGTCTGAATTTCAGTCTGAATTTTAGCCATGGTAAATTAACTCAACCGCTTCTCTCCTAAGACTGAGTTGAAGCACCTACTTATGCAAGAATAGAGGCAGTTTGAAAAGAAACAGTACTATGGTCAATGGGATTATCCTCTAGAGCAGGGGTGTCAAACTCGCGATGACATGCCATCACGTGACGTATTACAACTTTTCCCCCCTTCGCTAAACCAGAGTTGGCAGTGGCCAGTGCATGATGCATTTGGGCCACAGGCTGAGAGTTTGATACCCCTGCTCTGGAGTAACCAATTTTTTCTGTTATATGTTAGATCTAAAACCTGATTGGAAGGGATTCAGATAATCCTCTCCTAAGATTTATAGCTGTTTCTCACAATTTTTTTTGCAAAGGGGAAGAAATTGTTTAGTGAATTGAAAAATGGTCTTTTTCAAGACTAGATTCATCTCTGTTTTCTTCAGAAAGGCATTTACTTCCCAAATCTAGTACCAGAATCCATCCAAAGAAGTCGGGTTGAATATGCATATAATTCAAAGGTGGTGGAGCTTAAGCTACTATTGCTGCCCAAACATGGCAAAACTGATGGTGATATCCTCAGATTACGTGCCATATGCTCTGAAAAAGCAAGACTAATGCATACTAATCTATGTGCATCAGAGATGAAATTACCTGAAATAAACCCCTGGTCACCAAAGAGGGCATACATTGCAACCCTCGTCCCCCAAGACCAGGGGTGGGTTTATTTATTTATTAAATTTATAGGCCGCCCAATCCCACAGGACTCTGGGCGGCTTACAAAGCAAAAGGAAAAGGAAAAAAGGAAAAGGAAAAAGGAAAAAAGGAAAATAAAAAATGATTTAAAATTCACAACACACATTCGTTCTAGTTGGGGCTGGACTTTTCAATAAGGTCAACAGCCCCAGGCCTGCTGGAACAGCCAGGGTTCCTGCTGGTTCTAACTGGTTCGGTAGAAGAGGTTTGTCAAATTTACCATACCGGTTAGAAGAGGTTCAACCAGTCAACCTGGAAGTAAGTTCCGGAACGCCCTGTCGCTCGCTTGCCCTGCCCGTTCTGTCACAGCTCGCTCACGGTGGCAACAGTGGCGGCAGGAAGCTAACAAAATCATGCGCATACACCGCGTGGCTGAAAGGGGTGTGGCAGTGGTGGCAAGCTAGCGTATGCCAGCCCGCAGCCGAAAGAGGTTGGGCGGTGGCAGCAGCTGCAGACTAGCGTATGCCACATGGCAGAAAGGGGTAGGCAGCGAGAGGCTAGCGAACGCCAGCTCGCGGCTTTCACGAGGGAAAGCCTAATGTTTTTTTTAAGAATATTTTATTTATTGTGTGAAGAATTTTTTAAAATAGTTTTATTTAAAAGTATTGAGTATATAATTTTTTTAAATGGTTTATTTTAATTTATTGTTGAATCTTTTTTTTAAATTGTCTTAGACTATTTAGACTATCTGTGAGTTTCCTGGCACTGTCCTTTACAATTTCCCACAATGCCTTGATGGTTTTTATTCCAGAGACTTTGTCTTTCCTGTCCTTAGGATTAGGGGAAAAAACTGGTTTCATATGCAGTCTTTTGGGGGGAAATTGTTATTTTTTTGGTGTTTTCCTGGCACTGTCATAGTGTGTGTGTGTGTGTGTGTGTGTGTGTGTGTGTGTGTGTGTAATGTCCCGCAGGTATCTACACATTAATAATGATCAAATACTAATATTTCCTTATACATTTTAGTGACCTTTCCTTACATCATTGGTTTTTCTTTCATACTTTTAGATTTCTAATTTCTGTTTCTGTTAGTTAGCAATTGATAAAACAAATCTCACGTGAAAAAGTATTCGAGGCCTTCTTGATTTTAATTGTCAAATTATTCATTCTTGCACATTCTAATATTTATTCATTTTCATATCTTTGTTTTTCCACTGTTGTGCAAACACAATTCCAGCAGCTGTTACCATGTGTAAAATTAGATATGTATTGTATTCCCTTTGAAATGCCCAACCAAATATTACTGGTTTTAAATCCATATCTTGCTTTACCATTGCTTCTAACCATGACACCACTAATTCTTGAATAGCTACTTGGTCTGTCCTAAGTACTGAACCTAATTCATATATTCCTGTTTTTTGAACTGAGGAATAAATTTCAGAAAAAGAAATCTGTATTGCTCTGTGAATCTACCTATGACATTCATTCTTGATTTAACTTTTTAGATGAAAAACTATATCTTTCCTGTTGTTGGGGGACATCATTCCTAAAAAGACTGTACATTGTTGAGTGAAAACAGAGGTTCCTTCTGTAACCCGTAGTGTAGTCCTCAGCTTACAACCACAATCGAGTCGAATATTGTTTTATTTCTTCTGCAGTTAGTATTATTTAACAGGATGAAGAGGCAACAGAGTATGACCACTAGAACAGTCATCTTTACTATGTAAGTAGCTGTTTTATTGCTTTGTGTGCTTGTTTCATCCTTAATATAGTAGTGCAAGCAATTAAAGTCTTCCTTTCTGTATCTCTTTGTGCAGGCCATTCATTGGAGCAAGTTGGTCAGTGGGTGACTTCAACACACAAAAGGACAGTAATCTTCCTTTTCTATTATTTTGTGTGCTGGTTTCATCCTAATGCAGTGCATGCAATGAAAGAGTTCATTTCTGTGTCTCTTCTTTGTGCAGGCTATTCATTGGAGTCAGTGATTTTGAAGACTGGCGAGGACAGTCATCTTCCTTCTGTAAGTAGCTATTTCATTGTTTTGTGTACTTATTTTAAACTTATTTAAATAGTAAGTATACAAAATAATCATTTTCCTTTTTTATATCTTTTTGTAGATCATTCATTGGGGCAAATAATTCAGTGACATCGTCTTGGCCATTCCCACCTGTCACATGACTGCCAAGCCACTCCCATCCAGCCACATGACTGCCAAGCTACTCCCACAAAGCAGGCCACACCTACAGAAGAGGTTCCAAAAATGTTGAAACCCACCACTGCCCAAGACCCAGTCTCCAAGGCATGGAACCTGAAAACCCCCAGTACTAAAAGTGTGGGGGATATCAGACAAGCCCCAGAATGAAGTCCCAGTCCTTCAATTTAGATTGAATTATATTATTCTAAAAATCCAATTGTAGCCAATTCTTTGTGTCAAAATCCACATTGCCCTCTGCAAATGAAAGTATTTTTATTGCATTTTCAAAACTTTTCTTCACGTTTCTGTCTTAACTAATTTATTAGTCCTATGCTTTTCTTTGTATGGTTAGGATGTACATTGTAAAGCTTACAGAACCAGATTTACTGATATAAGGATCTTTAAATATTTAATGTCTTATGTTTTTACTTCGTACAAAGCCACAAATCTTCTAGAGAATTTAACTGCTGAAAATGAACAATAACCTAAACAGCCTTTACACAAAGAAGCATTTGTCAAGTCTCATTCTGTCCTCAAATGATCAGAGAGCAGAAGCTCCTCTCTGGAGACTTCTGTGATATTCAGTCAGAACACTCACCCACGTATCTGTCAACAACAGCTACTGACCTCATCTGCATCACATGATTTTTCACTTCAGATATACTATAGCTGGGGACATTGGAATGAATCTGGTATAAATCAATCATCAAGAGAATCATTAGGCTAATAAAGCACTAAGAACAAAACCTTTTTTAGGCACATATATTAGAGAAAAGTCAGATGGATTAAATCCTTATACACATGCTCTTACATCCATAACATTATTTCTGAAAACAGTCATAACCTTCAGAATGAAACTGCCTGGAGGCACTTCACTAAGTCTGGGAAAAGGAACCAGTTTCTGAGGAAGAAATTGAAAGGATCTAAGTAAAAAGTTCATACCAGCAAACTTCAGATAAAATGTTGGAAGGAAAGAAAATGAAATAATTAATAAGCAGGTAGACAGGCCCCAAAATTGATTAATTTTATTGTATGGATATTTGATAATAATATGGCCTGTTTTAAATTGCAGTTCATGAACTAATGTGTAAATAGGGACTTTGAAATTTTGCAGTTTCCCAAATTTTGTTATTGTTTTCCAATTAAAAACAGTTACAATGTATATTAAGGAAAATTGCAAAAGAGCTGATTTTTAAGAAATGAAGATACTTGTTTAATACTTACACACACACACACAAACACACACACACACACAAACATATTGCAATAAATTTCATATAAACAGCGCAAAACATTTGCATGTATTTCTATACTTTCTAACTGAATACAGCCGACTTACAACCATTCATTTAGTGACCATTCAAAGTTACGACATTTAAGAGTGACTTATGACCGGCTTTCACACTTACAACTTGCAGTATCCCCATGGTCACATGATCAAAATTCAGGCACTTGGCATTGGCATCTATTTGCGACAGTTGCACTCTCCTGGGGTCATGACACATGGTCAATGGGGAAACCAGATTTGTTTAACAACCGCATGTGTTTCATTTAACAACTGTGGCAAAAAAGTCATAAAATGGGCCATAACTCATTTAATAACTGTCTTGCTTAGCAATGTAAATGTTGGGTTCAATTGTGGTAGTAAGTGAAAAACTATAAAAATAGAACAGATTCAAGAAAATCTATTCGAGGGGAAAGAGAAAATTCTGAAATCTTAATTAGGTCATTAATCACGACATTTAAATCTTAATCACGTGATTTAAATTTTACAATTTAAATGACTTGAAACCCAGTTTCAGAAAAAGTAGAAATGTCCCCTATAATCTCTAAAATATTATTTAAAATATTTATAAGTGTGTTTTAATATTGAGTAGTAACAGACATAGACCAAAGTAAGATGCAGTCTAAGGACAGGAATGGAAAAGGCACATGGAGAAGAAATGCAACATTATCTTGTTTATAGAGTTCTCTGTGCGTGACTTGGCTTGGGAATACATGTAGAAGGCCAATTTATGTCCTGACAATGTATCATACTTCCAAATAAAGGTGGAGCAACTCCTCAGAGCATATGAAATTACTGACATGGCTGGACTCAGTATTCTTTCAGTCATAGGTCCTTGTCTGGAATACTACTTGATTTTCAAAGCTATCAGATAAACCAAAGATGGCTGTAAAATTCCTATTTTAACTGTAATTAATATATAGTTTTTATGATAACTGTTATTTATTTATTTGTTTGTTTGTTTATTATATATTTTCTCCAGATTAAGAGCTGTGCTGCAAAGGATGAGTGAATATTACCATTGCATTCATCTTTCCTTAACAATCTGTTGATAGGATTATCTACATACTACTATGGTAAAACTATTCTGTTTGTAATCTTCAATTAACCTAAAGTCTAAGCACATCATAGCACAAACTTTTTTGAATAAAAGTACCTTAAATGTACTAACTTAAAGAATGCATACAAAATCTGAGACACATTACTTTTATGTAATTGAGATTTCAAGGAGCTTCACACTATTTCTATTCACAAAGTTGTGGCTGCTGAGTAGTGCCACACTGCTCGTGCTTTCTGACCATATTTCCAAGAAATCTGAAGGTTGTGCAGTGCAGGAAAAGATGGGAGAGATGTATCCTTGCTTCCTTTCCCATCTCCCTCTGGCCGCCCTACTCAATCAGCTGGACAGTAAGTCTCAAAAGGTGAGCAACAATTGGCTGCTCTTCAATCAAGTCCAAAAATTGAAATCTCTTAACAATGGTAGGCAGCAAAGGGAGAACCAAGCAGAGGTTCATATGCCTGCTGTCTGCAGGGCTGTCTGTGCAGTGATTGAAGTCAACAATGGGGAAGGGAGCCATTGGGGACATGCAGGATTGACAAGTGGGGATGCAGGCCTTCCATGGCTCTCTTTGTTCCCCTTCCCCCAGCAAAGTGGCAGGCAGTGAGGAGGAGAATGCTTCATCAGAGCTCTGCTGAGAGTCAAGGGGGCAAAATGGTACCAACCTGTATTATATGTGGAAAGAATGACCCAATGATTTCTCTAGCCCAAGAGTGTCAAACTCAAAGTCTGCGGGTCAGATTAGAAGGACCAGCAAAGTACCAGCCTGTGATGCCTCTGCAGCAAAAACAAAGCTCAAGAAGGCCACTGCCCCACCCCAACCACAAGCTCCATTTTCGCTGGCAGAGGGCGGCAGGTTGCCATCGAGGCCAAAAACGGAGCCTGGTAGGGCCACCTGTAGCCCTCCCGAGCTCCATTTTCTCCAGCAGAGGGCTGCAGGTTGCCATCGCAGCCAAAAATGGAGCCTGGTAGGGCCACCTGTAGCCCTCCTGAGCTCCGTTTTCTCTGGCAAAGAGTTGCAGGATAGTGTTGCAACCGAAAATGGAGCTCGAGATCCTGTTTTCACTGGCAAAGCACTTGGGTCACAACAGGCGTCCTCCGACACGAATGATGTCAAGCTGGCCACAACCCAACCTGAAGTCAAACACAACTCTGATGCAGCCCTCAATGAAATCGAGTTTGACAATCCTGCTATAGCTATATTCTTTTTTAAAAGAATTTTAAAAAAAACAAATTATACTCCAAAACCTGCTTATCCAAAAATTAAAATGGTAATTACAAATAAATTAAAATTTAAAATTGTAATAGAACATCATTCCAAATCTCTTTGTATTATATTTTGAAACATATAGTTTCACTATAGTTGCTTAATTTTACTTAACACTAGTCTGTTTTAAGAAACCATTATTTATCACAAACTTTCTAAACTAACTGGATTATATTTTAAAATAAAAAGATAATTTTAAGTTTCAGAATTTTGTTTCCTGTCTTCTTGGACATAATCACTGGTGCCATGGACTATTGTGGCCCGGCGATGGCTAGCGAAGCTGGCAGCAGTGTCGGATAATGAGGAGGCTGGGGAGGAACATGGGCCAGTCCTGGGGGCTGAGGAAAGCTCAGATGAGGACTCTGCGTCAGAGGCAGAGAAAGAGTTCAGACAGCAGTGAGGCAGAGGAACAGCTGGAGCCTGTTCCCAGTGTGTGCATGTGCAGAACTGCCAGAAGACAAGAACAACCAAGAAAGCAGGGTCAACTGGAAGTAAAGCCACACCTTGGAGGTGATTGGCCCCTCCCATAGGAAACAAAAGAGGACCAAATGGGAAGTTTGCACAGAAGTTTACCTGAGAGACCGCCTCTTGCCACTTACCTCCCAACAACCAACAAGATCGCACAGGTTGGGCCTCCTCCAGACAATGCCGGCTGGTGGCTCCCCGGGGGAGGGCCTTCTCTGTAGCTGCGCTGGCCCTGTGGAACGATCTACCCGTAGAGATCCGGACCCTTACCATTCTCCCGGCCTTTCGTAAAGCCACCAAGACCTGGCTGTTCCGGCAGGCCTGGGTCTGTTGATCAATATCCAGCCCCACTTAGACGGAATGCATGATGTGGAATTTTAATAATTGTATCTTTTTATTTTTAACTTTTAAATGTTTCTTTTTACCTTGCCTGTAAGCCGCCCAGAGTCCCAAGGGAGTGGGCAGCATACAAATCTTATTAAACTAAACTAACTAAACTTTTGCAGGAAACAATTCGTTCCTTCGGTCGTTTCAAGAGTGGAAAGTTCTGTTTGTGACTATAAGAGACTCTATGCCAAGTGTTGCCTTGCCCTGTGTCTGGTCGTGTAAATAAAAGAGGTTTTGCCGGGATCAAGACAGCTTCATGCTTTTTAAGAAAGCCTAGGTCAGAACATGGACATGATTCAGCGTCAACTGGAAGTAAGCCAATGGTCCCAAACACTATTGTGGATTTTAGCTCCCATCAGCCTCAGTGAATTATGAAAAGTATAGTCTTGAAAAAGGTAACAGTGTTCCAGATGCCTCGGCATATATAGTCATGCTGGCTACATGACCACGGAAACAAAGATAAGCACCTCCCCCTAGTCAGACATGACTGGACAGGTGAAACCTTTACTTTTAGTCATCACTTTGTGATCATTCTTTCAATGATCATTCATCAGACCTGAAAAAATGGACTTACGACTAGTCCCCATGCTTATTATATTTGAAGCATTCCAGTCACATTCTCCTGTCCCGCGCAAATTGCCTCTGCTTCCACTCCTCCCACCCATTTATTTTCCCTCATCTCTGCCCTTTTGACAGCCCTTCACAGCATGGCAGAAATGATGAAGCCATTATATTCCGCCACTGGTGCTGCCCCCAGCTGATCTTCATTGTGTTCTTTCTTTTCCTCAGGGCGAGTGGGTCCTGTCAGTGCTGGGATCACAGCTGCTACCACCTCCCCTGCCACCAGACTCTCCCGAGAGTGGCAAGGAAGTGGGAAGTGGGGGAAGGAAAGAAGATTGTACTCTCACCTACTGGACCCTCCTGCCAAAACCACTGCAAAGCCCCGCTTTCTTCAATTTTATACTGCATCATTATTCATTTCACTCATTGAGTGCTTCCTCAGCCCTCCCCCATCTACAAAACATAAGTTGCCCAGAATTGTTGGGAAGTCAGGTGTCTTACACATTAAATTAATATGTTAATACACATCATGCCTGTATCTTTTAAAAAGCACCTACTGTGTTAAAATCCCTTATGCACTTTCAGATAATTGTTCCAGCTTCTTCTGCAAGGGGATTCTTTGAATATCATATTTTTTAAATAATTTATACACTAATTATGGCACTACTCATATTTTATGATGGATGGATGGATTCAACTATAACCATTCTCCAAATGTGGAAGCTTCAATTACGCTGACTTTTAAGGAAGGTGACTACTCAAGGTAACAACTGAAGGATAAAGAAGTATTTTAAAGGAAAACAGCATACATATTTATTTATCCAATATCTCATTGTATCTAATTTTAAAAAAGGAACAATTTATTTTTAAATGAAAATATAAGCTATAATTGAATCACCAACTATTGTGCAGCTGGCATGTCCTGAAGGAAAATGTTTTGGGGAAAGAGAATCAGATACCGGTAAGTAAAATGATAAACTCATTTAAAAATTCCATTAAAATGTGCACTCGATACCATACAAAAACATGAGCAAATTTGGATATCCATGATTACAAGCTGAGAAGCTGTATAATAAATCAATCCATTATATCAAATCAGTAGCACATGTACAATCTTATTTATATTGTATTGTTTTTACCCATATTTCTATTAACATAGCAGTGTTAAAGTCAGCTCATAGGCATTAATACTTTCCAATAAATTAATTGGAAATTATAATTGTTATATGATATTAATAAACAATTTACTTTGTTATTTGTTTAGAATCATCCAATTTAAAATAACTATTGTACATAAGATTTTGTTCAGTCATATAAATATGACATGCAAGTGAACTGTAATACTTAAGTACTATTGCACTACGGCTGTCAAACAACACTAAACTGATAATCTCTATTAATAGCAAAAAGTCAGAGATTTATAATTCGACGGCTATAGCCATGGAAAATATTTCCCAATTCACTGACATCTATAGTTCCATCTAATTTATGCTTGGTAAATTTTCTGAAATATATTTATTAAAATAGCATCTCAGTCTTTGAATAAACATACTGTGCAATTTAAAAGTCTGTGCATTATAGCCAGCGGTATATGGAACATAGTAGCTAATGCACTCAGGTGCTTTTTGATCTAGTAAATGATAATCATAAAAAAGCTCACCTACATAAACAGACTATATTTAGACTAAAGCAAAACATTTTTCAGTTTCTCTTCTATTACACACATATTGATCAAATTAATTGAACTGGGTTCAAATGTTAATTTCGATACATGGTGAATGTTTTTATTTTAAGACAAGTAAAACCTTAACAATGATTTTGATAGATAGTCGGTGGAGAATAAAAAACAACATATTCTTAAAAATAATTGCCATTGATCATTTTAAAATTGCTAGTACTTCTTTTACTGTCATAGTTCACAATATTACAAAATCAGCTGCTTGTTAAACTTAGTGCAGAAAACAAAATCATTATCATTATTGTCTGGACATATTAATATAACAATGTCTAAATCCATATTTATTTATTTATTTTCCACATTTTAATCCCATATATACATTTGAGCAACTACATTTATGAATGTGTGCTACTCATTTTTAGATTAAAGCCTATCATCTTAAATTCATGTACAGAACATTAAACCACACCTAATAATTACATGACACATTAGCCATCTTATTAGAAATTAAGCCTTCTTAAAATCAAAACTTTATTGAAAGTAATGTTACTCTGAATTGGGCTATAACACTAAAACATGAAATATTCCAGAAGAGGAAGTCTTTAACTATGACATAACTATAGAGACAAAAGCCACTGAGTTCAACAAGTCTTCAGTACAAGGGATCAAATCAAACTAGAAACAAGATTCCTATTACTCCTGAAGCCTTTTACAATTAAATTTAAGTAGGTTGAATTCTATTTTACATTTAAAATATGTATGAAATTTGCAATTTATATTTTCTCAGATAAGCTGCTATCTTCTCTGATAGCAAAAAGGGGGGAGGGAAATAAAACCTTTTTTTTTCTTTTTTCCCCCCAGAATGATTTAAATACTGTTATTTTCAAGTTAATCACATCTATAAAAAAGAGGACAAATAATGTATGTATATTGCACTGTTTATCTTTCATTTATTTACGTATTAAACAGATTTATATAGCTGCCCAGTTCATACACAGTAAGTCTGAGCAATGTTCAACATTAAAAAACCATAATTTAAAATTTCCCTATTTACAGTTCAAGAAATTTAATTTTTCTGCTATAGCTTTCTCATTCCACTAGTAGTATATTTCCTTCCTTTAGGGTAATTATTATTTCAATTCATTTAAGAGGTGCAATCCTTCTAAACTTTGAATTATTTCTCATTAAGGCTTAAGCATTACAGATAGCATTTTAAAAAAAGTTCTGTGAAATGTGTGCGCGCACACACACATACATATACACAAAGCAGATCTATACAGCTCTACAATGTAATAATTTATTAGTACTTAACTACAAAAGTTAATTATCCATTTCAAATATAGCACAAATATTTTACTCTGCAAATAGTGAGCAGCACGAATATCTGGTTTTTCAAATTTATTTTTATATATGCATATTATTTAATGAATTATGTTCCTTCTAAGAAATACGATTCACTTCATCTGACTTCTATATACAGTAAGCAACCAACTTATACTACATTAGATACAGTACTCTACAAAGATTTTTTCTTTCTTGTTTAAATTATAAGCTTACTGATCTCTTTTCGGCAGTTGTTGGTGAATACAAAACATATCATGTATAAAGACATTTTGTCTATCAACTGTTGCTAATTTTACAAGTGTCTATTCAAAACTCACCCATTGAGTTTAATGTAGTTTATTCCAGTAAAACATTTTAAGATTTCAGATCAGAAAGATTATACTGATTCTAGTGCATTTCTGTAGCAAACATTTCTCTTCCAAAGGAACTACCAAGATAAAAAGGGGAGGATATTTTAAGATAATAAGCTGTCAGTTTCTACAAACAACACTTTCTTATACCAAAGATACATATTTAGGAGGTTTTCCTTTTAAAAAGCTGTTTAAGAACAAACTAAAATATACCTTGATGTAACCTTTAATGATATTTTCATACACTCTCCCAGCCAATTCTCTAATAAGGTTTACATTGGACCCGATAGCAGCTATAGCTAAGCAACATTTAAAATAGAAATCCAAAACTTACAACACTAAGTGTCCAAATACCACAACTATCTACTCACCCCCTGTGACCTGCCATGATAACGATAGGCTGTCAACAAAGAAAAAGTGCTAATGTTCTCCGTTGCTGCTACTTGACCTGAGAAAAGCCAGAGCTTGTTAATGGTTTCAGTGTCAAAAATAAATACTCCACTGGCAAAGCAGCTGCATACATTTCCATAGTTATTTATCTTAGCCATAGTCAGTGCTCTGGAATCCTTTAAGGACTCGACATAAAAGAATCTGGTAATGCTGTTGCCTCCCTAATAGATTACCATTTTTCTGGAAAATCCTGGAAGAAAACCAGTAATATAGATACTCAAATAGTTTTTCAATATGATAGTGTTTTTGATATAAAATATCAAAAACACTAAAAAAAATCTAAGCAAAGCCAAATTAATATTGTTCTGCAACATGAATCTGTAGATTCAAAAATTAAGCATTCCATACCAGTAAGGGCGCTCTAGCTTGAAGCTTCAACCTTAGCATGGCTGCTTTAAATGATATACTCTCTGATAGAGAAGTGTGCTCTGTCTCTTAATTTGTACGACCACCCAGGGGCTTGTTGAAATGGGTGGTCGTACAAGCAGGATAAATAAATAGATAATCTGGTTGTTTTTTTTACTACAAATACAGTAGTTCTTATGATAATTTATCATAAGAGGAACTTTTGTATTTATAGAACAAAAATCTCTACAAATAAGGAAAACATAAATTACCAACTTATATATTTGCCGAAGTGGCAATATTTAACATCTATTGCACTGCAAAGTTGATAATATATTGCAATGCATTTATGTCATTCTGTATAAAATGCTAAGTGAACAGATTTGTAGTTAGCAGAATTCTGATTTTCACTTTCATTTTCAGTTAGAGGAAGCAATTCGTAATGATAAAGATACAAGTAGTCCACAATTTATGACAATTGAGCCCAACATTTTTGTTGCTAAGTAAGACATTTGTTAAGTGATTTTTTCTCCATTTTACAATCTTTCTTGCCCCAGTTATTAAGTGAATCACTACAGTTATTAAATTACTAACACAATTGTTAAGTAAAGCTGGTTTTCCCATTGACTTTGCTTGTCAGAAGGTCGCAAAAAAGTGATCCCATTTTTGGGACACTACAGTGATCATAAATGTGTGTCAGTTGCCAAGCGTCTGAATTTTGATCACATGACCATGGGGATGCTGCAGCAGTTGCAAATGTGAAAAATGGCTCTGCCACTTTTTTCAGGGCTATTGTAACTTTCAACAGTCACTAACAGAACTGTTGTAAGTCGAGGACTACCTGTATTAGGAAAAATATGCTCCTATTTCAAAATCAATTTTTATTTCTGTCACATAATATGCAGATGTTTAGCTATACTTTGAAAAACATTAAAATTACACCACACAAACAAAATCATTAAAGATGTTATAAGCTGAAGCAGATTTTAAATAAATAGCAGTGCAATTTTATCAAATTATGCTTTATATTTTACCATTTTAAAAGCATGGAAGAAATCTTGATTGTGGATGTGCTAACATTTTTGGCATATATGTAAACTTAAATATTATTACAAAGAATTGTTTGTATAGAATGACTGTTGGCTTACCTGAATGGTCGTTCTCTAGGTGCTGCGGGAGTGTCCAAGCATGGGTTAACCAGCTTGCTGCCCAAGGACTGAGTTCAAAGTTTGTGTAGCCACGCCTCCTGCTCCTTTAGAGGCTCAGTTTAAAAAATGAAGGTATGAGACCCAGAAGGATGCTGTATGAAGAAATGTCTATGCCATGGAGATGATAAGTCACGCACCTGCAGGCGACCCCAGGGCAGGGTTGGACACTCCCGCAGCACCTGAGAACGACCATTCAGATAAGCCAATGGTCATTCTCCTAGGCGCTGCTGGGGCGTCCAAGCATGGGACATACTCAAGCTATGTAGTCCCAGGGTGGGAAGAAGGAAAGTCCTGGTAGGAGCCGTGAGGACCCGCTGTAAGACTCTCCTTCCAAATGAAGCCTCTGCAGAGGCAAAGGAGTCCAGTCTGTAATTCTGAATGAACGGTGATGGCGAGGACCAGTTAGCCGCCCTGCAGATCTCCTCGTGGAGTGTGTTGTTATACGAGGTGGAACAGGTCTGGATTGTTGCTCATAAGCCAGTTTAATGCAAGCGCGCAGCGAACGTCCTATGGTGGAAGATGATACCTTCCTGCCCATGAGGGTGGGCTGGAATGATATGAAGAATGATTCCGACCTGTGAAAAGAAGTTGTCCTCTTTTTGTATACCCCACACATCCTATTTGTGCCAGACACGCTCCCTGGGATGACTGGGGTGTGGGAAGAAGTCAGGGAGGATGACCTTCTGCGTTCTGTGGAATAAGCTCTTAATTTTTGGTAGAAATGCTGAATCCAATCGCAGAATGACTCTGTCCAAATATATAATACAAAGGTCCTCCCTAACGGAGAGTACGGCTAGCTCCGAAATTCTGCGCGCTGAAGTGATGGCTACGAGAAAGGCGGTTTTGAATGACAATATGTCATAGGCTAATAGAGCAAATTGGTTTGAATGGCGCCGATGTTAAGGCCTGCAAGACAATCGGTAAGTCCCAAGTTGAGTAACGATGTACCGTCAGAGGGCATAGGTTGGTAGCCTTCTTTAGGAAACTGCGAACCCTTGGGTGTCTGCTGAGCAGTTGAGAATCGTCTCTGGACAAGATGGTGGCTAGGGCTGCTGTCTGTCTCCGAAAGGTGTTGAGGGCGAGGCCCTTGTCCAACTCCTCCTGGAAGAAGTCCAGGATTTGTGGAATGCTGCTGTGGCATCGATGTGATGGGACTGACACTAAGAGGAGAAGATAGCCCAAGTTGCGTCATAGATCCGCATGGTGGAAGGTCGCCTGGACGCCTGGATAGTGTGGATGACCTTGTCAGAGAAGCTGTCCTGCCTCAGGAGGTTGCCTTCAAGTGCCAAACAGCTAACTGAAGCCATTGAGGGTCCGTCTGGGTGTAATATGGCCCCTTGGCTGACGGAGATTTGCTCCTGAGGCATGCGCCAGTGCTCCTTGGCAGGTACGGGGCGACCAGCAGTACTTCAGCTCCCTCCAGTAAGATCTTCCTGATCACCTGGGGTATCAGTGGGAAGGGTGGAAACATGTATAACAGGTGGGGGGCCAGCAGCATCGAAGAACATCTGTCCCTTCCGCGCCGGAGCATTGGAACCTGGAAAAGAACCGGGGAAGATGTGTGCTCTTGGGACTGGCGAACAGGTCTATTGTCGGAAGACCGAATATCTGGGTCATTTGGTAAAACATAAATGGATGAAGTCGCCATTCCGAGTTGATGATGGTCATTCTGCTTAGCCACATCTTAGCTGCCCTCCTGACCTAGGGGCACCTGCTCGATGTCCGCTATGTCCAGTAGATGCCAGATCTCTGCCTGCATCAGCTGTCGCTTGTGGGTCGATTTCAGGAGGGGCAGCAGATGAATGTCCATGGAGGAAATGAGAGGAAGTCTAAGGTAAGGCCGTGACAGATCGTGTTCAAGACCGAAACGTCTGTCATTGTCTCCTCCCACTGGGCAGCATAAAGCTGTAGCTGACCCCAAATGGGAGGGGACCAGTGACAGTCACTTTGAAAGGAACGGTTGGAGAACCCTCCTCTAAAGGACCTGCGGTTACCCTGTTGCCTGATTTTGTCCCTGAATGATGTCCTATCATGGGAGAGGTCTTGAATTTGGGAATAAGGCCTGGTAAATCCCCCAGAGGTGGATGGGGGGTTTGCATTCCAAAAGGGCTGCCTATGAAAAAAGGAGTGATCCTTGCAGTCCGATTTCTTGGTGACCACTGGTAAGATTTTGTGTTTGTCCTTGGACTCAATTAAGACTGAATCCAAGGCGTCACCAAAAAGTTTACCACCCTTGAAAGGGGCCGAGGCCAATTTCCACTTCACCTTCATGTCCAGCTACCACAGAAGATGGTGTGAGGTCACATTAGATGCCAGAGCCCTAGAGGAGAAATTGGTGGCATTAAGGGAGGCGTGGCCGAATATTCGACCGCTGCAATAATTTTGTTGACATCCTGGCACAATCTTGTGTCACTGGCTGGGAGGTTGGCTAGCAGCTTACAGAGCCAAAATAGGGCTGCTCTACTGAAGTAGGAAAAGGAGGAGGAGGCTTTCATGGCGGTGGCCATATGAGTCTTATGACAGGCCTTATCCATCCTCTTGTCTTCTGCCTTGAGTCCCTCCAGCAGATCGGCTGGAAGGATCGAGTTTGAGGTTAGTGCCAGTATGGGGTCATCTACCTGAGGAAGCTTCAGGAGATCCTCCATGCCACTCTCCATAGAGTAGAGCTTTTTATCCACCCCACTGGGATTAGCCATTGACCCAGGCTGGGCCCATTGTCGTTGGATGACATCCAGGAACAGTTGCAGTGCCGGGACCAGATCCTGAGGGGGGGGGTCTCCTTAAAGAGACCTGCGCCTGGATCCCCTGATCCAAACATTTCCTTGCTACCCTGTTCAGTGGCATTCTTGTCGGATTGGGCGGGGAGTTCCATTTGAATGGATGAAGCCCTAGCCTTGGTCAGAATGGCCTTAAACATTGAGGGCTTAAATAAGCCTGAGAAGGCTGGGGCGTTGGGGACCAGATTCTTGTCTTCCAACAGATCAGGGGTGTCCTGTCCACCCTCCTCATCTTCAGACACCTCGCTGACAGCTGCGGAAGCAGGAGGGGAGGCTCCAGTACATTGAGTGTGAGCCCTTGCGGCCTGCACCTTAGCTCTGGCCCTGCTCTGGAGAGGCAAGGTGAGGCCCAGCTGTTGGACGCCATCTGCAATCCCCTACGATATCGCCCATGCGACTGCATAGCTTGGGATAACTCAGGAGTGATCCCGGGAATAAGTGCAGAAGGGGGAAGTTCCTCCCCCATTAGAGAGCAGGCTTCTTCCACATCCACCTCTTCGAGGGATGAATCAGGAGACCTGGGGGATGCCCTGGAAGGATTGGATGAAAAACCAAAGTCTCCTCCTTCCACCAGAGATGGAGATCCCTCCCGTTGATTATCCACTATGGGAAGGTCTGTGCCGGTGGTGGTTCCCTGTCTCAAACAGTTTGTGTGTGGGCATTTACTGCCCTTTGAAACTGCTTCTCCAGGACTTTCTGTCTCCTCTCAGCTATCCTTTCTGCAGCCTTGAAGACCTTCTTGGCTTTGGGCTGTTTCCCCTTTGCAGGGCACCCTGCACCTTTTAGCAGCAGGGTCGGGTCTGCTGCGCTTGTTAGAGGTAGGCTCAGTTTGATCCCTGACTTCAGCCACACTATTGCTGGCCATGGTTCACTTCCAGCCCTATCACAGCTTGGTTATAATTAATCCCTGTACATGATAGAGTATGGATGATGGGCCCTTTAATTCAGTCCAAGTCCTGAGGAAAATGGGGCCAGACAGGGATCAATAACGATGACCAATTTTTGGCGCCAAATTGGAAAGTCCCAGGGTACTGCAGATCCACGCTAGAATAAAGCAGGGAATGGCCAGAGCAGTCAAACTCCCCACAGCTGCTCCTAATAATCTTCCTGGAGAGGGGGAGACCTGCCTGGAGCCCCAGAGTGAGATCCCAATGTTAAGAAGACCTTCCAGTGGTGGTCTGCTGTGGAACCAGGCTGTGGCAATTCAAAATGGCTTGAAAATAAAGCGTGCCACTTTTTTTCTTTCAAAATGGCCACCGCAAGTTTTGGAGCGCACTGGGGATCTGTCGGCAATCTGGAGAGGTCAGTAGAGCCTCCAGGGCTAAACACAGTCCTCCGCAGGTTTTGGGGGGTCCTAACCTTCCTACTTGCAGCTGCTGACGAGCCTCCCGGTAGTGCCTTGACAGTGGGCACGGAAGGCAGCCGCGCTCCAAGCTTCCTGTTCTGCATGTCAGAAGGTTATAGGAAGGAAGTTTTCAATTGGAGGAAGAAAATAACAAAACCTAATGCTTCCTAACATACACTCTAAACACAAAAATAAGAAAAGAGACTACACTAAGCTGTTTGGAGAGTCTAACTTGCTGTCCAAGAACTGGAGCTCCCCAACTGTGTCCTTTTAGAGCGACTGAATTTTTTAA
This sequence comes from Thamnophis elegans, assembly GCF_009769535.1. NCBI lineage: Eukaryota > Metazoa > Chordata > Lepidosauria > Squamata > Natricidae > Thamnophis > Thamnophis elegans. Next base: position 17,196,146 of record NC_045550.1, read on the forward strand.
ACTGAGCCTCTAAAGGGAGCAGGAGGCATGGCTACACAAACTTTGAACTCAGTCCTTGGGCAGCAAGCTGAAGTTAACCCATGCTTGGACACTCCAAGCAGCGCCTAGGAGAATAGCACAGAAATAAATACGTAAATTATAATAAATACTTTTATCAGCATGATTGGACTTAGAGCTTTTAACATTTTCAAAGTCCTATCCTAAACTGAAACAAATTGCAACATATATGATCAGAATGTAAAACTTTATTGCAACTGTTTTATTTTTAAAATATGTAATATTTCAAAACAAAGATTTTTCTGGAATGGAAAAACCAGATGGATTTGTAACTGATTTACAAATTGAACTCAACATGTAATTCTTAATGGAACTATATCTTTATGGAGGAAAGTATGCAGCGGGGTACTCCAACATTCTGTCTTCAAGATTTACATAAATGATTTAGATAAGTGGTTAAAAGGGGACCTCATCAGATTTGCAAATGATACCAAACTGGTGGGAATAGCCAATACCACAGAAGATAGGCTCCAGATCCAAAAGGATCTTGACAAACTTGAACACTGGGCTCTATCTAACAAAATGAAATACAGTGGTAAGAAAACTAAGTACATTCATGCAAGAAAAATCAAATGTACAGTTCAATTAGGTGAAACCTGATTCAATAACAGTAACTGTGAATGGGATTTTGGAATCCTAGTGGCTAATCACTTAAATATGAGCAGCAACAGCCAAAAAAGCCAACGTAAATTGGCCAGGTTGCATCAAGGGAGAGACAGAATCAAGATCATATGAAGTGTTAGCACCACCTTCTGTACTGATCTAACTTCATATTCTAGTAGTAGAGGTTCTTTTAAGTAGAGAATATCTTCTAGGTATGTAGGATGTTGACATTTCTTCTGTAGAATATCTCAGTATATTCCTTCCAACTTTGTTTGATTTCCTTTGAATTATCTATCCTCTGGAGTCCTTTAGCACACCAAATCAAGGTTGAAACTTCCTTTGGAGTTAAGATATCTTTTTAAATACTTTGCTCATTGTGTTCATGCCTATTCCATCCTCATGTCTTTACAGCTATTATAATACTGCTTGTCTCTTCTAATAATTCTTCCTCAATTTTTGTTTTTGTTAACATTAGCTTCTCTTCCCAACTTCGCAATTTCCATGTTATTTTTCCCCTGACATCCTGACTGCTCTTTTCTGTTTCTTCATCTTCACCAGTCTCTTTTCATACTTATCTTTAATGACTTCTTAAAGTTCTTTCCACAGTTCCTTTGGTTCTTTATCAATGAGGTTTAGGATTTCAAAGCAATTCTTGATGTTCTTCTTGAAAATGGTGGTTAGACTAAATGGCTCCATTTAGATGTTGAACAATCAGAAGACTCCTAATATAACTTTCTTGTAGCTTTAGAAAGATAGAAAATACTATAAAGCAACGCTTTCATGTTTGGCTTATCTAAGATACCAATGGGATCAAAAGGTGTCAAAAGATAAAGGTCAACAATTTTAAATGTCCCCAAGAGGTTCTGGCTCACCCAGTACAAATCATCCATCAGAGAGACTAAATCTATACTATTTGGGTCTAAATATAGCCTAGAAAGGATTAAGTTAATTCATTTCATCGAAGAGGTCTTTAAACAGTAGTGCCATCACTTTCTGCACTACTTTGGTAAAATGTGGATTTGGAAATACCTGTCTATAGTTGTTCAAGTCAGCCACATGATGAATTTTTTAGCACAAATTTACTCTCAAGTAACAGAAATATTTGCAAAAAAGAATTAATGAAGTGAATGATTGCTGGCAATAGTAATAGCACTCAGACTTATATACAGCATATATATACAGCATATATACACTCTCTGGGCAGTTTACAATGTTAGCATACTGCTATAAAATAATTCACCATAGCCCTTATAAGCCAAACTGGGAATATGTAAGTAGTAATGAGAAAGTCTAGGGGCAGGTGCTGGTGAGGTGGAACCAATGATTTGCATGGCAGAAAGAAGAGTTATGTAAACAAATATTAAGGGAAGAAAAAGAATAACAATAAGTACTGTTAATGTAGAGGGGAAAACCCTAAGCACATGAACACATATAGCTATATACATGTATGTATGCACCTGCAAATAAGTTTTGATTTCTATATTCTGAAGTGGCTCTGTTGCATAAATATGCCGGTTTTTATGTGAAATAAAAGCAACATATCTAGCTACATCCTGTATAACTCTTTTTCTTCCTTTCAATAGGGAAAACTTCACAACTATTCTCCTTCCTCAAAAAATATACAAATAATATGCATAGTTAATAACATAGTACTAACAAACTCAAGCTTTATAGTTGTAAACTAAATTTTGTTTTAACAAGAAGAAAATGCAGCATATATGAATTATTTATTAAAGAAAATATATATTGCTGCCCAACTCACTCTCATTGACTCCAAGAAGCTTACAAGCATAAAAACACAATATAAATAAATAAATAAAAAGCAATAAACTACTACACCCTGACAACATTATATTGGGAAATAAACATAGACATGCCATAGACACAAGCAGCTGGGTCAGAATCAGATTAAGAACTTTATATTTGTAGAAATATAGTAAAGCTGAGGGCCAATTTGGTGCAGTGGCTAAGCAACATGTTAGAAATCAACAGACCATGAAATCTAGTTCCAGAGCCAGCTGGGTGATCTTGGGCCAGTCACTTTCTCAGCCATAGGAAGAAGGCAATGCAAACAACTTCCGAAAAAGCTTTCCAAGAAAACTGCAAGTTCAGTTGCCAGGAATTTTTTTTTTAAAAACTCACTTGAAGAAAAACATAGTGTACATACAAAGAAAGTAAAGTTACAGTGTGTTAATTTAACACAGTCTGACCTGCAGTTGATTCCAAATAGCCTGTTCTTCTTTACACAGCAAAGAAAAACACAATGTAGTGGTGTTAGTCATATGTTACCATATGCTATTATTTTAATATCAAAATAATTGAATAATCACTGTGAGGTGAAGAAGGCAACAGGTGGCTGATAGAAGCTACCATAATTTCGAAATATAGTAAAACTGAAGTGAAAGCAATGCAGTAATCTTACTGAACAAAAGATTTAAATTTTTAATATTTAAATAGTGAAAGTAGTAACTTTTACAACAAGATATGAATTATTATTGCTGGAATGCAATATAATACACGTATTTTATGCTTCATTATTTTATAATCTTGAGTGTTCCGGTTCTGCCTGGAAATGTTTCCAAACATGTTTCATTAATTCATTATTCGTGCAGAAAAGAAATAAGCACAGTGTCAGCAAATGGTCCATTGCACTCCCACATAGAAGAAAAGTATGTATAACCAATGCATGGTATGCTACTGTGGAACTAATGATAAAAAGAATCAGTGTTGTATTCCATAAATATCAAATGTTGCAAATATTCTTAACAGTAAACTATTGTTATAATTTCATTGCACTTAAAAGTCTTTGCAAATCACACTTTTATTTCATTCTATGCCTCTATTAACAATTAAAAGTAGATATACATATTGATATGAACGTTTTCATAAGTAAAATAATCTGCTATAAAACATCACTTAAACAATAGTCATTCAGTAGTCAGGAAATAATTTTCTGATTGATATGGGAATGATATCGCCAGTAATGTCATAGTGGTCACCCAACAATGCCCCAATGTCTTATGATAGATTTTCAAGGTACTATAAAAGAATATTCAATAAAACTCGGAGATGGGTGAAAATATAGTGTACAAAATAATATCAGTACAAATTTATGTAGCAGGAAAAGACACAGGGAATCCTTTCCCTTAACCTACTCACTTTATCATAGGCAGTACAAGAGCTAGTTTTAGGAAGAGAACCTAAAGTACTAAACAGGAACAAAAAGTTGCATAGGAATGAGCATGGAGGGAGATATAGTAACACTAAATATGCCTACTAGGCCTGCATCAGTCTCCACCAAAACCCTTTAAAACCCTTTTAAAAACCCCAAGGGGCTATTGTGGAAGGGGGGAACAATTCAGGAGCACTAGAAAGACCGTTGGCTTACCTGAATGGTCGTTCTCTAGGCGCTGCGGAGTGTCCAAGCACGGGTTAACTTCAGCTTGCTGCCCAAGGAACTGAGTTTTAAAATTGATTGTAGCTCCGCCTCTTGGTTGCTCAGAGGCTCAGTTTCGAAAAACGAAGAAGATCCAATAGTCCATAACTCAAACCAAGTCCAAGACATAAGGTGAAAGAAACACACCTCGTGGCCCCACCTCAAAGGTGGGTTTGGACACTCCGCAATGCCTAGAGAACGACCATTCAGGTAAGCCAACGGTCTTTCTCCTAGGCGCTGCTTGGAGTGTCCAAGCACGGGACATGCCAAAACTATGTCGAAGTTGGGAGGGAAGAAGAACTGTCCGGGGCCGCGGTACTCGCCACGACTCTCTGCAAGACTCTCCTCCCAAATGACACCTCAGCGGAGGCGAACGTGTCAAGTTTGTAGTTTCGGATGAATGGAGACGGACCAGACCACGTAGCAGCACGGCAAGTTTCTTCAATTGGTGCTTGAATAGCCCAAGCAGCCGAAGTCGCTGCGCTCCTTGTAGAATGGGCGGTAATACGAGGAGGAACCGGTCTGGCCTGAGTCTCGTAAGCCATCTTGATGCTTGCTCTGAGCCAGCGTCCTATAGTGGAGGACGTGACCTTCTTCCCCATGGAAGCAGGTTGGAATGAAACAAATAATGCTTCCGACTTACGAAAGGGAGCGGTCCGCTTCATGTAAATGCGCACCACCCGCCGAACGTCCAACTTGTGCCATGTTACTTCTCTCTGGTGCCTAGGACGAGGACAGAAGTCCAGAAGTATCACCTCTTGCACCCTGTGGAAAACGGTGTTAATCTTTGGGACGAAGGCAGGATCTAATCATAAGATGACTCTATCGGAGTGGAAGATGCAGAGGTTGCCTCTGACAGACAAGGCGGCCAACTCCGATAGTTCAGTTCAGTTTATTGTATTTATATGCCGCCCTTTCCCCCCGAAGGGTACTCAGGGCGGCTCACAACTCGAACCGGGGAAAGGGGGATACAGACAAAAGTTTTAAAACAAACATAACAATATATAATTTAAAACTCACAACAGTCATACCATTCGAGACGGGGGCAACAGCTCTTTAGCCCCAGGCCTGTCGGAACAGCCAGGTTTTGAGGGCTTTGCGGAAGGCCTGGAGGGTGGTGAGGGTTCGAATCTCCACGGGGAGTTCGTTCCAGAGGGTCGGAGCAGCCACAGAGAAGGCTCTCCTCCGGGTAGTCGCCAGTCGACACTGGCCGGCGGATGGAATTCAGAGGAGGCCTAATCTGTGGGATCTAATCGGTCTAGTGGAGGTAATTGGCAGCAGGCGGTCTCTCAAGTACCCAGGTCCAATACCATGAAGGGCTTTATAAGTGACGACTAGCGCCTTGAAGCGTATCCAGAGATCAATAGGCAGCCAGTGCAGCTCGCGGAGGATAGGTGTTATGTGGGTGAACCGAGGTACACCCACGATCGCTCGCGCGGCTGCATTCTGGACAAGCTGAAGTCTCCGAATACTCTTCAAGGGCTGCCCCATGTAGAGCACGTTGCAGTAGTCCAGTCTAGAGGTCACAAGGGCGCGAGTGACTGTTGTGAGGGCCTCCCGGTTCAGGTAGGGACGCAACTGGTGCACCAGGCGAACCTGGGCAAATGCCCCCCTGGTCACAGCCGACAAGTGGTGTTCAAAAGTCAGCTGTGGGTCCAGGAGGACTCCCAAATTGCGAACCCTGTCTGAGGGGCGAACTGTTTGACCCCCCAGCCTGAGAGATGGAACACTTGGCCAATTAGTAGGAGGGAAACACACCAGCCACTCGGTCTTATCTGGATTGAGTAAAAGCTTGTTAAGCCCCATCCAGTCCCTAACAGCCTCGAGGCACTGGCACATCATGTCAACCGCTTCACTGAGTTGGCATGGGGCGGACAGATACAGCTGCGTATTGTCCGCATACTGATGGTATTTTATCCCGTGCCGTCGAATGATCTCACCCAGCGGCTTCATGTAGATATTAAACAGGAAGGGGGACAGGACCAAACCCTGCGGCACCCCATAATTCAGGGGCCTAGGGGTCGATCTCTGCCCTCCGACCAACACCGACTGCGACCTGTCCGAGAGGTAATAGGAGAACCACCGTAGGACAGTGCCTCCCACCTCCCGCAGTCATCGCAGAAGGATACCATGGTCGATGGTATCGAAGGCCGCTGAGAGGTCAAGGAGCACTAGGACAGAGGCATAACCTCCATCCCTGGCTCTCCAGAGATCATCAATCAATGCGACCAAAGCTGTTTCCATGCTGTAGCCAGGCCTAAGTCCCGACTGGAAGGGATCTAGATAATCGGTTTCCTCCAAGGACCGCTGGAGCTGAAAGGCTACCACTTTCTCAACAACCTTCCCCACAAAGGGGAGGTTGGAGACTGGACGATAGTTGTTTAGGACGGCTGGATCCAAAGATGGCTTCTTCAGAAGGGGTCTCACCACCGCCGTCTTTAAAGCGGGGGGAAAGAACCCCTCCCGAAGGGAGGCGGTAACAACCGCCTGGATCCAGCCCCGTGTCACCTCCCTGCTGTTAGCGACCAGCCAGGAGGGGCACGGGTCCAGTACACAAGTGGAGGTACTTACAGCTCCCATGTCCTTGTCCACGTCCTCAGGGGTAACAGCTTGGAAATCAATCCAGTGATGTCCTTCCAGATTTTCCCCTGGTGCCTCGGCTGGCTCTGCACAATTGGAGTCCAGGTCCATCCGAAGCCGAGCTACTTTATCTGCGAGGAATTGGACGTAGTCCTCAACTCTGCCCTGCAAAGGATCGCCCGTATCCCTCCTATTTAGGAGGGAACGGGTTATCCTGAACAGGGCGGCTGGGCGTGACTCAGCGGAAGCAATCAGAAAGGCAATGTGTGTTCTTTTGGTCGTCCTAGTTGCCCGAAGATAGGCTCTGATGCTGGATGTTAAAAGAGCTCGGTCTGACTCGGACTTACTGGATCTCCATCGTTGCTCTAGGCGTCTCTTTCAGTGCTTCATCTCCCGGAGTTCCTCAGTAAACCAAGGGGCCCTCCTGGATCCACTGCCTCGGATCGGCCGTAAAGGCACAATCCGGTTAAGAGCCCCTGCCGCTGCTGAATTCCAAGCAGCAACCAGAGTCTCCGCCGGACTGCGGACGAGGGTATCAGGAAGAACCCCAAGCTCCGTCAGAAAGCCCAAAGGGTCCATAAGTCGCCTGGGGTGGAACCACCTAATCGGTTCCTCCTCCCTACAGTGGGGGTTTGGTCTCCGAAAGTCAAGCCTCAGTAGGTAGTGGTCCGACCATGACAGGGGTAAGGTCTCACTACCCCTCAAACCAAGATCACAACTCCACTGCTCCGAGAGGAATACGAGGTCGAGCATGTGACCCGCCGAGTGAGTCGGGCCCTGAATTACTTGGGTCAAGCCCATGGCTGTCATGGAAGCCATGAACTCCTGCGCTCCATCAGAGTGTTCACCGAGCGAAGGCAAATTGAAATCCCCCAGAACCATAAGCCTGGGAAACTCAACTGCCAGCTCAGTTATCCTGCGGGCCGAGGTGATGGTGACCAGGAAGGCAGTTTTAAGGGTGAGGTGGCGCAGACCCACTGTCCACAACGGCTCAAAGAGGGGCACAGCAAGCGCCTGCAGTACAACAGTCAAATCCCAGGTAGGGTACCTATGAATTGGGGGTGGACATATGTTGGAGGCCCCTTTTAGGAAGCCCCGAAACTGTGGATGTCTAGAAAGTGGTAGCTGAGAGTCAGTGGACAGAATGGTGCCCAGGGCAGCCACCTGTCTACGGAGAGTGTTGGGCGCGAGGCCCTTGTCCAAACCGTCCTGCAGAAATTCCAGGACCTGTGGGATGGTTGCGGACAAGGCCACTATCTGACGGTTGAGGCACCAACGTGAGAAGGCCGACCAGGTTGCTTCGTAAATTCTGACGGTGGAAGGTCATCTAGAAGCTTGAATAGTCCGGATGACTCTGTCAAAAAAACAGTGAAGCCTCAGGAGGTCCCCCTCAAGTGCCAGACGGCCAACTGCAGCCAATGAGGCTCCGGATGTTGGACAGCCCCCTGGCTGAGGGAGATTTGCTCCTGAGGTATGCGTCACGGCCGGAATACCGACAAGCTGACCAGGTCGGCAAACCAAGTCCTCCTCAGCCAGTGAGGGGCCACTAGTAGCACCTCCTCCCCCTCTTCCAGTATCTTCTGGATGACCTGCGGGATCAGAGGAAGAGGAGGGAATGCATACAGTCGACCGGGAGGCCAGCGGGATCTTAGGGCGTCTGTGCCCTCTGCCCCGGGGCAGTGGAACCTGGTGAAAAACCAGGGGAGGTGCGTGTTGGCTGGTGAGGCAAACAGGTCGACCACCGGGTGGCCGAACCTCCGGGACAGCTGGCAGAACAGTCTTGGATGCAGCCGCCATTCCGAGTTCTGGATGGTGGTCCTGCTTAGCCAGTCCGCCGTCACTTTGTCTATGCCGGCGATGTGGTTGGCTCGAGTCGAGGCCAGATGTCTCTCCGCCCAGCGACCCAGGGCCTCCGCTTCCAACATCAGAGCCAGGGACCGTGTGCCGCCCCGATGGTTGATGTAAGCTTTGGCGGCTATGTTGTCGGTCAGGATCAGTACATCACGGCCCCTGACCTGATCGAGGAAATGACGCAGGGCTAGTTTGGCCACCCGAAGCTCTAGCCAGTTGATGTTGTCAGCGAGCTCCGCCTGCGACCATCTGCCCTGGACTATCAAAGTCCCCAGGTGAGCGCCCCAGCTGAAGAGACTGGCGTCTGTAGTTATTATCAGGCGCTCCGGTTCCCTGAAATGACTGCCTTCGAGGAGGGCCTCTGACAGCCACCACTTGAGGGAGCGGAGGACCTTCGGGAGAACTCGTATCACCCGTCTGGAGCTGCTGGCTCTTTGTCTCTGGAGAGGAAGCAGGAACCACAGCAATTCTCGTGTGTGTAACCACGCCCATGGGACCCCGAAATGCATGACACCAGCTTCCCCATCAGCTGAGAGAGGGAGACAATCGATGCTGACCTGGTCGAGTGGATGTTCCTCACCAGAGCCCGGATGCTGTCCACCTTCTCCTGAGTGAGGAAAACTTGGCAGGTCTCGGAGTCGATGATCGTTCTGAGGTGCTGGATACGGCAGGTCAGGGTCAGATGACTTTTGGCGAGGTTGACTGAGAACCCATGGAGCTGCAGAACCTTGATGGTGGTGTTCAGATCTGTCCAGGCCTGCCCCCTGGATGACGAGTGGATAAGGATGTCGTACAGGTAGCATTCCAATCTCACGGGAAGAGACCGGAGCCATGCAGCCACAGTTGCCAGCAGCTTGGTGAAAGTCCGTGGGGCCGATGAGAGGACGAAGGGGAGAGCCTTGTACTGGTAGTGGTGATCGGCAAACTGGAACCTCAAGAACTTGCGATGCGCCAGGTGTATCGGTGATACAGCATGGGTTGCACAGGTAAACCCACCAGTGGCTGGCCAGATTAGGTGGTCTTAATAGAATGGACCTTATAGATTCATTTTAGTTTAGCCTTTTACTCCAGTGCCCTGGAGTCCCAAAGTTGACTTTTAACTTCCTCATATTACAAATAGGGCTGAACAGTGTGGCAAGACTCTGTAAAGGAGGGGCACAGGAAGCCAGACGTGGGGGGAGAGATAGAACAGAGAAGTTGCAGAAAACTGTTGGTATGAATATCTGCTTTTGTATTTTTCCAAGATGTACTTCCCTGTTCTGAACAGGGGTTTTTACGTTTTGTATGAATACGCCTCTTTAAACGCCCTCTGATTGACGAAGTTTGATTAAAGGTATAAAATCACTGCCCTGGGCGTAGCCAGGGCAGTTCAGATGTTGGTGTGTGAACACGCTGAACTCGATGCATCCAATAAACCTGTTTCTCTTCCTTCGTGGTCTCAAGTCCTGATCTTTCGTAAGTAGATTACAAACCTCAATCTGCTGCAACATTTTTGGCGAGCCAGCCAGGAGTTGAGGGGTCTTTGGGACCCTCTGGAACGTCCACCCCGATGTCAGAGCTCATCTTGTCAGGGGGAACCTCCCTGGCGCCAACGGACCCATTTGATCCGAGGGACTTCCCAGCGACAGAGGGCTCTGGCAGCAGCGTTTGGCGATTCCAAGAACCACCAGAGAAGGACCAGAGACCAGGCATCTAAAGGCATCTAAAAGGCTGGCCAGCATCGCAGGAGGGAAGCCAAGTACATGAGGCAAGTACTGTGGGAACCCTATTTACACCCGGACTCCTTGTTGAGCCGGAGGTGAGGCCTGATCTCCCTCACTAGGTGAAAGGTTTTGGGGAGGATTGTCTAGTGTATGTGTGTGTGTGATTGAGGGGGGGCTACTGCATTTCCCTACGATAGCCGTGTCCATCCGGTATCCTGGGTCAGAAGCCTGTGTGGGGTGATTGCTAAATCCTTGTTGTCTGGTACCCTGGGAAGAGTTGTGGGGGGGCAGCAGTGTTCCCTTGACCCCTTACATTGTGTGTAAAATCATTTCAAAGAAGGATATGTGACTCAGGATTATGGCATTGAGTGGAGCAGGCATGAGCTTAAAAAGTTTTGTGAATCTGAATGGCCCACTTTTGGTTTTGGGAGGCCTAACAAAGGCAATTTTTGATCCCAACATAGCTTTGAATGTCCATACGTTAGTGTTTGATCCTGATCAAACAGGATCCATATATTGACGTGTAGTACAATTTGTTGAGGAGAAGCTTGGCTAAAAAACAAATGCAAAAGACCAACAGTGTATTCTTATGGCTGTTCGGGTTGCAAACCCCAAATGTCCCAAGCAGAGACCACCAATCCTAGCTAGTGCCCCAGAAGACTTGCCAGAACAGGAAGAGGATCACCACGACCCTCACCACGACCATGCCAAAGGGGGGCTACACCTAGTAGCTCAAGAGACTTGAGGGCATCAACAAGCCGAGCATCTGTGGAGTGGATAGAGTGAGGGCTGGACGTTGTGACCTCTATGATGTCAGAAGAAAGTCCTGTGAGAGGGACAGAGGATGGGGACCCTCTGAGAATTTTGGGAGAAGAAGGAAGAGGAGATAGAGCAGTCTGAAGAGAGGGAGAAGATTAGAATTGCAGTGTCTAACATTCTAAAACCTGATGTTCCTGCTCACACCAATCTAGCTGACTTTATTGAGCAACACTTCCCTTCAAGGGACCCGAGATGGAGCCCTTATGACCCCCACCAGTTGACTCTGCTACGTAATCATCAACAGTTAATTGTAAGGGCTGTCTGGCTGGGAGGAAAGCCAGCCACTAAAATGTCTGAACTCTGCCGAAAGCCCTGAGGTTTTTATTTATGGTAACCACTAACCTTCCTGAAACTGCTCGGATGCTAGCTATAGCCTTTATTTCTCAGTCATCCGACACAAGCTGTAGAAGCTGGAAGGGGCACTGGGGAAGCCCCTCAATGAGCTTATGGAAGTAGCTAGAAAAACTTTCGTCAATAGAGACTTGTTGGAGGAGAAGAAGAAAAAATCAAAAGATGCAGAAAAAAAGCAGAAGTGCTCGCGGCAGCAATTAGGGAGGGGAACAGGCCCCCACCCTTGGGACGGAACCGATGTGCCATCTGTTACGAACATGGCCACTGGGGAGGGGAGTGCCTCAACCGGGACTGGGCTCCACCCCCTGAGGAAAGGGAAGATGATCGCCCTAGGATGCCAAGGGATCCCCCCTACCAAGCTGCCCCAGGAGACGTGAATCTCACAGGAGGCCCTTCAATGGCATGCAGAGGAAAATGGTTTTCAGTCATTGATTCAAAAGATGCTTTCTTGTTTGCCTTCAAATGCCCAGTCACAGGCAGAAAGCAGCAATATGCTTGGACACGTTTGCATCAAGGCTTTGAAAAAACTCCCCCACCTTATTTGGAGCTGCATTAGCCATGGATTTGAAACTTTTAGACATTGCCCCACCTGATGTGGTTTTGCAAGATGTAGCTGACTTGTTGGTCACAGGCCAGACGGAGGAAGCTTGTCATGCCACTGCAGCAGCCCTACTGCTCCTGCTACGAGGCCTCTCGGACCAAAGCCCAATTAGTCCAATTGGAAGTTAGGTATTTGGGCTACAACATCCAGCAGGGACAAAGGACTCTGGGCCATGAGAGGAAGGAAGCCATTTGCCAATTGCCGGCCCCACAAAATAGGAAGGAATTAAGGAGCTTTTTGGGGGCAGCAGAATTTTGTCGCATTTGGATTCTCAATTTCGCATTGTTAGCAAAGCCACTCTATGAAGCTACCAAGGGGAATGGAAAAGGAACCCTTGAGTTGGGAGGAAGAGGAACAGAACAGCTTTTTGGAATTGAAGCATGCTGTGACTCAGGCTCCTAGTTTTCTGACTTGACAGCCTTTTCAGTTGTTTGTGGACATTAAGCAGAATATGGCCATTGGGATACTGACCCAAAAATTGGGAACATGGTATCGTCCGGTTGCATATTTGTCCAAACAGCTGGATCAGGTGGCCAAAGGGTGGCCAGCCTGTTTCAAGGCTGTGACAGGAACTGCCCTACTTACCCAGGAAGCCAATAAGCTCACCTTTGGACAGCCATTAAATATCTACACCCCCCATGCTCTTCGAGCTGTCCTAGACCAGAAAGGTCATTTGTGGCTTACCAATCCACGAATGTTGAAGTATCAGGGGCTTATTACACATAACCCCCTCATCAAGTTTGTCCAATCTATGCTTTGAATCCAGCAACCCTGTGGCCTGAACCAGACTCTGAAATTACTCATGATTGTTTGCAAACCATTGAAGAAACCTATGCCAGTCACCCAGATTTGAGGATATACCCCCATCGCACAAAGATGCAACTCTTTGTACAGATGGAACCAGCTTTCTACATGAGGGCGTGCGAAAAGCAGCTTATGCTGTAGTCACCCTTGATGATGTGTGGGAAGCCATGCCCCTACCACCAGAAACCAGTGCCCACTTGGCAGAACTACATGCCCTCACAAGGCTTTGGAATTGGCACGAGATCTACGAGTCAACATTTACACAGAGTCCGAATAGGCCTTCCTAACCGTCCAAGTCCATGGAGCTTTAGGAAAAAGCTCATCACAGGAAAAAGGCCTCATCACAGCTGGAGGGAAGGACATCAAATATGGCCCAAATTATGCATTTGTTGGACAGTGTGTGGGCCCCCAAACAAGTTGCCATTATGCGTGTATGGGTCATCAGGAAGGGGTTTCAACAGCTGAAAGAGGAAACAACAAAGCTGATCGAGTTGCCGGAGCAGTGGCCTTGGATCCCCTTCTTTAACAGGCCACATGCCTTACTCTGTGGACCCCGGCCCAGGAAGAACAACCCCCATTGTATAGTCACTCAGGAACCCAGCAAGCTGAAGCAATAGGGGTGGAACTACTAGATGGGTGGTGGGTTCTGCCGGACATAAAGGTGTTTGTTTCCCAGCAGTTGGCATGGGATGCTGTCTCCTCCCTGCATAAGCATTTGCACTTAGGAAAAACGGCTTTGAAATAAAGCCTTGGCTCAGGGAGGTCTATATCAACAATTTGTCTAGCCTGGCAGCTGCTGTTTGCTCTCAATGTCAGGTATGTGCTGCTAATAACCCTCCGTCAAGGCCCAGTTTAGGTGGGAGGGTCAAGGGGGCAGATCACACCATAGAGGATAAGTTGGCCAAAATTTGTCAGGAAACTCATCTCAAATGGCCGGATGATGCCCACAGCATGGCGTTGCTGGCAAAGAGGTGCACTCTCACCGAGGAGTTGGGTGTCTCGCCATTTGAATTGTTGTATGGAAGGGTTCCTAATTTGCGTGGCCCACAGGTGTTGCCCAACCCCAAGTTACAGACATGGTGAAGCTCAAACAGTTGCAAGCCCTGAATGCCATAATCCACCAATTGCAAAAATATGTTTTGTCTTGTCGTTCTCATGAAATTGTAACTCCAGTCCACAACTTCCACCCAGGACAAGAAGTCTGGGTGAAGGACTGGTAGAAGGAACTATTGGGCCCCAAATGGTGTGGGCCGTATACTGTTGTTGTTTTTTCTCCCCTTGTTGTTAAGGTAACTGAAATTAGGCCTTGGATTCACTGGACCCGTTTTAAATTGGCTGCGAAAGCTTACTGGAAGGCCTCCAGTGACCCTGCCAAGCCTCTATACCTCACGTTTTGGAAACACCAGGAGGAACGCCACCTCTTCTGCGGACACACGGGAAGCTGTCGCTCTACGAACAGGTGGTGAAGAACCAGCGCCCTCTGCAGGTGTCGCTCCAGGTGCCGTCGACACCCATCGCACAGGCAACATATCGCGTCTACCATGGACACTCCGCCCCATCCAATGCCCAGGCACAACCATGAAGACTGACTAGTGCCTACGCCGAGCTGCGTGCATTAGGAGAGGCCTGATGCCGGCAGTTCTGATCGTGGTTTTTCTCCTATTCATTTCTATTCTCATTGACTCTCTTTATCTCTATCAGGCAATCTGGGCCAGAGCAAAGGGTGAGGCGCCATTGGGGGTGTGGGAGGTTCCGACTGATTACGAGGACCCAACCCCCTCTCCTGCTCCATCCTTTCCTATAGGGGGGAATGGGGATAATGAGGGTACTCCCCAACAAACGGAAGCTAGGCCCCTCACTTCTACAAATGACTCCCCTCCGCAGGTAACTTCTGAGCCAATGCTAGAAGAAATGGGTTCAGGGCCTTTCCCCCTTTGCAAAGACTGCTTTTATCAGGGTGAACAGGGACTGCATTTTGTGTATAATGAACGCTGGTTATTAAATTGCCATCCGGAGGAGGGGCTATCCCCCTGTTCAGAGGAGACAGGGAACTATTGGCAGTGTTGCATGAACCCCAATGTCACAACTTGGGCACCAAACAAACGATACAATTCAACCATTAGGTGCCATCGAAAAAAAGCCCATTCAGAGACCCTTCCCAGACCCCTTTCCAGAAAGGACAAGGGCTCAGGTGAAGTGGGGCCCCCTTGATTTCAGTCTGAAAATGGAATATGACATAACTTATGACCAGATTCCCATAATAGTGGAGATAACTTGTCAGCTTATTGGGGATATAGGGAATCAGTGGTTTCTACAATGGTGGTCAGAGGATGAAAATCTGTCAAGCATGGATGCACAAGACCTGAGTAAGTACTGGCGCCTAGGTGTAACGTGCAACACTAGTGCTAAAGCCAGTTGCCTGGAGGTCTGGATAACCCAATCCAACTACTTGGAAACATATCAATGCCATGCGGGGACACTTGACAAGAACCTCAGCAGAACAGCTATAGCCACCCTAAATACACAGGGAAAGGGAACGGTGGTTCTGGAGCCACTCCTACAACAAGGTAGGAACCCCCATCCCACATGGACCCCTCAGAAGGGTGGGAGGGGCGGCCCACAAGGGAAGGAGAAGGGAGCCCCAAGGGAACCCAGGGCCACAAGGGAGGCCATTACCCACTCTCCCTTGGAATGCACTCAATGCCTGCAGGATCCACAGAAGGACAAAATGGGAAAAAAGCCACAAAACCCCATCTAGCACTTGGGAAGCCCCGGAGAACATGTATTGGATTCGTGGCACATTGGCCTACGAAGTCCTCCCTGTGTTCTTGGATGGATAAAACTTTGGGTTCTTTCTGTTGCCCATCCAATCACGACAGGTGCTAGGGGTCCTGGTGTATGACTCAGTAGGCCCCATCCGTCAGAAGAGGAAGGTAGACACAGCCTTCTCTAACTTTCCTTGTAAGGAACTGGCTGAATACGAGAAATCTGACATGTGGAGCTCAGAGAGAATCGTATGCACATATGGGAGGGCCACTAGGGCAGAGGATGGGTCTTGGGGTTACCGCACCCCAATCTACATGATCAACTGGATCATGCATTTGCAGGCAGTATTGGACTTGGCTGGGGAGAGGATTGATAAATCTTTGAATATCCTCTTCAGTGTCACTGGCAAACTCTGTACTGCAGTGTACCAAAATCGATTGGCTCTTGATTACCTCCACGCAAGGGAAGGAGGGTCTGTGGGAAGTTCAACTTGTTTAATTGCTGCCTTCACATT
The DNA here is from genome assembly GCF_009769535.1 of Thamnophis elegans. Classification (NCBI taxonomy): domain Eukaryota; kingdom Metazoa; phylum Chordata; class Lepidosauria; order Squamata; family Natricidae; genus Thamnophis; species Thamnophis elegans. The sequence continues at coordinate 17,212,231 of NC_045550.1, forward strand.
GGTGAGACTGGACGTGTCATTAAGCAGCTCACCACAGAAATGAGGCAACTCACTCATTTCCCAGGGTAGGAATGGAAAGGTTTTGATTTAACCTCCACTTCTAACTCCTGGTTCCCGAAAGTGCCAGGGTTTCACCCCTCTTGATGGAGAAATGGGCCACTGCAAAGGTCCTGGCCCTGGTGGGACGCTCAGAAGAAGGACGCTCGAGCAAATATGTTGGGCTCATGCTTCATGGAGAGGAACCTGCCATTTATGAAACTACACAGTAATCTTAGGATTGGGTGAAGTTTCAATAGGGGGGAATGATACAGCATGGGTTGCACAGGTAAACCCACCAGTGGCTGGCCAGATTAGGTGGTCTTAATAGAATGGACCTTATAGATTCATTTTAGTTTAGCCTTTTACTCCAGTGCCCTGGAGTCCCAAAGTTGACTTTTAACTTCCTCATATTACAAATAGGGCTGAACAGTGTGGCAAGACTCTGTAAAGGAGGGGCACAGGAAGCCAGACGTGGGGGGAGAGATAGAACAGAGAAGTTGCAGAAAACTGTTGGTATGAATATCTGCTTTTGTATTTTTCCAAGATGTACTTCCCTGTTCTGAACAGGGGTTTTTACGTTTTGTATGAATACGCCTCTTTAAACTCCCTCTGATTGACGAAGTTTGATTAAAGGTATAAAATCACTGCCCTGGGTGTAGCCAGGGCAGTTCAGATGTTGGTGTGTGAACACGCTGAACTTGATGCATCCAATAAACCTGTTTCTCTTCCTTCGTGGTCTCAAGTCCTGATCTTTCGTAAGTAGATTACAAACCTCAATCTGCTGCAACATCGGGACATGCAGATACGCTTCTTTCAGGTCGATCGAAGTCAGCAGATTGCCCTGCCTGACGCAACCCAGGATGGTCTGGAGGGACTGCATCTTGAAGCGCTTGTACGCTAGATGTTTGTTCAGCTTCTTGAGGTCCAGAATCGTCCTCCCCCCCGATGACTTGGGTACCAGGAAGAGGATAGAATAAAAACCCCTGTCTTCGTGACCCTTGGGAACTTCCTCTATGGCTGCTATTTCCAGGAGATGGTCTATCTCCGCCCTCATCAGTTGGAGTTTTTGGGTGGACCTGGGGATGGGGCAACGGAGGAAGGTTGTCGGGGAAAGGGACAGGAACTCCAGGGTCAGCCCATGGCGGACCGTATTCCTGACCCAACTGTCCATCGTAGTCTCCTCCCACTGGGCGGCATAGAGCTGGAGACGGCCACCTATGGGGGGAGCCCTGTGACGGTCACTTAGATTTCCGAAAGTGTTTGTTGGACTAACCCCCTCGGAACGGCTTGCGGAACCCTTGCTGCCTACCTCTGTCCCTAAACAAGGACCTATCCTGGGAGCAATCCTGTGGGGGATCGTAGGCGCGACCAGGTCCGTCAGAGGAAGTAGAAGCCTCACTGTTTCGAAAGGAATTCTTACGAAAGGGCTGACCTTTACGTTCCTGGTGACTGGGGGAAGCACCTTGCGTTTATTCTTGGACTCTGTCAGGAATGGGTCCAAGGCCTCCCCAAAGAGCTTTCCCCCTTTGAAGGGAGAGGAAGCCACCTTCCATTTCGCCTTCACGTCAGCCTGCCAGTGGCGAAGCCACAGCAGGCACCTCGAGGTGACGTTCGAGGCTAGGGCCCTAGGTGAAAATTTTGTGGCCGCGAGAGAGGCGTCAGCGGAGTACTCCACAGCGGCAATAATCTTATTGACGTCCTGCCTTGTCCTGGAGTCTCCTGCCGGAAGTTCTGCCAGCAACTTTCGAAGCCAGAACAGGGCTGCCCTGCCAAAATAGGAAGAGGACGAGGAAGTGCGCATGGCCCAGGTGGTAGCCAAGTGGGTCTTGTGAGCTGCAGATTCCGCCCTCTTGTCCTCTGCCTTAAGCCCCTCCAGCAATTCTGCGGGAAGGGAAGAGGGAGAAGTGAGGGACACGATAGGGTCGTCCACCTGGGGAAGCTTCAGAAGCTCCTCCAGTGGGGCGTCCATAGTATTCAGCTTTCTGTCCGTCCCACTAGGATTGGCCATGGACCCTGGCTGGGCCCATTGCCGCTGAATAATGTCTAGGAACAATTGAGGAGCTGGAACTAAATCCAGAGGCGGAGGCACCTCCTTAAATAAGCCTGCACCAGGATCCTGGGGCCCTATGGTCACGTCAGTGGCTTGCTCAGATGGAACCTTGGCCACGGGGGGCGGAAGGCCCATCTGGGGCCCCATTGCCTGGGCCTTGGTGAGAATGGCCCTAAACCTAGCGGGATTGAAAAGGCCTGAACTGGTGGTCTGCTCAGGGGCGGGGTTCTCATCATCCGAGAGAACCGGAACCTCTATCTCGGCTTCCTCCAAATCCAAGACTTCACTAAGGCCCGTTGGGGTAGGAGAGGATGCCCTAGCCTCAGAGCCTTTGGGGCGTGTAGTATGGCTCACAATGGGTTCGGGCACCACAGAGGGCAATTTAGCCGCTAGCTGTAACATGCCATCAGAAATACCCCGTGATATGGCGTGAGCCACAACCTCCTCCATGGCCTTAGATAGCATGGCCTCCTGACCCTGAGGGGGAGGGGGCTCCAATTCAGAAGGAGCCAAGGATTCCCCCTCAGCCCCTGAATCTAAGTCTTCCAGGGAGTCTACAGCCATAGAATGGGTTGGTGATCCCAGAGATGCCCTAGGAGGATTGGGGGAAAACTCAAAGTTCTCGCTGCCTGGGCCAAAGAGAGATTCCACTTCTGGGAGACCCACCCCCAACTTCACTTGGAGAGGGGCCCATGGGATTCTTGCGCTGCGTAGTCTGGGCCTTCTGGAATTGTTTCTCCAGGGCCTTCTGGCAGCGCACCGCCATCTTCTCCTCGGCCTTAGAGGCCATCCCCACTTTTGGCTGATTTTCCCTGAGGGAAACGCCCACCCCAACACCCTTCGCCGCTGGATTGGGCCTACTTCGCTTGCTGGGTGTGGGCCCGGTCAGGCTGCCTCCTTGCTTCTCCTCGTTGCTGCGCTGAGGGCTGATCTGCTTCTCCATGCTGCCAGCAATCAGAAGGAATAGGCCTGATGAAGGATAGACCTGAGCCTCGCATTGGGGCCTTGAGAGGTATTGGGCCCTGAAAATGACAGATGAGGCCTTAATGGAGCTGGCTGCTGGATCAACCAAGCGCCCGCAGATCCTCTTGAGGCAGGTCAGAAGGCTGGTTAGGCCAAAGTTCCCTGTGGCCCCTGGTTGGAGAAGGAGGCAAGAGCCTGCCTGGCCACCCAGTGCAAGGCCCTAGGCTTATGGCGGCCCTCCGTGGTGATCTGCTGAGGTGGGACAGGCTGCACGGCAAGGCAGGAGCCCAGGAACGGAACGCGCCAAAATAAGCAATTCAAAATGGCGGCCGTTCACACACACGCGACTGGAGCGGCGTTGGGGCTTCAGGGAGCCTAATGCTCCTCGTGAGGGGATCCGTGACTGCCTAGCTCGCCCCTCAGACTCAAGGGCTGCTGCCCAGAGAACCCCGACTCCAGGACTTGCCCAAGACAGCGCTTGGGCTGTCAGCGCTCCAGGGAGCCTGTCCATGCGTTGCAGAGGCAAACGGAGCGATCGGAGCCTAGATTGCAACAGAAAACTGTCAAAGGAAATACTAAGAGGCTAAAATGAAGAAATAAAAATAAAATAAAAGGAGCTACACTATCTTAAGGATTAGGGGTCCAACTTGCTGCTCAAGGACTGGAGCCTCAGAAATACATCCTATAGGGCAACTGAGTTTTTTGAAACTGAGCCTCTGAGGCAACCAAGAGGCGGAGCTACAATCAATTTTAAAGCTCAGTTCCTTGGGCAGCAAGCTGAAGTTAACCCGTGCTTGGACACCCCAAGCAGCGCCTAGAAGAATATGACAGAGACAGAACAAGAACTCAAAAAGAAGCCTCATATTCTGGAAGCATGTTGGCAAAAGCTGAGTTCATGGGCAAAGCCTGCCAACTGAATGCTTGCCCTAACATATTTGAGTAAGATGATTAGGAGATTTCTAGATACATAATATTTCCATTTCTGATAGTTATTTTTCCAAGAGTAGGTATATGCAGAACTGTAAAGGACTGAACTGAAAAGTGACTGAAACTTGTTATTACACAACTAAGACCTTTTATGTATATATTTCCTCTTTCCTAGCCATCCATATACATAGCCTTAAAGGTATTTTTTATCTTTAACAACAAAAACCAGGCTTTGTTCTTCTACCTCATGCCTAGATAACATACAAATTAGTATGTGAAAAATATATATTAATTTGTGGGTACTGTGGGTATCTGTACTCCAATTTTTTAATATTCTTCTCCTCAATCGTCAAGAAATAGAATTGTAATTTATATTATAGGAATTCCAAAAGAATATTCAGCTCCTGGGGAGATTCAGATTCAGATAGAAAAACACTAACACTATACATTCTTTTGTTATCTAGAAAACAGCACTTTATCGTCACAAAGTGGCTATTATTTTTAAAAAGCCAAAAAGTCTCTGCCTTAAGTAACTGAAAGATTAACTGGCATTTACAGTGTAAGTAATCCAGCTACTCAGAATTCTGTAACTTTATGCTATTCCATTTTATAAATCTTGTGAGAAAAAGCTCTGGGAGAGCTTTGTTTTTAATTAAAGTCAGTGCCAATTTCTTGATAGCAACCAAGTTAAAAAATTGTGCCTAACAATCACTCTATCAATCAATATTAGAATTATAGGGTCTCAGTAGGACTCTACAATTTATTTTTTTAAAACATCAAAATTGTAGGTTTTTAGGTCTGCTATGAATGTAATTCTATGGCCCTCAATTTTCTCTTCAATTTTCAAAACAATATTGATTGAAAGCTTGCAATTGCTGGTTTTTGTATCCTGATTGGTCTTTTGGGATTTGTAATTTTATATACAAATATATTTTATATATAAGTGTATATACAGTATACACACTTAGTTCTTCATATATATGAAATTATATACATTTGATCATATACATAGTTCATATAAAAGTGCAGCATACAATAGTTCAAAGCTCAAGGAAAAATATTTTCAAAAAATTAATAAAATGGTCACATCTTTTATACTAGAAAGACTGAATCCAGCAAGGTTTTTTAACATATAGCAAAATGCTTAATTATGTCATATCTTTTTTTTGTATTTATTTTTTATTTATTGATATGATAGCTTTATTGATTAGCCTATAGGCCATATCAAAGCATAAGATTCAAACCCATATCGCCAATAAAATCTTATACAAACAATTTAAAATAAGAGTAAGGTAAAATACAATAGTTATAGGTTAAGATACAATATAATTTAATATAGAAAATAGAATAAAATGACATGAAATTATATTTCGGTGTCACCCTTACAATCTACCCGAATTAGTCCCATACATGGAGATCTCAGCTGAACCATTTTGTTTAAGTACTGTGCTATGTTAAATGTTATTTTCAGGTTCTGGTCGCACATAAAGTAAGTTGTTTTGATATGGGGATCCTAATGGGTCATTTGTTTGGTATATGGACCAAGGTACCTGTCTCTCACCCCCTTATACAAACAACAATCAAATAGGATGTGAGTCGAGTCTTCTACCTTTGCCGCTCCGAAATGCAGGGACACTCAGTGTAGGGCAGTGGTAGTCAACCTTTTTCTACCTACCGCCCACTAATGGATCTTTCTTGATGGAAAAATTTCCTTACCGCCCACCAGTTTTTGCGCAAGTGCGGAACATGAGCATATTTCTTTTTTCCAGACATGGCTTCTAAATTTGTTTCACAATTTAACAACTACTTTTACTCTTACGTTTTGATTTGCACTCCACACAGTGCTTTTTCCCCTCCTCTTTTCCCTTTTATTACAAACACCAAAAGCAATGCTGTATTAGGTGCCAATTTTTATTAAGTGTCACCATCAAAACAAAATTCCTTTTCCTGCCTTCTTCTTCTTTACCTTTCTTATAGTATTTCACTATATCAAGGATCTCTTTTTCCCTTTTTTATTTTCTCCTTCTTCTTCCTTTACTTATTTCTTTCTTTTATTTTATAAGATAACAAAACTTAATTTATGAGCCAGACTAAACACTGCTTACTCTCCTCCTTTATTTTATCCCCTTTTCTCCATTTTTCTTCCCTTTTTTGTTATTTTTTTATCTTTTCCTTTTTATCTCTTTTTTTTTTACCTTTCTTAGGGCAATGTACAAAAGTAAGGCTGAGCTAGTTAGCCCACTTATTATTATTAGTCAACAATTCTCTCCTACCTATAACTTTTCTTTCTCCTATTTTGCAACTGCTCTGTTGGGCTTCTGCCTGTCTCTGCTATCCACTCCTCCCCTTCCCACGTGTTTGCTTCTCCTATTTTGCAACTGCTCTGTTCGGCTTCTGGCTGTCCCCTCCCCCCTTTCCCCTTCCCACATGTTTGCTTCTCCTATTTTGCAACTGCTCTTTTCGGATTCCGGCTGTCCCTGCTATCCCCTCCTCCCTTCCCCTTCCCACGTGTTTGCTTCTCCTATTTTGCAACTGCTCTTTTCGGATTCTGGCTGTCTCTGCTATCCCCTCCTCCCCTTCCCCTTCCCACGTGTTTGCTTCTCCTATTTTGCCACTGCACTCGCTCAAAAGGAGGTTTTAACCTCCGAAGTCCCTACCGCCCACTTGGATTCCTGAAACGCCCACTAGTGGGCGGTAGAGACCAGATTGACAACCCATGGTGTAGGGTATAGAATGGAATCTCCCATATCTGATCATTGTGTCAAGCTGTTCAAATATCACTCACATAAATATCTCCCTAAGATGTTTTGGCAGTTATAACTTCAAATAGCTGTCTATTTGAAAAGTATGTTTCTATTTGCTCAGCCATTTCAGGTTACTCACCTTAGTAAGAATAGCTATATCATTTTATGCTTCTATGTTCTTAATTCTTTGGGCAGCTCTTTTTTTGAATTGTTCTCCTGTTATGCAAGAGACAGGAAGGCCATAGCTTCTTACAAAATTTGTTAGTTTGGTGATCCAGGAGATTTGTGATTGTAGTTTTATTTGCTCTAGTAGACCTAACTTGGGGAGTCTATCAGTCTCCATTTCATTGACTTTGCACCAATAGCTATATGCTCTAATTTTGGATAGTGCATGAATTTTATGAATTCCCAATTCAACTGTAACTGCTGCAGCAGCTGTTCTTGAATCTACACACCCAAAATACGTCTCAAATTCTGGGGTTGTGTTTGTTCTGTGGTTGAGTATAGACCCCAAACCTCTATTCCATATAAGAGCATAGGGATAACCTGAGCTTTATATACTTTAATTAATGGGACTAGGGACCCATGTCTCATATGAATGATTTTATAACTGACTATAAATCCCTCTGAACCTTTTCTCTATAAGTGTTCTATTCTCAAACATTTTGTTCTATTAACTGACAACGGATTATTCACTCTTCTAAATTACTAAAATATTGTTAAATAGAGATAAAAAATTCTGCAATATATTAGAAAATACTAGAAAGTGAAACCAAGTAAAAATACTTCTGAAATCTGAAGACTGAAAGTGTAACTGCATGCTTTCCTGTAATAGTCCCTGTACTTTAACTCTCTGTCATAAAATATATAATTTGGAGCCAATTGTGATGCTTTCGCAAAAGAGATAATTGGAAGAAAATCATCTTCTATCCATCTCCCTCTATTGGTTCATTCTAGATCCAAGCCAAGCTGAGCTCTTCTAAAAAGCTCCTTTTATTTAAAGAAAGAGTTGTGCAAAAAGCATGCCTTGAATTAACATTAATGCATGTGCAGTTAATTATTGGTGCAAATATCAAATTAACTAAGCCCCATCTCTGATCAGTTGTCTCCTTCCACATTCTTCAAACTCACCAGCTGCAAATTGTCATATTACTGCAAAGATATTAGATGGCCTAGTCAAATGAAAACATGTTAGTATGTCCATCTCTTAAATTTACACTTTAAATTCAGCAATATGAGAATGTCTTGAATAACCAGATAATTGAATTATAGAACCCTAAAGAAAGATGTCATGTTCACATGCTAAATGAATTAAAAATAGAATGGAAGAACTGTCTGACTTCACTCTTTAATTTTAGCTGGATGATGAACTGGCTTTAAATATTGAAAGGCACAGCAGGTTTTTTTTCCTCCCAGCAAAAAGTGCTTATCTTATGTTTATTAAAGAAATACAGCATATTCTATTAATAAGTCCTGTATACATAGTTAAATGTTATTCCCTGTATAACTGAACATGGTTTTCTTTTGTACTTTGGAGCAAATGTAGTTACAGAATTTTCCAAAATCACAAAACTATTTAAACATTTATTATTATCTTGAAAATGCTTTTTTCAGTTTTTAAATATATATCAGCAAATTAAAGTCCAAAAATATCTGAACATATATGTCTTATATTTAAAAAATATTTGTATTACTTATTTTTAATATCTAACAGCAAAGAGATGACACTGGGTAATATATTTTGGGTTATCAATCTTAAAAGACAGCATGCAATGAAATGGTTACATCTGTTTATAACATCCACATTTTTAATTTCATTTTCCACATGAGTTGATTGTATTCAAATCTGAATTTAGGTTTAAGCTGCCTCAATTAACAGGGAGCTAGAAAAGGGATAGAAAAAACATAAAACAATATTTCTTTTTCTGTTCATCATACTTAAACAGAGTCTAGTCAGAAGCATATAAATATATTTCTATAGAAGAGGTTACACAAATCTACAGTGCCATTTAGAACCGGTTCCAGCTCCCTCCCCCCCTGTCCGCATATCATCAAAATGAAGAGCGAGAGGAGGAATTCTGGGAGTTGAAGTCCACAAGTCTTAAAGCTGTCAAGTTTGAACACCCCTTGGGTTTTTTTTTCTAAAGGGTTAGGGGTGCAAGGGCCTTGTAACTTGACAACTTTAAGACTTGCATGCTTCAAATGCCACAGTTTCTGAGCCAACATTTTGGTTTTACGCAAGAGCGTTTTTAAGTGAGTTTCACCACATTTTACAAGTTGGCCACGACCACCAGTCACATGGCTGACAAGCCAGTCCCACCCAGTCACATGGCCAGCAAGCCACTGCCACCCAGTCGCATGGTTGACAAGCCACTCCCACAAAGCAGGCCATATCTACAGAAGAGGTTCTAAAAAAATTTGAAACCCACCACTGATCTGATATAACCTTAAGTTAATACTGACAGGAGAAGAATAGCTATTGCAGAATACAATCAGGAACCCGGAACCTGGGTTCTTAACCAATAGTTGAAGTTATTCATTGAAAAGGGTAATATTGTTAGTAAGTAAGCAGTAGCAGACACATTAAATGTTACTTCACCATATCATCAATAGAAAAAGCATTTGACATTGACACCAATTCTATTAAAAGTACTGTTGCTTCCAAAATGTCTGTCATAGTTTACCCTGAATGGATGGGTTGTCATAGATGTGACTAAGAAATGATATTGATGAAAAAGTTGGGATAAAAAAAGAATATGTGAGCAGATAATTTTTTACAGCAGCACAAATTTCCTAGACTAGGAAAAACTCTCTGGCCAATAATTACGGGAAAAAGAATAATGTAATTGAAAATCCATGTCATGATATGAAGGGAGGTAGCAATTCTAATCCCTTGAAAGAAAGAAATCTTCTTTGGGGATTGGATTATTTCTGAACTGATGACGAACTGTCAACAGAACAAGATCAGACTACTTCATGAAAAAAATGGAATATTTAGAGAAATACCAGAACATTATGTAAGCAAACAACACAGTAAAAGACAAACCTGGTAGAAACTCTCAAGACTTCAGATAATAGCTCTTTAATTTTTACTAAAGACTATGAGCAACCCCCTTCAAGAATCCTTAATTCTTGAATTAAAGATTCTTAATAAACTCTCCCAATATTCACTTAATCATTGAGTTGTTTTGCTAATATACAGAAAGAGATTTGTATATTCCCAGCTTAACAAACAGAATGCCAGATATAGCAAACAGAGGCTACACTGATCTTAAGTTGGGAACATACAAGTCTTTCTTATCATTCGGAGCCCCTGAAACATTTTTAGGATTATTTTTCTATTTGTTTAGTTATTTAGGTATTCCATATGGAAATTAGATATTGCAAACTAATATTGTCAGATATATTTAAATTTGCTAAATTGTAAAAAAAAATAGCTACATGGTCATCACCAAAACCAGACTTAAAAATTGAGACATAATGAACCGAGATTAAGACTGTATAGAAACTGTTTGAAGAATTAAACAAAACATTAATCTGTAGGTGGTAATCCTGAGTACTTTCTCTGTAATAATAACAAAGGTCTGGCAGAATTGTCCTCCTATCATTTCTCACAACAACAGCTGCAACAACAATAGAAAGGAAGCAAGGAACAAAAGTAAATGAAAAGAATGCTTTAAAGCTGTTCCTACTACCTTGAAAGTCTATCACCATTCAAATTTATATATGCCATTTCATTTTTAAAAGCACCCCACTTCCCCATCCATAGACAGAGATTGATGTTGCTAAAAATCAAGAGACAGTTTTGGTAACGTACTATTATAGTAAAAGCAGGTTACTGGCTTCCTGAACTCAAAGAAGGGTTTAAACATTTAGAATGTTTTTTCTCAACAATAGCTGCATAGCAAAATTCTTAAGATACTTAAAAATCTGCTTATCATGGAAGAAATAGGAGTGGGAGTATTGTTGTTTTTAAAAAGGAATAGCCATTGAATAAGCACAAACAGTAGCATAAATAGCTCCTAGAATACCAACTGAAGGCAGGCATGTTCTTAATTATGTCATTTCCCCCATATAAGTATATTATTATATATTCTATTATTAAACTAAATTGTATTTTTATTTTCTTTTAGCCCTAACAAAATCCTAAACAAACAAACACAATAATTTGAATTAGTGTTTAAAAATTCAATAATTTGAATCTGCTTTAACTTTTAGTGTTCAGATTTATAAGTAAAAGGAACTGAAGGGAAATATGTTTTGGATAGGAGTTGGATCTCACTATCTTACAGCTGGATGGGCCGCATGAAGCTTAAGGATTTTATGCACTCACCAAGCCCCTTTTATATAAGCCTGTCCCTTCAACTCTACTTAACAGAAAATTGATGGTCTTTTTCGGCTATTTGGAGACAACAAATAGTAAAACAAAACATGCCTAACCTAAAATAGGAATTTAACAAAATGAAGGTAACCCCTAATTTCCCACCCTCAATCAAATCCCTCTTCAGAAAATCCTCATTGTTACATTGAATAATGACACTGTCAGCCTCTGCTTTGCTGCTGCTTCGGCTGCCATTGTAACGGGGAGGGGGGGCATGGTATTTGGGAGGGGAATCATGATGTGCTGGAGGAAGATTCTAGACGCTGACCTGACCATCTTACTGCGCATGTGGAGGAAGGGAGTTTCCCGCCAAGGTTAACTGTCCGGCATTCCATCCTTGTGATGTCTTTTGAAGTTATCTCATTATAATTGGACTATGGACTGGGGTGTCAAAGGGAGGGGATTGAATTATACATGATATTCTTTGCTTTCGCGCCTAATTAACCAGATTCAGCTTAGCTTTGCTACTGTTCGCTTATAATTAGTAAAAGTACAATTGATTTCAAACAAATGGAGTTGAGTGGTTTCTTTCCTGATTATTAAATGAAGGCGCATCTGACAGACACTTTAGCTGCTAAAAATATTAACCACCTTTGTTTTATAGTATGTAGCATCATCTGGTTGTTCATATAGCAATTGCATCTGAAAGATTACAAGAATACTAGTTTTATTAAAATGCAAATATTCATAAACAATGAGGAGCAACACATCTTAGTTTGAATCAACTGTATCTTAAAAATTAACAATTGATTGGAATACAATTGACTTAAGTGCCCATTGAATATGACAATCCAATTTACTAATCCAATTACTAACCAAAGCAACTAATTATGGTGTTTGCAGTGGGATAGGGAGGTTGGAAATAATGATGATGTATCAGGAGATTATGGAAATGACTTGACTCACATAATTGCATCAGATATTATGATGTAAATATATAAATCATATCAATTGTTCTATGACATCATGATTCGTACTGTTGTCATTTTGATATTATTACTGCTTGTAACAGACGCATATGAAAAGAAGAGGCTAGCAAAATGTAGAGTTGAAAAGTGACCATACATATTTATTATATCTGCACTATGCATTTGTCTCACTACTGTCTTTAAATATTACTAAATTCTATTTAATTGGTTTGTTGTATTATTTGAGTTATTTTTTATGCATAGCCAATACTGCATAAGTGATCATAATTTTTTTTTAATCCTCTTTTTCCAGCCTCAGTTAGTTTCAAATAAATTACCTTCTGTAGTTTAGACATACCTTCTGCTATGGGTGTGATGACCTTGCTTAAATTATTCTTCCAAGCAATAAAGCCATCAGTACAAACCAAACTACTTGTATATGAATCTTATAACAGCAATAGATTCTTTTGATTTTACACTACATTTTCTATAATTAAAGTTATCTTTAAAGTCACTAAATCACTTTCACTAAGAGGAAGTTAATGTTTCTCCTTCACATTTTGTATTTCATTTTCTTTTAATATCTCCATCGGTTTATTATAAAATAAATTATAAAAATGTTATTTTTAAAAAACAGCCTTGTAAGCAAACATATATTACTTCAAGTATATTATGATTGTAGTCTGGCATGATAAAATGAATAAATGTAACCAAAAGGAGAATGAATGAATGAATGAATGAATGAATGAATGAATGAATGAATGAATGAATGAATGAATGAATGAATGAATATAAAATGAGACTGAAAAATATAAAAATGTGCAAATCAATTCTAAACAAATTAAACTTTTCCATGGAATAGGAGGAGAATATATGTATTATTTATATAATGATCTTCTGTTTTTGGCATCCTCTTTGGGTGAGCTAGATAATATTGTAAAGGTTGAATTTTAAATCTAAATGACAACCAATTTTCCTTCCTTCTTTCTTTCATTTAATATATGATTTAAGATATCATCTTTCATGACTTTGTGTCTCATGGAATACAGAAATTGGTTTAAGGATTTATGAAACAGCTTTATTTTTACTTTGTGAGGGGATTTTGTGTTCAGATACAGCCAATAAAAGTTAATTCTCTTTGCCTAGAATGACAAGATTTCATGGTCCTGGGACCTGGGTGGATATAAAATTCACTGTTTAGATATTAATCAAAAGTATACTGGGGAGGGAAGTACCCAACAAAAGGAACTTACCATAAATCAGCTTACTGTAAGATTTTAAAAATTCATAAATTAGAAATACATTTTCCAAATTCATACATAGTTTATTATACCTGTATACAAATCAACAATATTCAATTTATTCTGATAAAAACCTGAATTAGAATTAAATGAACAAAGGATCAGCATCAATAAACAGTTCAGATCATTTTCCATAACCATAAATGCCTAATTTGTACCTAGCTTCTAATTTTATTTTTCCAGTCTTTAATGTTTCTTAACAATACAACAAACTGTTTATGTCTTGAAAACACCATAATAATATAGAAAGGGAGAAGGCATGAAAATACTAGTTAAGTATACTATTTTTTAAAAAGTCAAATAAATTTCTATTTTAATTTTAAATGGAACAGAAAGTCTTGGTATTCTTCCTACAGCTAGTGTTTTTCCTGTAGAATTTCTACTAGCCTTACAGAAGCAAGGATTGGGAAGTTTGCTTCTATTCTGTTGTTTAAAACCATAAAAGGAGAATTCATTAATGTAGAAATTAAATGTCTCTTTCTAAGAGAAATGTAAGAAGAGCATTGGATGGATGCCACTCTGCCTTTAGAAGAACACCTGGAACTGGAACTGATGAAGGAGAGAGGGGTTACTATGAGGGTAAAGGTTGTTTGGACGGTAAAATACTGTTCTGAAGGGTTCAGGCTTGAACCCTATTCCACCCTCCCCAGTAAATCATTCTGGCTGAATAGAGATGAACTGTGGTTGGGTTATAACTGGGAAACTTGATGGCTAAAGGAAATGGTGGGACATGGGGGGTTAAAGGGTATCTGAAAGTGTTTAGAGGCAAAAGAGAATGTTACAGTGATAATGAACAATAGGAGATATAGCAGAAGGCAAGGGCCACGCATCAGAACAGGAATAGACCACTATATAGTACTGAGATTATTTCTGGTCAATCCTCTTGATTACCCATTACAAATTCAGTATGAAAATAGTACATTCAGCCTTATCTTTTGGTGGTCTTTGATACTGTTAGCCATGATATCCTTTTGGACTAGTTTAGGGGACTGGGGAGGGACATCATTTTGTGGTGATTCTCCTTCCTCCAGGTCCAGGTCCAATTATTATTGAAAGAAGGTAGCAGTCAGGCCCTAAGCCCTTGCTTTGCATGATGCCTCATGACTTTTCTCTCCCCTTTCTGTTTTAATGTCTGCATGAAGCCACATTAAAGTATCAATAATATATCAATGATGCCCAGTTGTACACTTCTGTTCCCAGTTGTCCATTATTAAAAATATATTTACCAATGTAGTTTTATGAACATTCTGAAAGTTTACCAAAGTGAAAAAATGACCTAAATGAAATACTGTATCTAATTCAATAATGGTTTGTACAATTTGGGGAATATCTCAAGAGATTCCAAGACAAGAATTTTTTCTGAGGAATATAAAATGTTTCAATTTGGGATTTTATTGTATGCTATCCAGAGTCACTACATGTGAGATCAGCAGTCATATAAATTTGACAAATTATAAACAGGCAAACAAACAAACAAACAAACAAATATTTTATTTGATCTGTCAGTAAATTTGACATGTTAATCTAGATAGCACACAGAAACATTAAAAACTGAAAAAATAAAATTAGAAGCTAAGTGCAAATTAGGTATTTATGGTTATGGAAACTGATCTAAATTGTGATTTTGTTATGCTTGTATTTTTTCAGTGTGTTTATGTGTTATACCCGGTGGCAGGACTAAATTGAGATTAAAACTTTCAACTCTTCTTTAATTTCTTTAACTTGATGTACATAATGAACACTTGCATTTCTTATTGAAACAAAACGTGCTCATTCTAACAGGTGAAATGGGTGGCAAATGCATGTTTTTGGCACAAATCCCAATCATCTGGTGAACTGTTGACAAGAAGACAATCGATGATTTCCTCTTCCTAAGTAAACCAGTGCAGAGGTCTTTTCTCTTGAATTAAACGGATTCTACCAACATTTACCAAATATACTGCTACTAAAAGTTACTGCTCCCAAAATTTGTGGGATTTTGCAGGATGGTTATGTATAAATAATCTAAAGATTTCTTTCTGGAAACCATAGCATGGCCTATTACACAGATTTTCTCCCAAAACAAATATATTCTATGAAGAATATTAAGGAATTCTTAAAAATATCAAGAATAGTATCTCATATTTTGGACATGTTTTAATGAACAAAATAATTCAAGCACAAGCTGTAATCATATTACATAAGTATTAATGGCATTAAAATCACCAATTCATTTGATGCACTGATAAAAAATATTTCAGACAGATAAGCAATCAGACAACAGGATATATCGTAACCTTTATTGCCAAATCTTTGAACCAACTTTCCCCAACCTGACAGTCTTCTGAATTACTGGCTTCCCCACAATAGTGGGTGATAATGGAAACAGAATTTTAACTACATCTGTAAGTGGCTAGATTGTCTAATACAGCTCTCAGCTATCTTAAAAAAAATTCTGATAGATTATTGTGTTAAAGACTGCTAAGAGGTGTAGTAAAACTAATATGGACACATGGCTTCAATCTATCCCCATCCCAACAAAAAGACCATCAACCAATATCATTTCATATGGTTCTAGGCTAGTCACAGGTGAGTCATGTTTTTCTGACAAGACACCTTTGGTTTAAATACTATTTTTGATCATTTAAGACTAGATGATGATGAAATAAAGTATAGAAGAGGAGCAGCTATTTTATATCCTATCCTCCAAAAAATATTCACATTATATATAAAAAAATATATCAAAATAAAATCACATTATAAGTTACAATGCTAGATATTTAAATTAAAAATTTGAACACACCTGAAAGTTTGAAGAGAGAGGAAACCCTACATTGTCTATTAAAATGTCTTTAATAGTTACCAAAGAAACTTTTTTCTGCTAAATACTTATTATTAAAAAGCTCTTTCGTTGTAACCAATTTCGTTGTATTTAAGTACAATGACAATAAAGAAAGATTATTATTATACTTTCATTCACCATTAGACAGTTGCTTGAAACCAAGACAGCCAAATGTATACTCTAAAGAAACTACAATACTAAATTAGCTTGTTTGAAATTTTATCAGAAACTTTTAGATAAAAGTTTATTTATGTTTATTTTAGCAAGAAAGGCTGATTAACACTTTCAACATTAGGGACATCATTTCAGTAAAAATGTACTGATACTAGCCCTCACTAAAATAAAATAAATTTTCTTATGACTTTTCTTACCAAGTCAAGAATAATTACAGACACATAAAAATATTTTTTGCAAATATATTTTTACAAAACCTTTAAGGCATCCACAGAAACGAAGAACTGATCAGTGTAACAAGACCATTAACACAATATATTCCAGTCAGAGTAGCTGTGAGCAATTTACCTTCTCTCTCTCAAGAAACATTAAGCAGAACAACCATAGCAAAATACTGACAGAATGCCCCTTATACGTCAGATCAGGATTTAATGAATTCCTCACTATTTCTACCACTGAATAGATCCAATGGTTACCACCTATCTATATAACTATATAATTTCTGTCAATGTAGTCACAAAAGTAGGAAAACACCATGAACCTCGTAATAATTTTAAAATACATTCTTCATAATTAATTTTTCACATAAAAATTAAAAATCTATATGTTAACCACCTTTTGTTTTTTTACTAAAACATTCAAATCATGATCAAAAGCACAACATATGGCTAGTGGTTTTCTGTTGTGAAGTTAGGTATTAGGTGCACTAATTACAGTATGTCACCATGTAGAGATTAAATTATGCAGTACAGTTACAAATATAGTGATCATATTCCACCAGCCAGACAAAAGTTCTGACATTTGCTATTTTACACCATGCCACTATGATAGAGAATGGCTGCCCACTTTTTTTCTTCAATTTTTGAAGGCTGGCACTAATTTTTAATTTGTGTATTTCACCAGCAGAAATTTCTCATAAATACACTACTTTATAATTTATCCTTGATTTAGATGATACAGGCTATATTTACTAAGGAGAAAGTGATTCTAAAGAGTGGTTTTAAAAAAACAAGCAACAAGCAACTTCTCATAACATGTAGAACTAACTCAAAATAATGATATATAACTTCATCAGTGTTTTTCATTGTATGACCACAACAAAAACTGATGAATAACTGATTTTTAAAAATCTATTCATTATCTTGAGGGGCAAATTCAACCTTCTCCATGAATCTAACAGTACCTGAATGAAATTTATTACCATGGATACAGATTTCAATGTTGGCCACATATCAATGAAGAAAATATTCACTTTGTCATTCTTATTAATTTTCTCTCTTTTTTATTTTAGCAAAAAAAAACCAACCAAATCAAATTCTTGCCTACATTCCAAAATAGAAATTTAGCATCTACTGCTTTCAAACTCCTCTGAATATTAAGGAATATGAAATTATACTCATTCTTTCTCATTTTCACCATGGAATGAAAAGGGACCCGCTTTTTTTAAAACAATATTTTCCAATTGCAAAAAACTTAAAACATTTCAGGTTCACTTCAGGTTCAACTTCGATCAATGTTTAATAACAACATAGCAAAATAAGAATCTTTCGCTTTGTTAAGGCATAATGGTTTTCTTTTTTTTCAATAAATTCATTAAGTTTTTTCCTACAGTAGAAACTAAAAGGATTTTTTCCTACAGTAGAAACTAAAAGGATTTTTTCCTACAGTAGAAACTAAAAGGATTTTTTTTTAGGTAAAAGCAAACTGAGGAGAGTGTAGAAATTGCAGGTAACTGGTAAAATAATTTAATATTAGAATTACTGACCAAACTGTAATATATTTTATTCTAACGCTATAACCAGATGACAAATATTCACAGAAATTCAACGATATCTTTTACAAATACTCTAAATACATATACACAGACATGTGTATCTTTTCCTATACTATAGACAGGAAAATCGATAGGAAAATCGAAACTCTCCGATTTTCGTAGATAGATATCCTTATTAGCGCTGTAACCGCTACAAAGCCTTTAATCAAGTGCATTTTCTTATATGACATGTTATTTGACATGTTTGCGCTTCCGTTACGTTGGACAATATGAACCACTACACTCGAGCAGCTCGGGCCCAAAAAACGGGACCAGTAAAAATAAACGCTTAAATGAGTAAACTAAGGGGGCTTAGTACCTAAGCACTGGAAGGTCGTAAAGTCTGCATTTGTATGATCTCCTTGATTTTTATGTATTTATTTATTTTTAATTTTGGTTACTTGACAAGTCAGCAAATGGAAAGAGAAACAATACGCAACGTGATCTTACGGAAGAAGGAAAAGTTCCATTTCTCCCCCTCCCCAATCCGAACGACTTTTCGGACAGTGACAAGCGGCCACATTTCTGGCTTTGGCAACCCCGTTTAACACGTGGCCGTGAGAAACCACACCACGGAGGGGCAAAGGGGCAGCCCGCCCAAACTCCCGGAGCTATTCGACACCAAGGCCAAAAGGTTCCCCGTCGCTCTTATTGCCTCTGCCCGGAAAGGGAGACGGCGCAGCGGCAAGAAAGGTCAGACGACCGTTAGCCTCCCTCGCTCTTTTCCTCCCCCTCCCGCTCCACGCGCGGACACCTCTTACTTTTGCACGAGTTGGGGCAGGCCGGGCGTCTGAGGCATCCCCCTAACTGGACCGCCACCGGCAGTCGCCGGAAAATGAGCCGAGCTTCGGGCATCTCTCTCTGATTGCTCGGAGCCACTGGGGTCCGGGGCCTCATTCATGACTACCCTGGGACCATTCAGCAGATGCAGGTTCGGTCGGCGATACCCGAATCTCCCTCGGATACAACCAAACCGGGGGGCGGGGCGGGGGGAGACAGCAGCGCCACACAAGAGCCTGGCTGAAGAGCGCGTCTCTCAGGAACCCGGAGCAAATGCCACTGGCGCTCGCCCGCCCGCCCGCCTGAAAGGTATCTCTGCTGAGGAGACCGGGGGACTCTGGGGAAAGGCATTTATGGCGACGCCGGGGACAGCGGAGCCAATGGAAGGAGGAGATGCCACCTCCCCTACCAAGAAATTTTTGGAGACTCGGTCATTTCGGGCCGTATTTTGATTGGGCAAGCCCAGGTTGGAAGGAGACGATGGGAACCCGTACTATGTGTTGCTTAAATACTGTGTCACTGAGGCTGGGGATAAGGGTCTTCCCCCAAGTTTAAGGTGACCAGATGTTAACATTGGTAAAGAGGGACACCATTGACCGGGACGGGGGCGGGGGGTTTGATTAATTAAAAAAATTAATTTTCAGCCCCATTCCAAGAACCTTCCTGTAAATAGTCATAAAATATAATTATATGAAATAAATGCAGTCTTATTCAAGGATATAAATTATTGGCTATTTTTTAAAAATTAAATGTAATATAGGCAGTCCTCAATATACAACAGTTCATTTAGTGACAGTTCAAAGTTATAACGGCACAGAAAAAGGACTTCTACTGTTTTTCACACTTATGACCATTGCAGCATCCCCATGGTCATGAGATTTACATTTGGATGCTTGGCAACTGACATAGATTTATGACAGTTGCAGTTTTCCGGAGTCATGTGATTCCCGTTCGCGGCCCTCTGACAAGCAAAGAATGGGGAAAGCAGATTCACTCAATAACCATGATACTAATTTAACTGCAATGATTCACTTAACAAATGTGGCAAGAAAAATTGTAAAATGGGGCAACACTCAATAAATTTCTCACTTAACAACATAAATTTTGGGCTCAATTGTGGTTGTGCATTGAGGACTAGCTGCACTTATCTTCAGTGTTACTTCATTCTACTGTAGCATTAAATTTCATATAGAACAAGCTTGTTCTTTCAGAATTGTGGAATTGTTATATAACTGTCTACCTTTAGAAAAGTTTCTCTTGAGTTAAACTCAGCTCCTATAATTTTATTGATGTGTCGTAATTTTCTTAGCAGTAGTATGGAAATTGTCATTGTTGCTTTTGGACAATTTTTAATATTTTCCTATTAAATATACAGTACTGAGATTCCCAGGTGGGTTCCCCTCCAATTATTAGCCAGGTTCAACCCTGCTCATCTTTTTGAGAGCAGGCAAAAATAGCCAGGTTACATCCCTACAAATTGAAAGCTAAATGGGAAAAACAACAGTTTCAAAAATAACCTGGCAATTTTTGAATATGTTTATGGTTTCTCCAGGGACTGAGCTAGACTCAAGGAAGATTATATCTTGTAAAAGGAATTATAGGGAAAACACTGAAATAGTTTAATCAGCAGAAGCATGTCTGCTTGATTCAGCAACAAGTATTATTAAATTCAGTGAGGCTCCTTCTAGCCTCCTTCAAGCCAATTCGCTCAAGATCTGCACCTCTGTACTGAGACTTCAATTCCCAAAATTCTCACGCAGGCATTTAAATCTGTTGTTTAGGAATTCTGGGCGCTGTAGTCTCCATTCTGCCAGGTTGGAAAATGCATTGATACTACTGAATGTATTTACTGTAGGATCCAATTATGCTCTGCAGAGTTGTGCATACTGTATGGGAGAAGTTCTGGCAGTTGGGACAGAGCGAACCGGAGGGGGTGTGTGGGGCTTACAGGGCCGTCTGGAGAGGCGAGCTTCCCGGAGGCTGGTCTCCCGCACCCCACGCCCTCCCCTCCAGCCGGGCGACGCCATCGAGCTCTTTGCCATCAGCGATTCTCGGTGCTGCTGGAAGAAAGAGACGGGCATGGAGTTTGGCCACCTCCATTGCCCGATCCCCGCTGGCCCCGCAGCCCCTGCCGGTTCCCTTTTTACCCACACCACCTCCACCACGCCCCTGCCTGGGACAACCACCACTGCTCGTGGCTCTGCCAACCTCTCCCCCTCCCCTCGTCCTGGGCTCTCCTCAGGGTCCCTGGCCACCTGCAGCCTGTCGCCCTTTTGCCCCCCCCGCTCATCCCCTCCTGAGAAAGGAAGGAAGGAAGGAGGGAGGAGAAGGAGATCGAGAGAGGAATGGAGATAGGAAAGGAGACAAGAAATGAAGGAAAGAAGGAAGGTGATAGGAATAAGAAGGAAAGAGGGAAGAAAAGGAAGGAACAAGATGAGAAGGAGGAGGAGACAGAGGAAGGAAGGAAGGCTCCTCAGAGGCAGATCTACAGAGATCTACTGCACATGGGAGAAGTTCTGGCAGATAGGACGGAGCGAGCCGGGGGGGGGGCTTACAGGGCCGTCTGGAGAGGCAAACTTCCTGGAGGCTGGTCTCCCGCACCCCACACCCTCCCCTCCAGCTGGGCGACGCCGCCGAGCTCTTTGCCACCAGCAACTCTCGGAGCTGCTGGAAGAAAGAGGTGGGCATGGAGTTTGTCTGCCCCCCCCCCGACTCCACCTTGCCCGGTCACACCCCCTTGCCCTGCGGAGGGCTTGCCTGGTGAAGAAGACGCCTGGAGCGTCAGTGCCAGCAGGCAGGCAGGTGGGGCGCAGAGGGAGGGAAGCGCCTCTGCAGGTAGCTCGAGGCGGCGCGCCTTGTCACAAGCGGCTCTCCAGCCACCTGGAAGGAAACAGCGAGTCGAAGGGTGGGCTGTTGCACCCCGCGAGCAAAGGGGCCGCTGGGGGTCCCGCAAGACTGCTTCATTTCTGGCGGGTAGTTCTAAGCGAGGCGGCAAGAAAACCATGTGCAATTCAGTAAGGCTTACTCCTTAATATATTAGTTCATTACTTACAGCTTAATGACGTCGGTTTTTCCATATTATATCTTTTCAATTTACTACTGCATAGCAACGTTGTGAGCTATAGTGCAGAATCCCGATGCTATTGTGAGTAGGATAAGTCTTCCCTTGAATATCTAGGCTTTCTGCTTTCTGAAAGCATCGAACTGAGAGATTAAATATTTCTCTCAACGGATTGGGATGAGTGACATTCTCGTTCCTACAGAGACAGCTATTCTTTAGGCAAAGCTACAGTGCTTTTTGTCCTCCTTCGGAAGCTGTCTCTCGTGACGTTTGCGAGCCAATCAAGAGTGTGGCTTTGAAAACCTGTGGCGTGATCGTGCTGTGCGGGAGCGAGTGTCTCTCCCCGAATATGGAGGACTTAGTAGGCAACTTGTATGTATCCTAGAAAATCAGTGACCCACTGGCGGCCCCTATCTGCCATGGCCTTGCAGCCTCTTTACATTGGTAAAAATAATTTTTTTAAAAAAAATCGGGACTTTTTAAGAACGTGGCGGGACGCGGGACAAATTTTGCGAAATTGTGACTGTCCCGCCGAAATCGGGATGTCTGGTCACCTTACCCAAGTTCTGCTCAAGGAATGGGAAAATGAGGAAATAGGGTCATCTAGTATTTTCTCCAGCCTCTCCCTCTTCCCTTTCTGGTGTCCTGCTTTCTTTATGCTTTTCCTCTGTCGTGCCCAAGACTGATCTTGGCTTTATCTGTCCTCAGATTGGACCCTGTGAACTTTATAATTTATCCTATAAATTATAGGCTAAATTATAATAGCCCTATAAATGAGAATCATTGCCCAGCTGGCATCTTGGACTTTCCATTCCAGCTTATGCAAGGCAGCACATATTTCTGTGCATTTACAGTTCCCAAGTAATTGAAGAGGCTCGCAGATTAAGGCAGTGAAACACTAAAAAACGATACCATACGCCATGCAAAACTGCAAAAGTACTGCCCCGCTCCCCCAAGGCATATGAAAATAGTCATACAGGCAACTATTTTTGGAAACTAGTCCCATTTTATTAGATAGTGCTGTGTGGTGAAATGGTAAGCAGATACACCTACTTGTTGAGACACCTGAAACAGCTACAGAAGCAGCCTCATGAACCTAAGTAAGATGGCTGCTTTAATGGTTTCAAGAGATGCTTTGGATAGGTGTACTAGATATTTCTGAAATGGAAAATCTAAGTACAGGAAAGTAAAACTATTAAGTGATCTTGAAACTTATATAAGTTTGGTTGCCTCAAACAACAATTGCAGATGCATATTACACAATATTCAAATGTTACACAGTATTAATGATTACAATTGGATCTGCAACTCCCATTGCTAAGCAGTGTGGTTAGTAAGCAAAATATCATGTGGCCATGCTTGACGTACGCTATTTCTGCCGTGGTCATTAAACAAATTACACAAGTCATTAAGTAAGACACCACATAACCGCAACTTGCAATTTTACTGCCAATTTCTCTACTTCTTACTGCTTGTCAGAAGTCAACTATGAAGCACACAAGTGTCAATCACATGACTACAGGACCCTGTTATGCTCATAGATGACAGCTGCTTATAAATCTCCCAAGTGTCAATCATATGACTGCAGGGTCTCTGCTACAATTGTAAATCTGAGGAATGTCAATGAATTAATAATTTTATTCAGTCAATGCCAGCAAAATTTAAAAGAACAAAACCAGAATGGAGCAAGTAACTACAATAATTACTAACAACTAGAAAAATAAATCACACACATTTACCCCTCTATTACTAAGTTCCTATAATTGTTATTCAGAAAATAAAACTATACATATAAAATTAAAAATTAAAACCAAACCAGTAATTACAAATTCAAGAGGTGGATTTAGCATGGTGGCCATACCTGCAAATACAATTGAGATATGAGAAAGATGCAAAAACATGGCGTTTCTATAAAGAACCAACAACACTTGATCAGATTCTAATAGAGATGAAAAACTGACAAGAAAATTACATAGTTATCTACTCTAACTTCAAAATGAAAGCTAAACAAGTAAAAGACAATTATAGTATGGGCAAAAACTTTGGCTATACTATAGAATTAGACAAATGACAAAAGCTTTGGGATAGAAATTACAAATTGACAATGGCTACTGCTTATAAGGAAAACCTTTACAAAGTGGCATCTGCCACTGACAAGACTAGCAAAAATGTTTAAAAATATGTCTGCCAAATGTTGGAAATGTAACCAGACATCAGGTACTTATTATCATATGTGGTGGACATGTATGAAGGCAAGAAAATCCTCGACAAAAATACATACATGGCTGGAAAAGATGATTAAGCAGCATATAGATTTAAAACCATAAATATTGTTTATGGTATAATACCAGAAAGCTATGATAAAGGGACTATATACCTAATGCTACATGTATTGACAGCCGTGACCCGTCAAAACCGCAGTCCACAAAAGCGCGCTCGACGAAAGCGCGCATTTGACGTCATCACAGCGCGACGAAAAAAATTAAAAATTGAAATAAAATTAAAGCAAGCCGATTCACATAAAGGTAAGGGTTAGGTTTAGGGTTAGGGTTAGGTTAAGGGTTAGGGTTAGGTTTAGAGCGTTAGGGTTACGTTTAGCGTTAGGTTAAGGGTTAGCGTTAGGTTTAGCGTTAGGTTAAGGGTTAGGTTTAGGGTTAGTTTTATGGTTAGGTTAAGGGTTAGGTTTAGGGTTAGGTTTAGGGTTAGGTTTAGGGTTAGGTTTGGGGGGGTTAGGGTAAGGTTTTCGCTTTATTTTTACATTTATCGATCACAGCGCGATGTTTTCGTCGCGCTGTGATGACGTCACGTACGCGCTTTCATCAAGCGCGATTTTGTCGTCCGCGGTTTTGTGGTGGAACCATTGACAGCAGCGAGAATTGTATTTGCACAATGTTGGAAAAATGAGAACACTCCATCAGATGAAAGTATAATTCAGAAAATATTGAATTGTGCAGAGACGGATAGACTGACATTGAAAATAAAAGATAAAGGAGATAAAGAGTACTACTCAACATGGGATAGGTTTTATCAATGGTTAGACATAAGAGATAGAGGTTAGATGAAAAAAGATTATTTTTATGTGCATGTAAAAGATGAATGTTATCTATGACTATAAGTACGCTAGTATAATGTATATGATTATAAATAAGCTAATATAACTATTAATATTGCTATAATTAATATGTATATTATCATTATTATTTCTATATCTGCTTTTTTGGTAAAATGAAATGCCTGGACAATACACTGTTTTCAAAATATTTATATATAAGTAAAAATATTATTTAAAAAAAATAAATTTAAGGCTCACCTGAAATTATTGTCACTACTACAAATCTCAGTGACTGAAAACACCCTGATCCAACCAGTACTAACTCAAACTGATTACATAAAATATTCAGTATATAAGTTGAGGGAGATAGAACACTGTAATTGTGGCTTGCTTTCACAAGGTAGAAGGAAAGATTAGTCAAAAATTACTGCCAAATATAAATGCCCTTCAGAGTTTTTAGAACTGCAGATTGGGACGGGGGACGGGGGTTCAAATACAGCACAGGCACAGAGAAACTGCAAATGGCAGAGGGGATTTTTTCAAATACATCACAGAGTGAACACAGCTTCCAAACACTGAAACAGCCAGATCCAGAGTTAATTCTGAACTGATGCAAACATCCCACATGAAACTATCCTTTTGGACAGCTGAACAGTACAAGCATCTGCAAGTAGTAGTTACTCCTCTCCTTTTTTCTAGCTACGTAATAGTTGAAATTTCATCCAGAAAAATAAAGCCTCTGTCTAAATCATAAGCAGAAAAGCCTACAGCTCCTAATTACAAGCACCCTAATGATTTGAACAACACAGATCATGTTAACATTAGATCAATATATTTGAGATTAGGCAACCTGAGATAAGGAAAAGGTGAGTTTTAAGGACATGTCCTTAAAGATAAAATAGCTGTGTCTTCAGACTTCATTTGGAGTATATGTATGTCCTGGGTCAACTGAGGAGCCCCCAGTTCTGTTCTTTTTCTTTGTCACTAGCCTGCACATAATTGAAATACAACTTGTTTACCCATATTTCAAATAAATCAGAGTTTTCTAGTCATCTATTGCATGGAGTGCACAAAGACTTCTGTAATCTAATTTGTTAGCTGAAAAGCCAGTAATTTTGTCCTGGTGGAGTTAAATTACTTAAAGCCAAAATACTAAACCTTTTACTCTATCACACACAGCACTGTGTATAGAAGGATTTAAAAGCTTTAGAAGCAAGACAAACTAGAAATATAAGAACAGTGCTTTATAATTCCTCTTTGGTGCCTAACACAAGTTTATGTCTGGAATCTGGTCTCCATGAGAATATGCCAGTTAAAGTACTGGCTGAAAGTTATTTAGAAGATAGTTTCCCTTTTTAATTGATTTGGTTCTTCTTATAAGAAATGAATTAAAGTTACTGTGGGTGGTCCTTAAGCCCATTTCTTTCTCAATATAATGAAGCAACTTCAGAGGTTAAACCAGCATTTTTGGAATACAACGTTTTAAGGTAGAAAACATAATTTTAAGAAATTTAGAAAAAATTATTTTTTTTACAAATTTAATTTTACAGAAAATGTATCTACTCCAATAGTGATCAATATAATATGGATTTTTGATGCTAGCCAACTATTTTACTAATAACCTGTCTATTTCTTATTGAAAACATTTTCATTGACTAATTTAATGTGTTGCCCTCTGTGGTACTGAAAGGGCGGTATTATAATAATAGCAGTTTTTATGAACACCTCAGAAAAATCAAACAAGATTCTTATATTTTGTATTCCTATGTAGCAAGTCTGGCTCTCTGATCTAATATCTTAATCAGTTTGCTGGAAAAAAATCATTATTTTCCTTTTTTGCAGATTTGTCCAAAGGAATTTGGGTTTCTACAATAAATAAACATGTTTGATAACTAGAAAAGAAACCGAAAGCATGGAAAATGGATACAATACCAAGGAGTAAAGAAAACTGTCACCACCTCACCTTTTCTCTATTTGGGTAGCACAGACCTTCAAACATTAACATTTCTTCAGGAGGAAATTTTTCCAATCATATGCTGGATGTGAGGGCGAAATTTTTCCATCCTTATATCAAAGATGTATGCATTATATTGTTGCTATTCCTATTACCCTTTCAATCGTGAGAATACAATGAAACATTTTTAAAAATAATTGTATGACCTATAAAAGTATTAAAAAGAGTTTATAAGGTGTTAACAGACTATCAACAATATCCTGCTACTTGCAATACATATGAAATACAATTTGGACAACATACCTTTAAAACCAATAGAGGAAAGCACAAGTAAATTTCAGTAATCCTCAACAGATAAAACTCAATAGAAAAATAATATTCAGAGGAAGTAAAAATCTATAAAGATTGGAGCTAAAAATAACAAAAGGCAGCGAGTTCTATTTTTTATTTTACAAATCAGTATCATTTATTTTGATTCCATTGCTATTGAACAAACTCAAATACTGCTTATGGTTAATTTATCTAACATACATCCATAGAAATGCATACATATTCGAACTCTATAATATTCTTATAAAATGTATGTATGTAACAAATCAACCAACTGAAAAAAATCTAGTGCCAAGGTTTATATCAATAAAAGTAATAAATATAATGCAGCCCATATATTATGATATAAATTAATTCTGTATTTTTGAAGAGAGAAAAACCATCTCTAATAATGTAGTTAGAATTAAATTATTGTTAAATATGAAGTTTGTATATTACTACAGTAATTTAAAGGTAGAAGCAATCAATGTATCAGATTAGTTTCTGTTCTAGTTTTGAACTGCATCATTGAGGCGAGCAGAAAAAAAGCTTTAATTCCCTAGAGATAGGGAAAAGAATATCAAAGACTCAAATCTCTAACTAAAGCTTTTGGGGCCTCTAATTTTAGTGTTGTTGCAATTATATATTTTAGGATTTAATTTATTTATTCATTCTCAGATTTAAAATACCTGTTATTCCATTTGCCATGTATCTGCCATACATTTGCATGTGTACAAGAAACAGGTATAAACTAAATGTACGATAATCACTCAGAATAATGAAAATTATAACGGAGGAGAAAATTATTTTTCTACATACAAAACCATTGCAAATTTTAATTCACATACTGTATTCTGTAATAAATGCTTAGAAGCAACTCTTCTAAACAAATTTAGAAGAATTTACTTATGTTTAAAATGTGGGTATAACTGAAAAGGTGAAGAAGAAAAAGTGGTCCAGAGAATGAATTCTTACAAATTACGGTCGTTTCTTCCTCCTCCTTTATGTCCAAATACATTTCCAGAATCAGGACTAAGAACCCAAATTACCAAAATAAGAAATCATTCATTCACATTTGGCTGTTTTATTTATACTATATTGCATATTTCTCACTATTCCAATTCATATATTGTCATGCTTTTCTTTTTAAAAACATTTTATTTAAGAATATTGTCACTTAAATATTGTTGTCCCTTGCACTTTATTTTTCTCCAAGATCACATTAAAAAGACTGTTGTTATTAACTGGAAGACTCGAAATGATCTGAATCAAAATATTTTTTCTTGTGCTGTGCCTTTATTGCTATCCTACCAATATGATTGTGGTAGTTTACAGTGAAGTCTTTTACACATTAGTTTAGTCTGAATATGGTAAGCCCTATATCAGAATGACTACTTTTTCCAACTAACAAAATAATTACAAAGTTTTTGGCAGCTGCAATCAGAGGCACAAAGAGTTTTGACTAATATAGTATAGGGTTTTAATTATTTAATACATTGTAATTATTAATATAGTAATGGTACTACAATTCACAGGTAGCATACATTTGCATAACCAATCTATCTTCTGTGTTTCCTCTCCTGGTTGCATTATAGGTTAAATCCTACAGCAGTTTAGCCACTCCGTGCATCTGCTGTAGCTCATGAAAACTTATGCCTTTTAATATAAATTGTTAGACAGAAAAGGTGCTACCATAGATAACAAACCGCTTTGGTCGCATTGACCGATGATCTTTGGAGAGCCAGAGATGGAGGACATCCCTCCATCCTGGTTCTCCTTGACCTCTCAGCGGCTTTCGATACCATCGACCATGGTATCCTTCTGCGACGACTGCGGGAGGTGGGAGTGGGAGGCACTGTGTTGCGGTGGTTCTCCTCCTACCTCTCGGACAGGTCGCAGTCGGTGTTAGTGGGGGGGCAGAGATCGACCCCTAGGCTCCTAACATATGGGGTGCCTCAGGGTTCGGTCTTATCCCCCCTACTATTTAACAACTACATGAAACCGCTGGGAGAGATCATCCGCAGGCACGGGATAAGATACCACCAATATGCGGACGATACCCAGTTGTATCTGTCCGCCCCGTGCCAACTCAATGAAGCGGCAGACGTGATGAGCCGGGGTCTTGAGGCCGTTATGGACTGGATGAGGGCTAACAAGCTTGTACTCAACCCAGAAAAGACCGAGTGGCTGTTGTGTTTCCCTCCCAAAGATTCGATCAATATTCCATCACTCAGGCTGGGGGGTCAAATTTTATACCCCTCAGAGAGGGTTCGCAACTTGGGAGTCCTCCTGGATCCACAGCTATCTTTTGACCACCACCTGACGGCTGTGACCAGGGGGGCATTTGCCCAGGTTCGCCTGGTGCGCCAGTTGCGACCCTTCCTGAATCGGGAGGCTCTCACAACAGTCACTCGGGCCCTTGTGACCTCTAGGCTGGAATACTGCAATGTGCTCTACATGGGGCTGCCCTTGAAGAGCATCCGGCGACTGCAGCTAGTCCAGAACGCGGCCGCGCGAGTGATTGTGGGTGCACCTCGGTTCACCCACATAACACCTATCCTCCGCGAGCTGCGCTGGCTGCCTGTCGATCTCCGGGTGCGCTTCAAGGTGCTACTAGTCACCCATAAAGCCCTGCATGGTAGTGGATCTGCGTACTTGAGAGACCGCCTGCTGCCAATTACCTCCCTGCGACCAATTAGATCTCATAGATTGGGCCTCCTCCGAATTCCATCCGCCAGCCAGTGCCGGCTGGCAACTACAAGGAGGAGGGCCTTTTCAGTGGTTGCTCCGACCCTTTGGAACGAGCTCCCCGTGGAGATTCGTACTCTCACCACCGTCCAGGCCTTCCGCATAGCCCTTAAGACCTGGCTAGCCCGACAGGCCTGGGGACAAAGATAGCCGCCCCTCCCGAATGATGAATGAATGTTGCTCATTATTTTTACTTATATGTCTCTATGTTATTGTTTGTATCCCCCCTCCTGATTTTATGTGAGCCGCCCTGAGTCCCCTCAGGGAAAAGGGCGGCCTATAAATGTTAATAAAATTCTAAAAAATTCTAAAAAAAATGACTCTCTTCCTACCATATCTAATATGGGGATTGGTATCAAATAATTTGCATAAATTTGCACACATGTTTTCTGCGTTAGAAGGATATTATGTTTTTCTTGATATTCAAAAGTTTACTTATGAAGGCTATGATTTAATTTATAACTAATCCATTGACATCCCTGTTATTTCAATACATATAGCCTTACTATTATGAATATTGTATATACACAGTCAGTTCTATACCTGGATAGTAAATACTAGAACTATAATTAAGCTTACCTCTGAATAAAAAGAATTGGATTGATTTTATTCAGTCAGTTAACCCAGAAAGCAAAACTGAAAATGTTATATGTGAAGACAAAGCAAAATATTTTATATAGGTTGACCTGATTCTTCTAGAAGATATGTAAGATTCCTTGCAAAATTTGAAAATCAAATATTTTAAATTAAAAACATGGTATCCAAAATATACATGGCTAAACCCGATTAAAATTATTTGTATTTTGCTAACTCTATTCATTTCTTCATGGTAATGAACACAATGTACTTAATAAAAGAAATCAGTTCTTATATATGCCATTGGATATGCAATAAGATTGACAATATTTATTTGTTGAAGTCGCAAAAATATTAAGACAGTGATAGGAATCAATATATATTTATTTAACCCTTCTCTACTGTCACATAGTCAGCACAGCATGTAAACAAAAATGTCCAAACACAATAAATTAGATATAGCATCTGGTAAAAATTACAAAAACCTAATCAAACAAAAGGCAGTAAGAATTCAGTCTGCTGAAGATCTGCAAGCATGCACGGAGTAGGGAGGGGGTATTTCATGAACACAAAGTTATCAAGCATTTGTGCATAGATTTGATATTTGCATAGGTTATCAAGTGAGAGCTGAAACTTCCCAAGAACTTAGTCAACTGATGAAAGGAACATTCTGTAATAGTCTCATTCCAGACAGCATTCACTAAAGTCATACTCTCTTTTATCACAACAAGAATTTACTCTCTTTCCTCCTACCTAAAGCTGATGATAGGATAATCCATGGTCTACATTCTGATAGTTTGGTGCAGGGTGCAAGTGGTCATTCTCTGTTTACACATTCTCCTGGATACCAAAATACAGTCTTATGTCATGAATGGTTAGTTTCCTATTCCTTAATTCAGAAACACTCAATGTTCAGTGTCATGGCTAAAAATAAAACAAAGAAAGAAAGTGAATAAAATATAAGAGACTACTATTCACAATGTTAAAACTATCAAAATTGTTAAACAATTTTCCACATTGCTTAAAATATGCATAATTTTATACCAAAATCAGTTGCACTGGTTTTGGCTCTTTACATTTTAAATCAGCTAAAAGAACATGGTTAAATTAATATTTCACTAAACTATCTGTAAAGTTAGCCATTTATGGTTTAAGATGTGTGAATCCAGCCAATTACAAATAATGTAACAAATCATGTTTAGAGCAAACTACATTTAGCATAAATACAGCTAATTTGTATCTCCTTGGTGATATCCAAAATAAACTTTTATTGGTAATACAGTTTCACCAACTGATTGCAAGAAACAAATGAACTTATTCATAATCAAAAATAATTTTGTATTGGGAAAAGATTGGGAAGACAGAATTTCAAATACCCCTATTTTTGTCAGCATCTTTTAAATATTTGAATTAATATAGTTTGGTTGATAATTTTTTAAATTTCTTCACAAATTAATTCTATATACCATACTTATAACAGCATCATTATGTAAATTCAATTTTACATAATTACATTTAATTTAATGTTTCAATTTTAGAAAGCCTAATGTATTATAGAGAAAAAAAACCAAAAGAGAAGGACAACTGAAAACCAGCATGAATATTATTATTTTAATACATATAAAAAATTCCTGTTATGGATTTTACAGTCTTTCTTTATATTTAAACAACAAGTGGAGACCAAATGAGAATCCTTTTTTATTTTTGTTTTGCTTAGAAGAAAGAAAACATGATATGCATACATGGCATGCATTATATTTGCCATAACTTTCTTTTGATAATTCAAACAATTTTCATTAAGGTGCAGGCAGATTTATTTGACTCAGATATCTATAGCAGGTATATAGTAGAATGAAAAAGCTAATCATAAATATGTGCTTCAAGTGCTCCATGCTTCAATGACTCTCTAAAAGGATGCAAATGACCAGCTGTCTGCAAGGAATATAAAACTTTCCGTTCCCCACTATCCTGTCAGAGCTGAAGAAGCTTCTTGGATGAGAAGCTAAAAGTCTTCAAAGAAAAAACAAAAAAATCCAATTGCCTCCTGAAAAAGCACCTTTGAGATAGTCAGGAATATAAATTGTAAAAAGATGCCAGATCTAATAGGATATCAATGTCCTTAAGGCACCTGAAAATTACTATCATATGCTTACACCCAAGTGTGCAGAAGTTGAGTTAATGAAAATCCAACAAGTTCTAATATTTTGCCTATCACTTTGACCACGATGAAACAATATTCTCACTAAGAACCCAAGATGTCAGGCTTACAGGGCAAGCTATATTGTGGCTTAATAGTGTACAAATGTGTAAACTAGCATTAGTCTCAGACTTACTGTTACCAGTCTCAGTAGATTTCACTGTTTCATTAGATTATTGAAATGTTAGCCTAAAGTGGAAGGAATAATGTTCTATTCCATGGATGTCAAACTTGCTGTGTCATGATGTCACGTGACATATCGTGATGGTTTTTTGTCTTTGCGGAGCTGGGGTGGGCATGGCCTGCACATGATGCATCCAGTCTGTGGGATGCCAGTTTGATAATCCTGTTCTATTCCTTTAGGGAAACCAAATACACTGGTGGGGGGGAGTGTATTCATATATAAACCCAGTTAGCATAATCATGGGTGTATTTTTCTTTAACAAATATTTTCATACCATTTTTTCACTGACTGCAACTCTATGGTCAGAGATGAGATATGTTTCTGCTCTTTCATTCTTGATACTTCTTGAAACCTATTCTAGAAAAGGGGGCCTTAGAGAATTTGCATCAGCATAACCTTTTCATTTTCCAGCATTCATTTCAAAATAACAAATGTATATTGATTACTCCTCCTTAACCATCAGTTGCTGAAAGACAAGAATATATTCTAATTTCCTACATATTCTTTTCAAATTCTAAATGCAAAATTATGCCATGAATCTAAGCTAAGATAAGTTCAGACTCATCTGCTCCTGTGTCTTGGCTCCATTTATAGCTGATGATCCCTTGGCATTATGTACCAAGGATCAGATTCAAGTGTGAAATATACATGAAATGTTTCTGTAGTAAGTAGTTCCGAAACTGCAGTCTAAAAGCAACCATAGGTACAGTATGAGAATATTAAAGATGGCCCCTGGAATAGATAATTTTATATACATAAAATTGCACACAAATGTTCAAACTGTCAAATCGCATAAGGTGTTAATGTTACCTTGCAATTTTGGCAATGATGCTAAAATATTGCAAGACTACATATTGTGATCTCATAATATTTGGGCCATTAAAAATAATTTTGTTTTAAATGATGAAAGGGATTGATCATATTTATCAAGGTGCCCAAAAGTCTTCATGATTGATACCTATCTTACATGGTGAGCCTCAGTATAACATAGTAGTCTATATAAAGGGGGAAATGGGAAGCATTGCTCTAAACATCACAGGCATTCAGCACAGACTGTCTGTTGAATGTTCCTTATTTCATTGCCAGTACTAAGCGCTAATGCTTAAAAAATGCAAAATGTTAGTATGCTAACAGAGCCTGGAACTGTAAAAAGTTAATAAAACAAGTGATAATCCTCACACCTAATTTTTACAAGAATGAATGTGGGTCATACTTCCCAGTGCTTACAAATAGCACAAACTGACAAGCTAGCACAAACTTTCCCATGCTTTAGGTTGCCAACAGTTCCATAAATCAATAAATAACAAATAAATCAAATACAGTAACAGAGATGGATTGAAAAGAATACCATATCAAAGATTCAACATTTGTTCTGGGTATATTTTATATACATAAGAAATGCCTATATGGCAGATAGATTTGCCTAGTCTTTTACATTAAAAATCAATGATTCACCATTTTAAATATTCAATTATTTTATTTGTTTGTTTGTATATTTATTTTATACCACCTGGGTTGTTCTTAAAAATAACTCAATTATATAAGAATGTTACTATATTTTAAACCAGTTTTAAAGGGGCTAAAACTATATACAGTGAAATTTGGGGTTACCACAGCACAACTGCAGCAATCTAGATTACTACTAAATGGCAAAGAGGTTTGACTGTATTTTTTGTTGCCATCTAGTGGTTATCTGGATTTTGGTATATATTCCTAGTGAAACTCATATACCTAGGTTTACATACAAATAAACTGCATTTTTAAAGATTATCATTCTTTTTTTAGTAGGAACTAAAGCTTTCTCTTAAAATAATTTTGATTCCTTCTGAATTGTAAGAAATGAATTTCTGTAATAGATACTTATGATCAGGGCATATGAATAATTAAAAGATTAGAATTATTGTATGTATTTTGGAGGTGCTTTTTGAAATGTAAAAAATACCGTACAAACCTAACTGTTACATCTAAGGAAGTTAGCATGTGATGAGATCAGCTATCATATTACATCCTAAAATTCTCAAAGATCTTAACTAATACACACAACATAGCCTGGTGAATATTTTTACACAGGGCAGCACTCCCAAAATAACTGTAAAGAAATTAATTAAATCCCTTCCTGAGAAGGGATGAAAGGTGGAAATGCATACCAACAAACAACTCTACATTAGAAACATCAGTAAAAATTATTTGTAGACTGCTGGGCTATAAATAAATGTTACTTCATAGTGTTTTCCCAAAGACTTTACACAATATTTTAAAGCTGATTTAAGAAATGAGTTAGATATATAAAAACCTAATGATTATTGATAAACTCTAATACTTGTCTGTAGGCTGAGAAATAAAGAGAAGAAAAAGCTTTTCTCAGAAGTGAAATTATAACCAAACGAAAAAATAATCCTATTTCTTCATTTATTTGATTTAATATTTAAGTATATTTATGATAGATCAACAAGAATTTAACAATATACTTTAAATGAGAGAGAGAGGGAGGGAGGGAGGGAGAGAGGGAGGGAGATACCCTCTCTTAGGCCCTGCCTTGGAGCTTCCTGTTCCTGTGTAAGAAATGTATTCTGATTGGTTGTCAGACTCCCATGGGGCCATGCAGGGTAACTTTGCAATGTCTTGAGTCCCAGACCTGGTTGAATCTTGCTGGGTGATGATGTAATGAAGGGACTTTGGGCAATTCCTATTATGGCTTAATGGCTTTGTCCTGGTTTGGATCTTGAGTGAGAGCTAATCCTATCAACCTGGAGCTGAAGGTGTTTTGTGTTGTAGATGAAGTGGCCCAGTCTTTGTCTTGTAGATAGGTTAAGGTGACCAGACGTCCCGCTTTTGGTGGGACAGTCACGATTTTGTCCCGCATCCCGTGACGCTTTAAAAAAGTCCCGATTTTCATGGGTGAGTGGACGAAAGGGCATTGGCAGTGCAGCCAGGACCCGCAGGGTGAGGGAAGAGCAGGGCGGGGCCTGAGGGAAGCCGGAGGGATGGGGCTCAGAGGGAGGGGGGAGCCAAGATGGCGGTGGCTGAGGAGGAGGAGGTCTCACGGCTGCCGCTGCCACTGCCGCCGCCAAGGAATTGCAGGATGATAGTGGCTGTGCGCCGGGAGGACGGCCTGTGGGGCTGGAGGCTGTGTGGCAGCTGCGCGCTGCCAAGCACTAATAGGAGTCGCGGGGCGGGCTGGCCGAGCAGCCTCGCATACGCAGCTCGCCTCGCTGCCCGATGGAGGTTGCCCTGCTGCTGGCGCTGCTGCACCTCTGCTCCGCCACGAAGATGCCACCACCACCACCCCAGCTCTTCCCGCCCAGACACCCGCCGTCCAGGAGCCGCCCGAAGCCTTCCTGCCCACCACCGACTGCACTGCAGCTGACTTGTCCCGGGCGGGCGGGAACGCTTTGGGTGTCCGGGCGGGAAGAGCAGGCAAGCGGATGGCAGTGGGATTGCCACCCAGGAGCCGCCAGAAGCCTTCCTGCCCACCACCGACTGCACTGAAGCTGACTTGCCCCGGGCGGGCGGGAACGCTTCGGGTGTCCGGGCGGGAAGAGCCGGCGAGTGGATGGCGGTGGGATCACCGTCCGGCAGCCACCAGAAGCCTTCCTGCCCACCACCAGCTGCACCACAGCTGTCTTGCCTCAGGCAGGCTGGAAGGCTTCGGGTGTCCGGGCAGGAAGAGCCAGCAAGCAGATGGCGGTGGGATTGCCGCCCGGGAGCCGCCCAAATCCTTCCTGCCCACCACCAACTGCACTGCAGCTGACTTGCCTCAGGCGGGCGGGAACGCTTCGGGTGTGCGGGCGGGAAGAGCCGGCGAGCAGATGGCGGTGGGATCGCCGCCCGGGAGCCACCAGAAGCCTTCCTGCCCACCACCAGCTGCACCACAGCTGACTTGCCCCAGGCAGGCTGGAAGGCTTCGAGTGTCCGGGCAGGAAGAGCCAGCAAGCAGATGGTGGTGGCATCGCTGCCCGGGAGCCGCCAGCATCCTTCCTGCCCACCACTGGCTGCACCACAGCTGACTTGCGCGGGTGGGCTGGAAGGCTTCGGGCGTACGGGCAGGAAGAGCCGGCGAGTGGATGGTGGTGGCATCACTGCCTGGGAGCCGCCAGAAGCCTTCCTGCCCAACACCTACTCTCCCAGGACTTGTTTTGATGAGTACGGGGCGACTGATGGTAGTTTGCGTCGGCCATGCCCGCTCAAACTATCGTCAGTCGCCCCATGTTATAATCTGGCCACCTTACACTTGGTGGGAGCTGCGGATGCCGTTGGGTGGGCGCTCCCCACGCCGCGCATATCCCTCTCCTTCTTCCTATCTCACGCAACTCCCCTACCAGTGCTGCCATCCATCGGAGGGGGATATAAAGCTCTGGAAGAGGCGCCACGACTGAGGCAAGGCGCCAGTGGGGGCTGCTCTTTGTCCTGCCGAGGGGAAGGGCCCAGGAATGGGACTCTCCGAGGCTGTTGCGGTGGGATAGAAAGGATGACATGGGTTGGTTTTCTTCCTCCACCCCCCACCCCCCACACCAGCGGAGTGTCCCCTCTCCCACCTCACCCCTCTGTCTTGTGAAGGCTGCGATCCGCGCCTCCCTCACCCTGATCCTTATTGCTAAGACACAAGGGTGCTCAGCTTTTGGCAGTTATCAATATGGTCACGAGGTGCAATTGATGGAAAAGGAAAGATAAGGGGTGATTGAGCAGCTATTTTCCTTGGAGGAGTGGGGATGGGTGGTGGGTGGGGAGAGATTAAGACAACACGGTTGATAAAGAGATGTTAACGAATGGTTCGGGATGAGGGTAGACTCTCCACAGAATGGGAACCTGAGGATGTTGTGCACTCAGAGAGTCCCCTGCAAGTTTTAGAACTCCTACATGCCCCTCCCAATAATTGGGCTCCCTTCAAAAAGGGTTGAAGATTTTTAGTATCCTGTTAGGGACCATGCAAGCCTGACCCATCCAGAGGTGGTGGTTGGGAAAGCCTCTTTTGTTTGCAGACAGTAAGTGCCACGAGCACATTGGTTGGTCATCTCAGGCAACCGTCTTTTGATGGTTTTTTTTCCTCCCATGGGGAACGGAGGCTGCTGTATTAGGGATTTGTCCGAAGACATGCTTTCATATAATTCATGACTTTGTGTATGTGTGTGCATGTAGGCAGAGTGATTTCCTTAGATGAGGAAATGTGTGTCATCTGAAAGATTATGGAGCAGAAGGAGGGTGAAAGTGGGCTGTGATGCATGGCTAACCCTCTAGAGATTTTAGCAGAGCACAAAAGGATTGTGGCTCCCAATAGCAGCAACGGCAGCAAACATCTTCCTTGCCAGCTTCTAAACTGGGATGTTATTGAAAGAAAGGAACCCTTGAATGTGAAGCTAAGAGTAAATTTTAGGCAACCAGATAGTGAGTTAGCTCTCTGATAGTAAAAAGTTGCAGGCTGCTTAATTCATTCTCAGAGTATATTCTCTTTTCGTTTTTGCCCTTGGTTTCAATTGGGATTCAAATAAGAACTGTAGTCCAACAGCTAAACTCCGTAAGAAGGGGAATGAGTGCAAACGCCCCTTCCACTGTAAGGCTATAAAGCTGGAGCTCATATGTCAAAGTCTCCAGTTTAAATGTCATCTTAGCTATGTGACCTTAGGGAAAGCGGTCCTTAGGGAAGCGGGCTTGCCCGCCGGCGGCAGCCGCCCGTCCAAGGAGATGTTGTTGAGGAAGAAGAGGGCGGCCTGCCTCCGCTGAGCAAGCCTGCTTCGCCGGCCCCGGGAGAGCCTCAGCCGCCACCGCGGGCTTCCTGCTGCCCCCCACGGCTGTGCTGGACCCTTCCCGTGGGCTGCTGCTGATGGGCAGTCCGCTTTGCCCCGTGCCCGCTGCTGCTGTCAGCTGGAGGAGGAGGGCTACCTTTGGAGGCAAAGAACAAAGCATGTAGAACACCCTTCTGTCGCCGCGCTGTTGTTGCGGCGGTGATGACGTGCGGTGATGATATCGCGGCTTTAGTGACGAGATTTAATCTCCGCTATTTTGTGTAGCGCGGTTTTGTCGCGCCACGTAGGGAAAGTACAGCTGTCAGTTAAGGTTTAAGGTTTAAGGTTTATTGCATTTATAAGCTGCCCTATTCCCCGGAGGGACTCAGGGCGGCTAACAAACCCAAGGGAGGGGGGTAGTACAAACAAGGCAACACAACAAACAAGATACAGAGAAAAAAAAATTAAAAATAATCAACAGTCACACAATTCGAGCGGGGAAGGGAACTCGTCAACCCCAGGCCTGCCGGAACAGCCAGGTTATAACGGCTTTACGGAAAGCCTGAAGGGAGGTGAGGGTTCGAATCTCTGCCCCATGTAGAGCACATTGCAGTAGTCCAGTCTTGAGGTCACAAGGGCATGAGTGACTGTTGCGAGAGCCTCCCGGTTCAGGTAGGGATGCAATTGGTGCACCAGGCGAACCTGGGCAAATGCCCCCCTGGTCACAGCCAACAGATGATGTTCTAAAGTCAGCTGTGGATCCAGGAGGACTCCCAAATTGCGAACTCTGTCTGAGGGGCGTAGAATTTCACCCCCCAGCCTGAGAGATGGAATACCTAGCCAATTATTGGGAGGGAAACATACAAGCCACTCGGTCTTGTCAGGATTGAGTGCAAGCTTGTTTACCCCCATCCAGACCCTAACAGCCTCCAGGCACTGACACATCACGTCAACCGCTTCACTGAGTTGGCACGGGGTGGACAGATACAACTGTGTATCATCCGCATACTGGTGATATTTTATCCCATGCCGCCGAATGATCTCACCCAATGGCTTCATGTAGATGTTAAACAGGAGGGGGGACAGGACCGAACCCTGTGGCACCCTGTATTTCAGGGACCTAGGGGTCGACCTCTGCCCCCCAACCAACACTGACTGCGACCTGTCCGAGAGGTAGGAGGAGAACCACCGAAGAACGGTGCCTCCCACCCCCACCTCCCGTAACCGCCGCAGAAGGATACCATGGTCGATGGTATCGAAGGCACTGAGAGGTCAAGAAGCACTAGGACGGAGGCATGACCTCCGTCCCTGGCTCTCCAGAGATCATCGGTCAGTGTGACCAAAGCAGTTTCCATGCTGTAGCCAGGCCTGAATCCAGACTGAAAGGGATCTAGATAATCGGTTTCATCCAAGGACCGCAGGAGCTGAAAGGCCACCACTTTCTCAACAACCTTCCCAACAAAGGGGAGGTTGGAGACTGGACGATAGTTATTTAAAATGGCTGGATCTAGAGATGGCTTCTTCAGGAGGGGTCTCACCACCGCTGTCTTTAATAGAGGGGGAAAGAAGCCCTCCTGAAGGGAGGCGTTAACTATCGCCTGGATCCAGCCCCGTGTCACCTCCTTGCTGTTCGCGACCAGCCAGGAGGGGCACGGGTCCAGTGCACACGTGGAGGAGCTCACCGCTCCCATGGCCTTGTCCACTTCCTCAGGAGTAACAAGTTGAAAATCAATCCAAAGATGTCGCTCAAGACCCTCCCCCGGTACCTCGGCTGGCTATGCGCAATTGGAGTCCAGGTCTGTCCGAAGCCGAGCAACTTTGTCCGCGAGGAATTGGATGAACTCCTCAGCTCTACCTCGTAAAGGATTGCCCGAATCCCTCCCATTCAGGAGGGAGCGGGTTATCCTGAACAAGGCGGCTGGGCACGACTCAGCGGACGCAATCAGAGCAGCAATATATGTGTTCTTAGCAGTCCGAATTGCCAGAAGGTAAGCTCCGATGCAGGCTTTTAACAATGTTCGGTCTGACTCAGATTTACTGGACCTCCAGTGGCGCTCTAGGCGTCTCTTTTGGCGTTTCATCTCCCGGAGGTCCTCAGTAAACCAAGGAGCCCTCCTGGATCCACTGCCTCGGATCGGCCATAAAGGCGCAATCTGGTGGAGAGCCTCCGACACTGCTGAGTTCCAAGCAGCAACTAAGGTCTCCGCCGGACTGTGGACGAGAGTATCAGGCACAACACCAAGCGCCATCTGAAAACCCTGAGGATCCATAAGGCACCTGGGGTGGAACCACCTAATCGGTTCCTCCTCCCTACAGTGGGGGATTGGCCTCCGAAAGTCGAGCCTCAGTAGGAAGTGGTCTGATCATGACAGGGGCAAGATCTCACTATCCCTCAAAGCAAGATCACAACTCCACTGCTCCGAGAGAAATACGAGGTTGAGCGTGTGACCCACTAAGTGAGTTGGGCCCCAAATTACTTGAGTCAAGCCCATGGCTGTCATGGAAGCCATGAACTCCTGTGTTCCATTAGAGTGCTCGCCGAGCAAAGGCAGATTGAAGTCCCCCAGCACCATAAGCCTGGGGAAGTCAACTGCCAGCTCGGCTACTGACTCGAGAAGCGAGGGGAGAGCTGTTGTCACGCTGTTGGGAGGCAGGTACGTTAACAACAAGCCCACTTGACCCGCAAGGTCCAACTTCACCAGCAAGGACTCATACCTGACAAGCTCCGGAGCAGGGATCCTACGAGGAACTAAGGACTTCCGGATAACAATGGCCACTCCTCCACCCCTTCTCTGGGGTCGCGGTTGATGAAGCACCTGAAAACCCTCTGGGCACATTTCAGTGAGGGGGACTCCCCCCTTCGGGCCCAGCCAGGTTTCAGTAATATATGCCAGGTCTGCCCTCTCATCTAAAATTAGGTCCTGGATGAGGGGAGCCTTGTGAACCATAGACCTGGCATTTAGCAACAACAGCCTGAGACCAGGGTCCTGACTACTCACACCATCTGGCCTTGGAGTGGAACTAATAGGGCCAGAAGGAGTTATCCCTGTGACATAGGGAACCCTCCTTCCCCGGTAATGGCTCGCCCTAAAGTTCCCGCCATATCTGCCCCTCCCCGTTATGACCCTAATGCTCTGGCCCACTCCTGCGTCTATGGTCCCTCCACCCTCCCCTCTGGCCACCGGGTTCACCGGCAGGCCCTTCGACACAAACATCTGAGGCCGGGATTAGGCCTAGGCCCCCCTGACACTTCTGCAAAGCACTCAGTGCAGGAGGTACCCAGCTGTGCTCCCCGCCTACACATACATACACACACATACAATCAGTCAATCCCCAAAAACAAGTTAAAAACAAGGGAACAGCAATATCATCAATAAAAGTGGGTACATTCAGTCAACCACAGTCATACCAAGCACTCCCCATACAATTTAAAATTATAAAAACTGCGCGGAAGAGCGAAATTTGCTCAAAATTGATTCGATATAGCCGAGGAAAGTTAATGTCCAGGTCCTCCCTCGCAAGGGGCCCGAGGTCCAGAAAAGTTGGGAGAGGAATATGGTAGAAGCAATTGAAGAGGGAGCCACACTTCCCAAACGCGTCCTTCTCGTCCAATGCCCTCTCTGTCTACCGAGATAAGCTTGCAGAATAGACCCTTGCAACAGGGTCGTAGGCCTCAATTTGCTCCCCGAAGGTGATCCAGAGGGCAAGGCAAAAAAATGTCTGGGAGACAAGTAGGCCGTAGGCGGCGAATATAACAGCGAAAGTCATGGGGCCAGCCATAGGCACTGACAGGTCAAGCAAACACTCCTTCCCTCGGAAACAAGAGGAACAGACAGGAGCCAGGGATACCCCACGGTACAAGGGGGGGAACCCCACTCCCAGCTGGGCCATAACGTTCCCAGTGGTGGCAGCCAACCGGTAGGCCGTCAGGCTAGCAACCCCACCCCCGCCCTCACCCTAACTCTAACCTACCCCCATCTGCTGAATGAAGATAATAATATATTCTGATTAAGCAAACAAGGCTTCTTTAAATAATGCTTGCAAAATAATATAGAAATGTTGGCTGCAAAAGTTGATGGAATTAGGAGAGGTGGCAAAATTGACTGCTTTGATTAAAAAACACAATTAATTTTGTTTCGGAAACCCCTTTTGTGCTTCGGGGGAGAGGGAGTAAAACTTTGATTTTGGTTTTCCTGATTAGATAGTTTGTTGTTATAGAATTGGGTAGTATATATTATTGTGTAAAAGTAAAAAGTTGAGGTTGTGGAAGAAGGCGGGGCTTAGCAGTGTGAAGACACTGCTCCTGAATGTCCATCTAAACTGGATCATCTGGACGGTTGTTTTTGGACCCAAGCTGTCCCGAAGAGACAGTGAAAGGTAGGAGGAGACCCAGTGGTCTCAGAGACACCCGCAAAGTCTTTGGGGACCCAGGAAAAACCGTCTTTGCCAGTGATTTCCAGATTAGCTGTAAGGCTACTGAAACTGCTGACAGCCCCAAATAGATTGGATAAGAAGGATGTCGTTTTGGTGAGAGCTTTAAAATCTTTTTTTTTTTATTGGAAAGAGAACACTCTACATTTGGAAACTTAGTTTAAAATAAGGCTGACTAGTGAGAAAAGTGGTGGGTATAAGCTTTGCCAATTGAAGGATTATTTTTTATTTTTTCTGTTTCTCTTTTTATCTTTGGAAACCGGGCTGGACTTTCTTGCAATTCAAATCGGTTTTCTGTGTTTTTCTTTTTACCGTTAATATCTTTAACTTTGGACCTTGTGGGGACATTGAATTTAAACTTAAAGTGCTCTGAAGATCTGTTTTTTAAGCTTTTTGGTTGCTTTTTAGTAATCCTTGTTACTTTCTTTTCTTTGTAAATAAAGTTACAGAAGCTTTAATACTGAGTTAATGCAAACTAACAAGTTAATACAAGCTAATACTGCCATCTAGTGGACTTGAAATATAGTTACCAAAATTTCCCCTGTAATTTATCTGACTTTGAAAAAAAAAGGCTTTATTTACAGAGCTGCTGCTCTTCCTTATCTGGAACTTTGCCTCAGACTAAATAACAAAGCAGCAAAGGAAGCTGAGAATGACCTTGGAAAGACTTTTATCTTAGGGGGGGGGGGAGACTGAACTTATTTGTTTTAGCTTGGTGGCAGTTTTTTCTTTTTTACATTACTTTCATATTATTCTGCTTGGGAGATATTGACCTTTTTCTTTTTTTATTATCCTTTTTGACTTTTTTACTACTTACATTCTTTTTCTTTTTTTGTGGTTTGAAGCATCCTTGTTTTTTCTTTTTTGGGGGTTTTCTTTTCTTACCTTATGTTTTCTTTTTACATTTTTTTTTTGAAGACATTGGGACATCAATGGATGGCTCACCTTAAATTTTGAACAAACTAGACTGAAGAGTCTTTTTTCTCTTTCTTTCTTTATTCTTTCCCTCTCTCTCCCTCTCCCTTTTCTCTCTCTTTTTTTAACCCTCTTTCTTAAGTCAGACTTCCACTCTCCCCCTCCTTCTGTCTCTTATGTCTTTTTCTCATCGTACTTATAATCTTACACCTTCCAAAACTTGCTGACCATGAGTAGAAAAGCAGCCCCTGTTGGCTCTACAACAACAACCTGCGGAAGGCCAGAGGACAATACAGCCAATGCTTCAGCAAGAAAAAGAGAAAGGAGCAAACTTTGAGACAATCATGCAAGCGATACATAAAATACAAGCAGGACTTGACAGTAGAGATGATAAGCTAGACACT
Source organism: Thamnophis elegans (assembly GCF_009769535.1). Classification (NCBI taxonomy): domain Eukaryota; kingdom Metazoa; phylum Chordata; class Lepidosauria; order Squamata; family Natricidae; genus Thamnophis; species Thamnophis elegans. The sequence goes on from NC_045550.1 coordinate 17,256,683, forward strand.
CTTGTAAAGAAGTCTGAGAGTATGGAAAAAAGATTGGAGATAATGGAACAACAAAACCAAAGCATAGTACAAAAAGTTGATAAAATGGAAGGGAAAATTGAAAGTATGCACAACTGGATGGTAAAATATGAAGACAGGATACAAAAAAATTGAAGATAAAATCCAAGAAGGAGAGAAGAAAACCAAGAAGCTAGAGAGCAGACTAAGCGACGTGGAAAAAGAGACTAGTGGAATACTAAGATGGGAGATGGATAGGTCTGAATTTTTCTTAAGATTTCAAAACATAGAAGAAGAAAAAGGAGAGAACTTAGTACAGATAATATCCAAGATCCTGATAGATGTATTAGAGATATCCCAAGAGAAGATGATAGATATGATGGATGAAGTCTTTCGAGTACATACAGGATATGCAATGAGAAATGCTCTTCCAAGGGAAGTGCCTGTAAGATTTACTAAGAAAACAACCAAATTACAAATTTTACAGAAAATGAGAGATAGAAAATTAGAATACAAAGGCAAGGAGATTGTAGTTCTCAAACAGATCCCGAGAGAGGTGAGAGAGAGCAGAAGAGAATACCAATTCCTGACCAAAGTTCTGATTTAAAAAGGTGTTAATTACAGATGGCTCATACCGGAAGGTCTACTATGTACATGGCAAGGACAAAGACACAGGATAGATACAATTGAGAAGGCAGAAGCTTTTTATGCAGAATATTTTAGAGAAATGGCTGAGAAAACTGGGAAAGATGATTCTGTGGCACAACTACTGGAGTCACCTACAACTGTGACCGAAAAAGTAGAAGGAGCTGTAGGTGGAATTGAGAAAGAAGAAGGTGCGGTGGGGGATGTAAGCTGCAGAGAAAAACGAGAACCCAGATCTACTAGAACTATAAACCCTGTATATAAAGTATAAACATGGAAGAAAGAAAAATGATTACAATTAACATTAATGGACTTAATTCGGTAACTAAAAGAAAGAAAAAATTTCATAAATTAGAGAAGTTAAAACTTGACATAATTTGCCCACAAGAAGTACATATCCAAAAGAGATATGAATATCTACTAATTCAACCAAAGCCTGGGAAAATGTTTTCAACACTGGTGAACTGCAAGAAAAGAGGAGTAATCTTCTATATTAAAGGCAATATTCCGGTAAAACTAATTTATGCAGATGAAGAGGGAAGAATTCTGATGGTGGAAATTATGGATACCAAAAAAAACACTCCTAATTGGAATTTATGCCCCCAATGAAAAACAAGACGAATTCTATAAAAAAATTACATAAAAGAATTTTGGACTTATACTATGTTGATATTTGTATGATGGAAGACTTTAATGGCATTGTGAACCAAAATATGGACTATAAAACACACAAAACAAAAAAGTTAAATAGAAAATTGCTGCTGAAATCCTTCTTTAGGATGATAGATGAAGTAAATCTAAAAGATATATGGAGAGAAAGAAATGTCAAAAAAGAACAATACACTTTTTATTCAAATAGACATTCATCATTTTCTAGAATAGATATGATATGGGCTTCAGAAGAATTGATTTGCAATGTACAAGAAATTGAGATTGGAGCAAGCACTTGGGCGGATCACAACCCAATTTCAATTAAATGGAAAGGCCAAAGGGCAAGATCTAGATGGACATTAAATAATACCATATTGAAAGAAAAAGACTTTATATAAAAATGGAAAAAGAGTTAGTCCTTTTCTTTAAAGAAAATAGGAAAGAAGATACATCAATGCAGAATCTTTGGGACACAATGAAGACTGTTACTAGAGGTCTGATAATAGATAATACAAGGAAGAGAAACCTAAAGAAAAGACAAATGCATAAAGCTTTAGATAATGATTATAAAATACTTGAAAGAGAATTACAGAGATGGCCACAAAAAAAAGATGTTAAGATAAAAATTGATATAATTAAACATAAAATGGACCTACTGGAAAAGGAAGAACTGGCACAAAAAATTAGAGGTGCTAAACAGAACTATTTTGAAAATGCAAATAAACCAGGCAGGTGGTTGACATATAAGCTGAAAAAAGAGAGAGAAACAAAGAAAATATTCCAATTAAGAGATGAACAAGGACAAATTCAGTTTCTCAGAAATACTGAGAAAAAAAATATTATACAAGACTACTATGCCAAGCTCTACGAACAAGAGAAGGTGGAGGAGGGAGGAGTCAAAAATTACTTACAGGATGCCAATCTTCCCCAGATATCAGATGAAATTAGAACAATGCTAGAAAGTAAAATAACAATGATGGAGTTAACAGATGCACTTAAAAACAAAACAATGGGAAAGCCCCAGGACCGGATGGACTACCTGTGTAATTCTACAGAACATTTGAAGAAATTTGATTCTCCCACTCCTACAAGTTATGAATGAAGTGATGTTTAAGAGTAAAATACCGAAGTCATGGTCAGAAGCATATGTTACATTGCTACCCAAGGAAGAGACCGATCTAACATAAATTAAGAATTATAGACCAATTTCTTTATTAAATTCAGACTATAAGCTATTTGCATGTATACTAGCAGAGAGACTCAAAAAATATTTAAATGGCTTCATCCACTCAGATCAAAATGGCTTTTTACCTAAGACACAAATTAAAGATAATATGAGAATGATTTTGAATACTTTGGAATATTATGAGGCCCACCCCGAAAAACAAATGGCTTTGATGTTTCTTGATGCGCAGAAGGCCTTTGACAATGTGAATTGGCAATTTATGTTTTTACAACTGGAGCAGATGAACTTTGGTAAGAAATTTATTCAAACCATACGAATGATATATCAGAAACAAGCAGCAAAGATAATAGTAAATGGAGAATTAACAGATCCTATTGAAATAAAGAGAGGTACGAGACAAGGTTGCCCATTATCACCATTACTCTTTGTCTTAACATTAGCAATAGCAGTAGACTTAGTAGACTTATATACCGCTTCATAGGCCTTTCAGGCCTCTCTAAGCGGTTTACAGAGAGTCAGCATATTGCCCCCAACAATCTGGGTCCTCATTTTACCCACCTCGGAAGGATGGAAGGCTGAGTCAACCCTGAGCCGGTGAGATTAGAGGTCTTAAACAAAAAGATTAGAGAAGAAGAAGAAATAAGAGGAATGAAAATTAAGAAAGAAGAATATAAGCTACAAGCGTTTGCAGATGATCTAGTTTTTATTCTTGAAGATCCATTAGAAACAGCACCAAAACTGCTAGAAAGAATAGAGGAATATAGAAAAGTAGCAGGCTTGAAAATAAACAAAGACAAAACAAAGATTATGACAAAGAATATGCCAGCAACACAAAAGGAAGAGTTGTCAGAAACTTTGCAGATTCAAATTATAAATAAGGTTAAATATTTGGGGATATACCTATTACCTAGATGCAGTACTCTTAAGGAGGACAATTATACTAGACTAAAACAACAAATAACGACTGATCTGATGAAATGGGAAAATTTGCATCTATCAATGATGGGAAGAATTTCTACAATTAAAATGAACATTTTACCTAGAATTTTATACCTGTTCCAGACAATCCCAATCAGATTGGGTAAGGACTTCTTTCAAGATTTAAACAAAATAGTTTTGAAGTTTATTTGGCAAGGGAAAAAAGCTAGAATAAAATTTAAATTGTTACAAGATGCTAGAATTAGAGAAGGATTGGGCCTACCTGATTGGGAGCTATACTACCAAGCAACAAACTTGATGTGGATTAAGGAGTGGATATCATTAAAAAATTCTAGATTATTGAATGTAGAAGGTCATGATTTACTGTTGGGATGGCATGCTTTCTTATGGTATAAGGGAACTAAAGCACATGGCTATTTTAGAAGACATTACATAAGGGAGGCGTTGTTGTTAAACTGGGAAAAGGTTAAAAGATTACATTATTTAAAAACTCCAGTCTGGATATCAACAATTGAAGCATTTTCGTATCCGATAATATATAAAAAGGAACAAACAGTTAGATACGTTGAAATATTGAATGCAAAGGGTGAACTCAAATCTATCCAAGAGTTGAAACAAGAAGGGATAGAAATGAACTGGTATTCATATGTACAGATACAATCTAGATATAATGAAGATAGAAAATCCAAAGGTTTTTTACAATAAAATGACTGAGTTAGACAAAATTTTAACAGGTACTGATGAAAAAGTAATTAAAAAACTATTCGGATATTTATTGGAGGTTAAATTACAAGAAGAACAAGTTAAAGAAACTATGATAGTTTGGGGGGGGGGGGATTTTAGGTATGGGATTGATTTAGAGAAATGGCAGAAACTGTGGTCTCAAAATTATAAAATGACAATGTCTACTGCATATAGAGAAAATTTGTATAAGATGTTTTACAGGTGGCATCTACCCCCAACCAGAATTGCAAGAATGTCCAAGAATAAATCAGAAAAGTGTTGGAAATGTCATCAGATACCGGGCTCATATTACCACATGTGGTGGACTTGCATTGAAGCTAAAAGATACTGGACTAAAATCCAAATGTGGTTGGAGAAAATGACACATAAACAAATAGACTTTAAACCAGAGGTTAAAATATCTAATTGTAAATGTGTTAACAGCAGCCAGAATCGTATTTGCAAAAAACTGGAAAAATGAAACAATACCAGAACAGGAAGAAGTTATTAGAAAAATAATGGACTGTGCTGAAATGAGTAAATTGACATTTGAAATTAGAGAGCAAGAGGATGAGCAATTTTATAAGATATGGGACTTGTTTTATCAGTGGCTGGGGGGAACAACTTGGAAATGAAAAATGTTTTACTCATGCTTTAACTGAAGGAGTTAAATGATAAAACAATCATGCTGTGAAATAAATTAATAACAATACAATGAAAAATTGACATATCTATGAATTGAATACTTTAGAATTTTTTGCTTTAAAAAGGATAAGAATGACAACGATTTCATGTATACTTGATAGAGGATTGGTGATATAATGTATAACCTTAAGAACATATTACAATGATATCTTGTTGTTGATAAATAATTTTAATAAGGGAATAATTAAAAATTTGGTATATATATGTAGCGACCACTTATAATAATTTGTTGAAAAATGAAGGAATAAGATTTCTGTTTGAAGGTATGAGGTACAAGGATAACAATGAACATAAGCATATCTGATAGTTGATTGGTGGAATTATGTATAATGGAAAATAGTGATATATAAATGTAAATGGTTGGTAAAAAAAATCTTTTCTTTCACATGGGATTATATAAAGGTATACTACTATCAAATAGATAATCAAGAATGTAAGGGAACTATGACATTGGAAAAAAATAATACTAATTGCAATTGAACGTATACTGTACAATGAAAGTGAGGTATTTAGTTATACTAGATGAAAAATTTGTGATGGTAAATGTTATTCGAGAATATGGATGTTAAAACACTTATAACCAAACGACATCCTGTATGTGATGATGCTTTTTTTGTGTGTGTGGGGGGGTGTCTTCTTGTTTTTTTTTGTTCTCGTTTTTATTGTTGTTTGTACTGTCTGTGTAATAAAAATAAAAAATTAAAAAAAAGTTGAGGTTGTAATGTTATTATCTTCTACTGTGCTAAAAAAGAGTCAGAAGTCAATGCCTCCCCCCCTTTTCCCCTTCTACCACACATTTTCTCCTTTTTCCCTTTTTCCACTCTTAATTTCCCCTTATTTTCATTTTTTTGTCTTTTATATTCTGATAAACTAATAAAAATAATTAAGCAGGCGAGAAAGATGAAAAGTAAATGTGATTAAAGTTCACTTTTCATCTTCCTCCACCATCAGTGCCTTTCCCTCTCACTTTGGCCTTTTCTAGTGGAGCAAAAATAATATTTCTGTCAAAGCTTCCTTCCCAGGGGAGAACTCCCAGGATGCCAAGAGATGGGCATTAAAGCCAACCCAAAAAAGGAAGACCCTATCCCAGAAATCTTGCTTCAAGCCGAATTTCCCCCCATTTCCCTCATTACACTAAAAAAAACCTCGTCCGTGTCTTCCTACTAAATGAGAGCCTTTTGGTGTAGTGGTGAAAGGGCTGGCCTACACACCAAGGGAAGATGAGTTCGAGTCCTGCTTTTGGGCTAGTCGTTCTCTCTCAGCCCAACCCACCTCACAGGGTTGTTGTTATGTGGAAAATATTAAAAGGAAGATTAGGTATGTTTTCCGCCTTTCAGTTATTTGTAAAAATAAGACAGGTGGGATAAAAATCTAATAAATAATAAAAATAAAAATAAATGAACCATAGACCATTTATTCTATCAGAACATCTTATTCCTAATCAATTCAATTGGATTATTCCTTCATGAGGATTGAAGGTAGCATTAACTAAAAAGTCCTGTTTTTTTTTTAAATCAAGAACCCCCCCCCGGTCAATGGTGTCCCTCTTTACCAATCTGAAAATCTGGTCACCTTAAGATAGGTTGGCACCAAAATATCTGCTGGGAGGGGGGCAGGGAGCTGAGACTCTGAGTTTGGCTTTAGAAATATGTTTCTCCTTTAAGGAAAATATAATATTCTGCCTTTTTAATGTTTCCTAGAATATTTCATTTTCCTAGGAGAGGGGTGGGTGCTAACTTCCTACAACATTAAGAATCTCATCCTGATAAAATGCCATGTCTAATTCTAATCATAGAGTATATGCAAAGGTATCCAGATTAAACAGTAATGTAAGAGAAGAATAACATCAAATATTGGGATTTTAAAAGCTATTGCTAATGTTTCTACAAATACTACTGATTATTATACAGAATAGGTGATTTTTTTAAAATGTAATTTTATTTTGCTGTAGCAGTTCCTCTTTAGTCTTTCCTCTGCTTGCATAGTAATGTCTTAAACCTTGTAAGAGTGTAAAATCTAAAGTAAGTGCATCTCCCAATATGTATCTGCCCCAAAATTAAGAGGCTTAAAGGATCTCCACAGCATCAGAGAATTGAGAAAGGTACATTATGTGGAAATGTAGGTAGTGCTTCCCTTTTGTTGTTCCATGAATTTCAAATGCCATTTTCCTTATCTTCCTTCACAAGGGGAAAACATCGATGTATAGTTCAGAAGTATACTATTCATCATGGTAGTAGAAGTTGCCAAATCTAGTGGGCAAGAAGAACTGCATTGTTACCAGCCACGCAATTCATAGGCACAAGTCATCCACAAGACTAAGCAATACCATTTCCATCATGTAGAGATCTGAATCTTGAGTGAAGGAGGATCCAGGATCCATAGCATCACCATCTCCAAAATCTTTCCCCAAGACTGGAGGCTGGTTAGGAATTGTCCAACACTGTGATTGACAGGTAAACTGTTCAAAGCAGCAGGCACTTCCAAACCCCCTTGTCCACTCTACCTTGACCACCACATGAAGGATAGGATTTCCACAAATAACGGACACAACTGAAACAGCCAAGAATCCTGTCCATATCCTGAGAGAATAAAAGATTCCAGGATTAGCATATATTCCTTGTTATCTTCTTTGATTATGCTGATGTGTATGAAACTCTGATGCAATTTTCTCAGCAAAATATCTTGTAAACTTGTCATAAGCATCCAAAAGAAGATTTATAAATCTACGGTCCCCCAATGGCATGTCAGTCAACCTTAAACAAGGCTGCTGTCTGTGCCAGCAATGACGAATTACTGACTGCAGGAAGTCAGATTTAGGTCTTTATGACATTGTAGCTATAAATTTCACTACTGTGCTGGAATGGGAGAGCTCAGAAAAGGATCTTCGGAATATCTTTCTGATATTCTGGCTTCTGGACAGACCACCTGTTGTGGGTGCTTGACACCAATGTCAGCAAAAACAATTTTTGTGCAGAAGCCAAAGTTCCACCCAGACAAGTCCAGGAATCAAAACTCAGCCTAGTATTGTATACATCCAAAAGTATCTCAGAATCATAAGCAGCAGGAGTTCAGGAAATCAAGACTAAGCTTGGAAAGTTGTTTGCCAACTATTGTCTTGCCTCCTAAGCTCTTCTATTATCTTACAAATAGGCATGCCTATTTTCCGGAGCAAGGCCACTTTCTTTTGTGAATCCCCAGTGACCAGTGGTGGGTTCCTGCAGGTTCAGACTAGTTCGGCTGAACAGGTAGTGGCTTGACAGCCTGGGTCACTGGAACTGGCAGCGACCCAGGCCTGCCACACCCCTGAACCGGTTCTCCAGGCGGTGCCATAGACGCTGCCATCTTGTTTTTCAGTTCTGTGCATGTGCAGAACAATTTTAATTGCATTTCACATATTCATGCAGAGTGCATCAACCATGCTCACATATGTGAAGCACAAACGAGCAAACTGGCAGTAGTGTCTGCTGGAAACCACCCCTGCCAGTGACTAACTCTTTTCCACTTACTTGTTCTTTCTGTATATGCAAGGGATGAAGATCTTTTTCTGCTCAGAGAAAGGTCAGTGGCTCAACCTGCTGCTATGCTTCTGCAACAAGTGACTAATTGGCTGACTTCTCTAGATCTGCAAGTTTATCTTCCAGATGGCCTTCCTCTTTCAGACATCTGCAAATATCTGACAATCTACTAGTTCCTGAGCGGCAAGTTCAGAATCTGCCAAACTACTCCTCCAATTAAGAAACTGACTGATCAGACAGGCCTATAACAGCTACTGGATGATATTCCACTGATAGAATAAGGCTGAAGAATTGTTAATTTTTCACCATTCTTATTGCCACAGTGTAGACCCACATATCTGCATATGCAACCTTCCTTTTTTTAAAAATGTTTCATTTCTTGGAGAATGTCAGTAAATTATTCCTTCCCCAGATTTTGTATTCAACAAGAGTTCAATCCTATATATTACTCTAATTACCCTCGCTATTGTAGAGAAAAACTGCTTGCCATGTAACTGGGAAAACTCCTAAAGGATGGGACAGATTCATACATCTCTATGGATTAGACCAATGATGGCTAACCTTTTTGTCATCATGTGCTGAAAATGCCTGTATGCACCCATAATGCAATGCGTGGCTGACACTCCCTCTTGCATCCTGCCCCCCGTGCATGTGACCCCCCTGCATGTGCCCCCCCATCCAAGCATGTGCGGCAGAGAGCTGAATACTAGCTGGCCAGTGGCAGGCGCACATAGGCGCTGTGCAGTTGAGCTGGGGTGATGGCTTGTGTGCCCGCAGAGAGGGCTCTACGTGCCACCTGTGGCACACATGCCATAGGTTTACCATCATGGGATTAGACTGTATTTATCAATTCATCAATCCTGCATAGATATAACTTGGGGCACTCTGCCTCAGGCCATAATAAAAGATAGTAATGAAGTCCTCCACTTTCAGTTTACACATCTGCTCCGGTAAAAAGTAGATGCAGCATGTCTCCATTGATTGAGCCCAATATCAGTTTCTCCATGCTAAGTATATAAAATTGCTCAGCACTAATAGTTTTGAGATGAGCTCAAGAAGTTTAGATGGTGATTGAAAATAATTAGAAATTTTACAAGGAAAATTCATAATACATACACAAGAGGGCCACGTAGACAGATAAAAAAAGAAATAAGAAACTAACAGAGATAAGGTGTATCAATTAGAAAGTGACAAATCAGGCTGTATCTTATTTGGGAAGTTAAATGTGAGAATTTAGAATTAGGTAAGCACAAATGACCTGTTTACATCTGAATATAAAAGGCTGTTAATACCATTCTATGCAGTGGTGGGTTGCGGATTCCGTTCCAACTGGTACGGTTGGAATGGGCTTGCCGGCGTACATGTGGATGCGCACAGCATGTGTACCCACACACACAGTGCACCCATGCATCTTGGTGCCTCCGCGATGCTCCAGCTGCTCAGCGGAGCGTCTCGCAGGCGCTGTATGCACTGTGCGCGTGCGTGAAAGCACTGAAGATGTAAAAGGACAGTATGAAGCAAGGGCGGGCGGGTGGGCCCTCTGGAGCACTGTACCGGAACGGTATCCAATGCTCCAGTCTGGCTCCAGTACGCCCATACCGGGGCGTACCACCTGCAACCCACCACTGATTCTATGCATTTACTTTGTGTATTTTTTTAAACTCTTAAATGCAATATTTGACCTGAGCAAGAAACAAACCATAAGGATAAGATTCTGCTAATCATAGTAATGTCACTGGACAGATAAATCATGCACAACAGAATCCTTAACTTTTTCCTGAAGCCCAGATAGAAATACTTGAATCCAATGACCTGTAGAGCAATTCCTATAGAAACAATCAAGTTATTCAGGAAGATCACAACTCCCTTGCCTTTCCACCCTTGACTTATAGTTGCTACACCATGTGAAAACCTGTTCTTAGAGAGGGAACATTCCCTTTCTTTGCTAGCCAAGATTTAGTGATGGATACCAGATCTGCTTCCTACTTAACAACAGCTTGAGCTAAGTATTCAGAGCAGAGTGCTCAAGGCTCCATGAAGAAGTTATTGAAGAATAAGAAGGGGCTGGAACCATTGACTGTCCTCCACCAATACTGTAATGGTCAGACCAGCACCAACCACCATTCCTCCTTCTGCAAGTCATGGTAAAAACTTACTATCACTCTCTTGCCCACCTTAAATAATCCATTCCTACCCTCATTTGCCAAATCTTGATCTGTAATGCCTGCTCCCACTAAACACCAATATCCACTAGCCTGCCTCTACCTAGACATCCACATCCCCTGAATTGATTTCAGCCATGCAACTAATGCTACCCTCTCAGACAAACTTAGTCTTCAGCTTACAAAGACCAACCTTTAGTCTTGTTCCAAGACAAGGTTACGCTCTTCTACTCTCTGCTTCTCATCTGAAAAGTGAGGATCTTTGCAGATATTTATCCCATTAAACTTGCTGGAGGTATTTCTGGAGAGAACCAAGGGATTGCTGATGGTAGTCACATCAAACCTGCAAAGTTCTGCCTCTAAAGTTTTTAAAACCACAGCATGTGTTGCAAAATACCGATAGTGATAGCAGCTGCATCTCCCTACAATCTCATTCTAAACTGCTTCTTCACTAATGAAAACAGCATCTTTTTTTTCCATTTTCATACCATCTCCTTATTTCTGAACAATGGTAGAGATGTCAGAGCTGACAATATTCTTTGTCCCTTTTATACATTTGTCTACTTTAAACTTTTTATCATATCAGGAATCTCAAATGGAGGACTGTTTAAAAATTAGGATTGCTCAAATAATTTTTTATTTTTAACTTCTCATTTGTTTTCTGAATGTTGGATAAGCTGTGAAAAATTTGAAATGTGAAAAACGTGGTTGAATGCTTGTAAGATTTGTGCTTTGATGATGCCTTTCACAAGACCTGATTCCCTCCCAAGACTTAAATAGCCAGTTGAATTGGGAGAAGCCTTGTGATTGATTTGTTGTATTATTAGTCACCATTTTATATTTTGTATTCTTTGATATTGTGGACATGTGTATGTTACCCATACAATCTCAGGTTCTGGGATCATGCAGCACCCCTATAAACCTTTTGAATTATGGTAACTATTTCATGCCAGTGTTGTTCTCAAGCACAAACAAAATGCTTCGTCACATAGCGTTTTTAATTTACTATAAATTCATAAATTTAAAAAGCAAGTTTGGAGAAAAATAGGTTATTCTGAGGAAATATTCTCCATTCTGATAATTAAATTAGTTCAGGACTGAATGTTTTCCTTACAGTAATTAAATTTATATTTTTGCCTTCAGCTTATGCCCTTAGATCTGGACATTCTAATAAAATAGCTGCCTGAAAGCAAAAAATCTATTTTACTTTGGTGTTGAGCCCAGAGTGATGTATTTGGGGCAAGAAGACAAAAATAAATTGGTTCAACTATGAGGGCATTTGGAAACTGTGGAAATACTCATATATTCTCAGCTTTATCTTCATTACCAATTGCTGTGGTGCTAATATAGTTTATAATTTATATGCCATTGTTTCAAACAATTGTCATTGTTTCAAACAATTGTCCTATAAAAAGGGTGTTAAAAGGTATTAAAATCGCTGCTGAGACACTGTCCAAAGCATCACAGAAGGAAAAGTATGGAGCTAGTTGCTTCAAGCTGTGCCTGAAAGATGTTATGTGCATGTTCTGATGCCATTCAAATGTGGGTTGCTGCACCTCCCTATGAAAACAGTATAAATAATCAGTAAACATTCTGATCATTTATTTATAAAGTTTTCAGGGTTAGAAATTAGACCTCCTTGGACATAGTGCATATTTCACATTCCTCCACTATTCTTTCTTAGACCCGCTTTGCACCGGCCAGTCTTCTTTATGCTGATAATTGTTTGTCAGACTTCCATATTTGTGGGCTGTTCACTCATCACAGCACATATAATGCTTGCAACTGCTTTTATTTATTCCTGGTATATGATTAATTAGGCCATCTGTCTTTTAAGTTCACCACCACCCCCATTCCTCTTCTAACATGTTGTCGGCGCCACCAGGCTGTCAGTCAAGGTCAAGGGCTCACCCCAAGATCTCAGTCTTTTCCTCTCTGTTGAGAAAATAGAAGAGATCTGATATTACCTCTTGAAACTTCCACAGAAATGGCAAAGTTATGAATGGTTGACTTCAGCTGGCATCAATTGTGATGAAGACAATTAGAGTAACCAGCTTCATAATGATAAATATTTGAGGAGGCACAAAGTTTCAGCGGAGTAAGACCAGAGAGATATTGAGCTCAGAGTTTAAACTTTTGTTGGGCAGTTACAAAGGAATGAAGTTTTAATATGGTAGTTTTATACTAATTTGTTATCTATGAGGAATAATTAACAGCATTTTGCTTTCTGAACCGTTAAAAATTACTTGGGAAAAGCATTTACTTGGTTGTAGTTGGGAGATATGACTTTTTGGAGAGAGTTTGTTGATGTAGAAAGAATGTATAGTTGTTTTTTAAAACCACACCTTTGAAAATGCCCTCTCTTGTCCATGGTGCAGCAAAATGAGCCTGGTTCAAAGTTTCATGTACATGAAAGATGTAGATGGCATGGCGTGAAAAGAACAAAGCAGATCTAGCACTGGCTTAGTTTTAAAGTTTATTGGCTTAGCACAGGATTTGGCAACACTATGATAATGGCACTGGGTTCCTTATAACAATATTAACATTTGTTAACCTTGTCTTAATGCAAGGGTGAGCAACTTTCTTTGGTGTGAGTGCTGTGTCATAATTACCCATCTTTAGCTGAGGACTACAGGAGGTATAACCATTTACACTGTGACACTGCAGGAGTTTTGAGGGATGAATTTTTGTGGATCTTTTCAAGGACTGAAGGATTTCAAACAGTAAGAGGATGACTTGAACTAGTGCAGTGTTTAAGACATCATTTTCCCCCTTCAATTCTTCCCCACTTCAACTCAGTATCTGGCAATGTGATTCTTTCCTGACAATTATAGATTAGGTTTCTCTTTATCAAAACATATTTTTCCCACTAGGCACCATTTCCTCTCTCCTGTCTCCATAAGGATTGTGAAGTTTGCCATGTGATTGTCTTCAATTTTCCTGATAAACCATAGAGCAATCAGTGTTCCCTGTAAGCCAACTAACAGAAGACTGAAAAAAAATATTGAGGCCTCTGAGCTATTGTAACTTCTAAGGGTTTTTTTTAACCCCACTACATAGAAAGAATAAATTGATGGACACATGTCTTTTCCTGAGTTTTCAGAATATTTGATTGGTTTGCAAAAAAATAATAATGCATGAATGATTTACATCATGGAAAATATAAATATAGTTTGCTGTCAAAACTACTTTTCTTCAAGTTGAATTTTGTGATGTTGGCAGTACAATATAATTTTGAAACCACTGTTGCAGTTACAATATTAAGCTTCTCTGTGTGGATGTATAAGAGAGTAAATAATGGCTACCTTGAGTCCAGAGCTTGATATGTGGAATGAAGAAGAATTCAGATTATATAAAGCTTATATAAATGCAAGGAGGGAGCAAGACACTTTTCTCCAAAATTGTGAGCTCACTATACTTCATTAAATGAAAAAGATTTTTTTTTATAACTCTGAAGAATTTTGGGCAAACGGGTACTTGAACATACGGTAATCTCCAAAGACTGTAAGAGTTAAGGATAGGCAGATATAACCATCCAGATGTTGACAGTCTATACAATAATAATACAATAGCAGAGTTGGAAGGTACCTTGGAGGTCTTCTAGTCCAACCCCCTGCCTAACCAGGAAACCCTATACCGTTCCAGACAAATGGCTATCCAACATCTTCTTAAAGACTTCCAGTATGGGGGCATTCACAACTTCTGGAGGCAAGCTGTTCCACTGATTAATTGTTCTAACTGCCAGGAAATTTCTCCTCAGTTCTAAGTTGCTTCTCTCCTTGATTAGTTTCCACCCATAGCTTTTTGTTCTACCCTCAGGTGCCTTGGAGAATAGTTTGACTCCCACTTCTTTGTGGCAACCCCTGAGATATTGGAACACTGCTATCATGTCTCCCCTAATCCTTCTTCTTATTAAACTAGACATACCCAGTTCCTGCAACCATTCTTCATATGTTTTAGTCTCCAGTCCCCTAATTATCGTTGTTGCTCTCTCTGCACTCTTTCTAGAGTCTCCACATCTTTTCTAAATCATGGCGACCAAAACTGAATGCAGTATTCCAAGTGTGGCCTTACCAAGGCATTATAAAGTGGTATTAACACTTCACGTGATCTTGATTCTATCCCTCTGTTTATCCAGCCTAGAACTGTGTTGGCTTTTTTGTAAAGAGTCCATCCATAGAAAACAAACAAAGTTAAGGTGGAAAAGATAACACGATTGTCTTATACCAGAGTTAATTCGCCGCTTATTTCCTTCTGTCTTCAATTTTATTTTAAATTCCAATTCTTTTGGGTTTTCTCTTCTCTAATAATAAAAATTTTTCTCACCAATTCGACACACTCTTCTGTTTCAGAGGCTTGTCCCAACTTTCGGCAGCCATTTTGGTTGTTTCTCTTGTAGCTGGCAAAAAGAGCTTTCTCCTGAATCAATCAGGGGCTTTATGATGCCTCTGAGATCAGCAGGACATGCTCTTCTCTATCACTGTTCCTTCAGAACAGTTTAGGTCCAAAAGGATTGTCCAGAAACAGTGGTGTCGTTGCGACATCAAGCCCTGCCTTCCCTAATCTGATTTTTATGGTGCTATTTTTGATAGGTTGGACTGTTTTATCCCTTTGTGTAAAGACTAGCAGTGCTTGCTTATGGAATGGAAAGCACAAAGAAAAATTATGTAGAATTATTTTGACTTGCTATTTTAAAAGGAGTAATACTATTAATAATATTAAGAAAAGAATTATTGGATAAATGAAGAAGGTCTTTACTGTAAAAAAAAGAATGTAATATGGGCTTAATAGAAATATGTGTGAAAATTAATATACTATTCATCAAAACCATCTGAAACAATCTAAAATTGTTTCTTTCTGTTTAACTTGCCAAATTTGTATGGTTTGATAACTTTTACACTGCATTAACTATAATGTGCTGCAGGTGAATTGCACTGAAAGTTCAGAAATCTTGCTGATACATGACATCACCCAGATATAGTTAAGAGCTGAATAATTCACTCATGTGCTAATGTTCTTGTATACTTCAAGTCTATTTACTATTATCATATATGCACTCTAATCAACAAATGTACAACCAATGTTTTCATTTTGGATACTTCTCAGAGACCTGCTTAAAGAGGAAAAAAAGAGATATGTATGTGCATGCTGATGCTAATGCACACACACACACACACACACACACACACACAGCACACTGCCACTTGGGATAAAACCATACTGCATGCTCCATATTTTGTTCATTTCTTCCATCCTTTTGATCAGAATTTTACCAAACTGGCTAATTAAGTAAACAAATCATCCTGTAATCTTACTTTCTTTCTACCTTTCCCTTATATTAGGGGTGTCAAACTCGCAGTGTCACATGACATATTGGGACTTCCCCCCCTTTGCTAAACCAAGTGCGGGTGGGACCAGCATATGATGCATCCGGCCTGCGGGCCATGAGTTTGACACTCCTGCTTTATATGATATTATTCCCTTTATATAGACCCAGTCTTCACCTACATCACACAAGTTATGCAGGCATCTTATGAGCAGACAGCATGTGCATTTTACTTTTTCTGCACCGACACCATCTATATCAGCAGCCTTACTATTTGTCAGAATTATCACAGTTTTTATGACTTCTTTTCATTAATGTTGATTTGAACATGAATGTTATATACCAATCTTTCTGGAATTCATTAGGTTCATCTTTATTCATCATCATCTTTAACTTTAATTCCATTTAGTCTGCTGGAAATTCTATCCAATGTCTCATTCTGTTAACTTCCTAAACAATTTATAATTTTATAATCACTCTACATTTTTTTATCTCTTAATTTTAGTTTCTTTTGTTATTTTTTGTATCAGTCTATCTCTTGCATATTTTTCTCCCTGTGTCCATAGACTCTTCATTTTACCAAGCATCCTTTTTCATACATTTGCTTGGCATAACCGCAACGTAGAAAGCTGTATATTTTTCTGACTCCTAACACATCACTGAGGAGACCCTGTCTTAAATGCCAGTTTTTCTGATTTTAATGATGGGCCTTTAAAATCAGGGTGGATTTTAGCAAAGACAAAAACTTTAGAATGAAAGTGACCTTATTTTTTATTATGCTTGGAGTTAATTTCATATGAATCAGTATTTTAAATTAATCACCTCTACCCCCAATTTTATTTTACACCAAGAAAAGAAAAAATTCTCTACTTTTAGATTGGTTAAAGTTCTTTTTAAAAGAAATTTTACTGCATTATATGTTGGGCAATAAATAAGGGTAATTTGTGGATCAGGATAGGATAGGAACTGATATAGATGCATCCACACAGAGCCAGTTCTTAAACAAATAGCATTTTATTTGATTTCATTCTGAATACTATGATATTCTAATTAATTAAAGTAGTGATACTTTAATATACAATATACAAATGAAAGTATTATTTACAAAACCAAAACAAATATCTTGATATTTGAATATAATTTTCAGTGGAAAACTATGCATCTTCCCACCAAATTATGTTTGCTTTCCAGAAGGTCTCTTGTAGCAAAATCTGAAATAATATCCCGAGGTTAAAAGGATATAAGCCTGTGTTGCATTAGACATGGTTGTATTAAAAACTTGGGAGTAAGATGGCATACTTTTGTGTTCACCCATGAATAGAAATTATTTATGACTTTTCTCTTAGGAATGATTTGTGGGAGAACTTGCGGGAAAGAAAATGAGAACCTTATAAAATGCTGTAGAAATTGAACAATGTGATCCTTGTATACATATTCATTAACAATGGAAAATAAAGTTATATTTGGTAGGGTCAGCTCTGTCAGTCAAAGAAAATATATTGAGGATTGTAATTCTCTTAACAATGTGCTCTTAAATTTACATTATGGATCTGTATCATAAATATGCTTACAGAAAAGTTCATTTGCATTCAGATTCAAATTTTATATATAATCCTGTAATCCTATTCTCTTTCTTAATAACCATGTATTTGCTATAAACATGTGCAAAATCTCCTATGACATGCATTACAAAATAATAATTTGTGTCTTTATAGATGTTACTTATACTTATAATTATAAATTGCCAATGATGATAGTTAGCAGAAATTATTTGTGGATGCTTTCTCATACATAATCAGTTAATTCTGTCGCATCTTGTCAGTTATATGAAATTATAATTTAAAATGTTAAGATTTTAAAATATATAAGATCTTAAATGTATATAAGACTTTAAAAGCCACAGATATTTTGAAAGTTATTTTCATAACACAAGGAAATTGCTAGTACTGTTCTGTGCTTTTCCTAGATTAACCCAAGTGTAAAATTAAAGAATTAGTTTGTTTAATGAATAGAAATAGTTCTCCTTCTATGAAATATTTTCATAGAAGTAAACATGTTCATGAATAGCTATTGTTTCATTTTAGCTTTGTCATTTTTAGAAATGTACACTTCTATGACATAACCCTGAAATTTTCTACTCTCTGAATCATATTACATTATCTTAACTCAGTGAAATTAACATAACAATATATGTTAATGTTATGTAGATTTTGAACTGGAATGCAACTAATAAGTAATGTCGTCAACAAAATGTATTGTAGACCTATTGATTTATTTGACCTGGCTTACATATTCTGTTCACTTCTATGAATGTGATGAGCTCTATCTAAATTCAACAAATAAATACAAATAAAATGGAGGAATAGTTCCTTGTTAAAAAAAAATAGACTTAATAAGCTTCAGGAGTAAGCAATCCAATCTGCATGTGCCTCTCAGCATCTCTTGCAGCTCCCACTTGAAGTTTGCAGATATTAAGGGCAAAAAATTGCATCCTCAAACCTTGTAAAAGCTTAAGTTATCAATTACTAAGCAAATCCCAAGCCCTGGAAAATTCTAGGGGTAGGTAACTAAGAAGCAAAATGATCCCTTAAACTTCTACAAATAAATCTCCTAAATACACCCCCAATGTTGTCCATAATCATTTACATGACATTGCCAGTCAGAACCCTTGCAGTTCTAACTGAGGAATTGAAGAAGCATACTTCTATTCTAGAATAAGTTTGTACCTCAAAAGTTAGGAGTTTCATATCAAGAAGATCCATATCAAAATCAGAGAAAATGATTGGAGAAACATACCTTCTCCATTTTAGAATACACTTTCATGGAAAACCGATGAGCATCTGTCACAGGTAGAATGGGCCTTACTTCCAAAGATTTTTTATTAAGGCTCAGCAAGATGAAGATGCCTCTTTGCTGACTTGTTTACAACAACAGACAACAGATTGACATTTTCATATGGAGTTTGACAGCATGATGGAGCTATATATAACTAAAAGCCCAAGTACCTTTCTCAACACTTTCCAAAGTTGGTGTAGTCAAGTTATACATGTCTTATCATCACATCCTGGATCAGCAAACTCTGAGTCTCTACTATAGTGTAGATAAGAGATCTGTGGAACCTCCCCAGATGTTTGGATATCATGTCTCAAGGCCTGAATCTAGATATTGAATGTAATATTTCTTGAACAGATCTTTCTTTTTGCCTCCTTGGATGACTGTTCAGCTGTTTAGAATTCCTACTGCTTGAAAGCATGTTTCTCTATAAGCACCTGTTCTGACCCCCACCTAGCCCGTTCAAAAACTACAGCCACACACAGCTTGCAAAGGAATGTTTTTATCAGTCCCGACTTGGGCTGGCTGCGAGCCCAAAATAAACACAGATAAAAGGCTCTGGCAAAAGTAAACTACTGCAAAACAAGATTATATAAATCAAATCACTTATCCAAGTGCTTTCTCTCGATGATTGCAAACAAGCAAAGAACTTGACTAGAACAGGAACGGAACGGAATGGAACGTTGACTTCTGCAACTAGGGCGTGTCACCATCAGTCTTTTATCCACAGTTGCTCATTATCCTCTCCTGTGAGGCGGTCAGCCCTGCATCCTGACACAACTCACAGGAGGTTTCTGCTGAGTCACAACAAGGACCTATTATTGGCACTTTTGGAAACTAATGGCTTTCCCCTTTAATTCCATCTGACAAATTTCTATTAATATTCTTTCCTAGAAAATCGCCTCGATAGCCCTACAGAGCAATTTACTCTGAATTCATTTATTGTTATCTTGGTTTTGATATTTATATATATATATTAATGTAAAAAAAGTAAAGCCACAATTTTATTTTTTTCAAAACTGCAGGCACTAAATGATCAAAAGTTGCTTCTGCATCAAGAAAAATCAAAGCCACTTTCTTGCTTTTCTGGTTTATCTTAACACATGCGCACAATATTTCATGTATATCTTTGGAACAAATCAAGTCAGATTAGGGTATATAATTTCAGTTAAAAGCAGATTTATTTTATTTGCATTGCCACAAAAATCTTATAATCTATATTCAATAAAGAAATATCTCCATGTAGGTTCAGTAATTTCCTTCTTTATAAATCAGAGCACTAAGGGCTTCTTTCCATAATAGAAGTTCTTTATATTCTGAATCTAATTAATTTCTTGAGCTAAAGATTTTACCAGAATTTCTTGGAGAGTCTTGTATTAAGTACATCTTTGATTCTTCTCAATATGTTTTAATTTCTATGAAAAATTTGTACTTTGATATTCAAAAAATCTGTAAATCACTATCTGGATCCCCACCGAAATGTTTAGTAGTCATTCTCTGCATATCTATGCATTTCTTGGTATGTACCAACTACTCTGGCCATATTTTTTTTTAATTTAGTGTTTTCTAATAAATAAAGGAGGGACGTGGTGGATCAGTGGCTAAGACGCTGAGCTTGTCAATCAGAAAGGTCAGACTTTCGAATCCCTAGCGCTGTGTAATGGAATGAGCTCCCATTACTTGTTCCACCCAACGTAGCAGTTTGAAAGCATGTAAAATGCAAGTAGAAAAATAGGAACCACATTTGGTGGGAAGGTAACAGCGTTTTGTGCGCCTTTGGCATTTAGTCATGCTGGCCACATGACTACAGAGACGTCTTCGGACAGCGGTGGCTCTTTGGCTTTGAAAAGATGAGCACTGCCCCCTAGAGTCGGGAATGACTAGCACATATGTGCGAGGAAAACCTTTACCTTAATAAATAAATACAATCCTAGCATGCTGTAAAAGTATGAGCCTTCAGCATATTGCAACTTGTATGTCTCAGTAATGCCTCAACCTCTCTTAGGCTTCAGAAACCTTATGCAGTTAAATCAGTGGGTGAACGCAACCTGAAGTTTTACCTGCTTTCTGATACATACAGGTGAAGCTCGAAAAATTTGAATATCATGCAAAAGTTCATTTATTTCAGTAATGCAACTTAAAAGGTGAAATTAATATATGAGATAGACTCATTACATGCAAAGCAAGATAGTTCAAGCCATGATTTGTCATAATTGTGATTATTATGGTTTACAGCTCATGAAAACCCCAAATCCACAATCTCAAAAAATTGGAACATTACATGCAATCAATAAAACAAGGATTGTACATAGAACAATATCGGACCTCTGAAAAGTATAAGCATGTATATGTACTCAATACTTGGTTTGGGCCCCTTTTGCAGCAATTACTGCCTCAATGCGGCGTAGCATGGAAGCTATCAGCCTGTGGTACTGCTGAGGTGTTATGGAAGACCAGGATGCTTCAATAGCGGCCTTCAGCTCTTCTGCATTGTTCGGTCTCATGTCTCTCATTTTTCTCTTGGCAATGCCCCATAGATTCTCTATGGGGTTCAGGTCAGGCGACCTTGCTGGCCAATCAAGTACAGTAATCCCAAGGTCATTGAACCAGGTTTTGGTGCTTTTGGAAGTGTGGGCAGGTGCCAATCCTGCTGGAAAATGAAGTCAGCATCCCCATAAAACTCGTCTGCGGAAGGAAGCATGAAGTGCTCCAAAATCTCCTGGTAGACAGCTGTGTTGACCCTGGACTTAATGAAGCACAGTGGACCAACACCAGCAGATGACATGGCTCCCCAAATCAACAAAGACTGTGGAAACTTCACACTGGACTTCAAGCATCTTGCAGTGTGTGCCTCTCCATTCTCCCCCCATACTCTGGGTCCTTGGTTTCCAAATGAGATGCAAAAGTTGCTCTCATCAGAAAAGAGGACTTTGGACCACTGAGCAACAGACCAGGTCTGTTTTTCTTTAGCCCAGGTAAGACGCTTCTGACGTTGTTTGTTGTTCAGGAGCGGCTTGACAAGAGGAATACGACATTTGAAGCTCATGTCCAGGATCCGTCTGTGTGTGGTGGCTCTTGATGCACTGATTCCAGCCTAAGTCCACTCCTTGTAAAAGTCCCTAACACTTTTGAATGGGCTTTTCCTACAATCCTCTCCAGGCTACGGTCATCCCTGCTGCTTGTGCACTTTTTTCTTCCACACTTTTCCCTTCCACATAACTTTCTATTAATGTGCTTTGATACAGCAGTTTGGGAACATCCAACTTCTTTCCCAATTACCTTTTGAGGGTTTCCCTCCTTATGGAGGGTGTCAATGATTGTTTTCCACACAACTGTCAGATCAGCAGTCTTTCCCATGATTGTGATTTCTACTGAACCAGACTGAAAGACCATTTAAAGGCTCAGGAACCATTTGCAGGTGTTATGGCTTAATGATGATTAGCTGATTAGAATAGGACACTTTGAGCCTAGAATATTGCACCTTTTCACAATATTCTAATTTTCTCAGATGGTGGATTTGGGGTTTTCATGAGCTGTACGCCATCACAATTATGACAAATCACGGCTTGAACTATCTTGCTTTGCATGTAATGAGTCTATCTCATATATTAGTTTCACCTTTTAAGTTGCATTACTGAAATAAATGAACTTTTGCAGAATATTCTAATTTTTTGAGTTTCACCTGTAAATCTTCAGTGCTGCACTTATTATGAAGCCATTTTGCAAGATGGCCATACCCATTCTCAGTATTTGTTACATTATTATGCATATCATTTACGTTGATTTTAATCTTATTAGTGTTGGAGGCCTCTAGGTCCCTTGGAGTCAGATATAACAGTGGCAGATAAGTCTAATCTATGAAAAAAATGAACAGGGAGTAAGATAGCTTTATTCTGATAAGCACAAAAAGGAAGACATGATTCAGGTGCAATTATCTCAGCAGATAGGCCAGTCCACATAAAGTTGTATTTTTGCATCGCCTTGCACTCATTGTTAATGTAAATGTTCCTTTTTGTATAGCAGAGATGGCACTGTAAAAACCTCATATAAAACCAGCTTGATACCAAGATCTTTTTAAAAAAAATCTTCCAATCCAGGGGTCCCTAACTCCTGGTCCACGTCCTGGTACTAGACTAAGGTGACCAGATTTTCAGATTGGTAAAGAGGGACACCTTTGACCGGGGGGAGGGGGGGGCTTGATTAAAAAATTTATACGGAGCAACAAAAATTTTCATACAATGCAAAAATAGTATTGTAATATTTTTTTTATTTCAACATAACTACAATTTACAAATATAAATTGTAACTGTTGCCAAACATCAACATTTTGATCACGTGGGTATGTCTATGGAAATGGTATGGGATGCAAGTAAAGAGTATATGAGAGGAGTTTTGATAAATTTGAATAGATTACCTAGACGCAAACAGGGGGGAAAGAGAATTGAACTTGAAAATGAAATTAGGAAGAGAGAGCAGGAGTTAATCTTAAAACCAGGAGACAAAAAGATTAAAGAAACAATCAGATTATTAAAAGAGCAATTTAACATGCTGATGTCAGACCAGGTGGCTACTAATTTGCTATATGCAAAACACACTTTCTGTAATGCAAATAAATCTGGTAGATGGTCATCATATTTGATTAGGAAAAAACAGAAGTCTCGTAATATATCGAAATTACATTTTAAAGGGAAGGAAGTGTACCAACAGGAGGAGATTCAAAGGGTCTTTCGGGAATTCTTTATAGGATTGTACACGAATGATAAAATTCAAGGCTTAGATATAGATAGATACCTGGGTAAAGAAAAAATACCCATAGTTAAAGATGAGCAGAGGGAAAGACTGAATCAACCAATAACTTCGGGGGAAATTCTCCAGGTAATTAAACAGCTAAAAGCAGGGAAAGCACCAGGTACAGATGGCTTGATGGCGGCTTATTACAAAAATTTACAATTAGAAATGGTAGAACCGCTTAAGGAATTATTTAATAAGATCCAAGTGGAAGACAGCCTTTATATCCTTGATACCCAAAGAAGATCAAGATCTTAACCAACCAAAAAACTATAGACCCATATCATTACTCAATATAGATTATAAAATTTTCACTAAAATACTAGTGAATAGGTTAATGTTGGCTATTCAGCAATTGATTCATAATGATCAAACAGGTTTCATTCAAGGGAGACAAATGAGAAGTAACGTAAGACTAATTCTCAATACCGTATATACTCGAGTATAGGCCGAGTTTTTCAGCCCACTTTTTGGGCTGAAAAAAGCTGCCTCGGCTTATACTCGAGTCAGTGAAAAATTTGCCCAAATGGAGGAGAAAAAGGGGCGCCCCTTTTTCTCCTCCATTTCGGGACCCAGTGGAAGTTCTCTGCGCGAGGTGAAATGGCCGGCAGCAGCCTCACTCTCCTGCCGTGGCTTCCGTTTCAGTCGCGCAGAGAACTTCCACTCGCTTCCCGGGCTTTTGTTCTGATGAGGGGGAAAGAGAGGACTTTCCTTACGCCCGCATCAGAGCTGGACGTAAGGACTTTACCCCATTGATGAGGCGGGCGGCGCGGATTGTAGCAAGGACGGCCGCCGATCGCAGCCTGGCTGCGCTGGCGGGGACGGGCGGGGCGGGGTGGGATGAGACTCCCCACTCGCCAAGATGGTAGGACTCCAAGTCCCATCCCCTCCACCCGTCCCCACCAGCGCAGCCCCTGCCGCATCAGCCGGAATCTAATTTCCCCCTCATCAGAGCTCGGCGCGGATTGTAGCAAGGACGGCCGCCAATCGCAGCCCGATTGCGCCAGGGGGTTCCGCTGGTTGAAAGAAAGTCCTTCTTTGCACCAAGCGCTTTTCCCTCCCAACTAATTATAACTAATTATATTAATTAGATAGATCAGTGTTTCTCCACCTTGAAGACTTGAAAATATGTGGACTTCAACTCCCAGAATTCTGGGAGTTGAAGTCCACACACTTTCAAGTCTCCAAGGTGGAGAAACACTGAGATAGATGATCCACGGTGTTTATTTTTGGAAAAAAGCGCCTCCTGCTCTGGACTGCCGGGAACGTGATCGCGTCTCTCTCTCTCTCTCTTCCCCCCACCCCCGGCTGTTCCCACCCAGGAATGTTCTGGCGGGCTAGGCGGAGGGTGCGTGTGCGTGCATGTGTGTCAAGGGTGGGGAGGCTAAGAGGGCGAGGTGAGATCCTGGCGGGGACCGCATTTCACCCGCCGAGCTTCCTTTTCCCCCGTCTTTTCCTCCGCTCGCCGACTTCCTTTCTCCCGTGGCTGACAGGTGGGTGGGTTTCCCTCCTCCTCCTCCCTGCTGGACGTGGATCTGCGGCGTGGGTGGCCGTCCTTGTTGCCCGCCGGCAGCAGGTCGCGGCAAAGAGAGGGAGAGGGAGAGAGAGAGAAATGCCGCCGCTCCCCGGCTCGCCTCTTTTTCCCGGGATCGCCGTGATGCTTTGAGTTTTCCTTCTGCGGAGGTGGGGTGGAAAGAAGAAGAAGTGGGGCCCTTCCCCGCTTCTTCTCGGACTACCTAAGCGTTGGGTGCGCTGTCCCCATCTGGGAAAGTAGTGCTGACTCATCAGGTGTCTGGGAACGGGTGGGGCTGAGGAGCGGCTGGGGGTGGGGGGTGTTTCACAGAGCGGCTGGGGGTGGGGGGTGTTTTACAAAGGGATGAGGTGGACTGAATTACCCCCTTGTATCTGCTGCCTTGTTTAGTGATTGTTTTGTTTGCAGCTATAATGATGGTGAAAAAGACCTGTAAAGCAAAGGAAAACTGAATAGGATCCTCAGCCCAGTCACAGTTTCATTTAACAACCATTTAATGACCAAGATACTAGTCCCAGTTATGTTCACTAAATAAGGATTATCTGTAAACTGTTCTTTTGGTATCCACGTATGCAAAAGACTGATAGCTGTAGGAGATGACCAAGCTGAGCCCAAGGGAAGGGTCAAACACATCAATGGCCAACGTAATTGTTTCAGGGTTCATTTTATTTACACCAAATATAATTCATTTAAGAAATTGGACAGCACATCCTTTATTAGTTTCAAATTCTTTCTTTAAAGATATCCATGGTGGAATGTAACATGCTGAAAGCAACAGTGGCAATGGGATGCTTTTGTGGCCCTTTGGGATAACCAAGAAATAAGTGTGTGTGTGTGTGTGTGTGTGTGTGTGTGTGTGTCAGAGAAGAATTTTTAACACAGGTATGTTGTACATGCATACATTTGGACAAACTTTGCAGAAATCTCCTCTTTTTTAAGTTTTATTTGGCATCATTCAATAGAGCAAAGTCTGAAAATGAAGCTGCATGCTACTGTAGGAGTCCAACAGTTTAGCAAATAAAAAGAGAACTTAGTGTTCCAGGGAGATGAATTTAAACTGCATGGAGATGAGGTGAGTGAAGTATTTCATTGAATACACCGGTATTGTGTGATAATAATTTGTTATCCAGAGCAAATTTTTACAATGGCTACTGTATATTTAATGGGCACAGGCAGGCTGTATATGTTATTCAATGGGCAATGGCAGGCTGTAATTAATGGACACAGGACAGGCTGTATATTCAATGGGCACAGGCAGGACACTGGTAGAATGTATATTATGAGCCTATGAGTTTTGAAGGATTTTAACTCGTGTTTTAGCTTGGTTGCTGAATGAGCTAAGGTTTTTGTACTTTTAAAGTTATTGTTGATACCATATTGTTTTTATTGACCCTCTTTTCCACTTACAGAGCTAGTTTACTGTTTTTCTTTGAAATAAATATTCAAAAACATTATTGGTATCTATTTTTATTTTTGAAATTTACCGGTAGCTGCTGCATTTCCCACCCTAGGCTTATACTCGAGTCAATAACTTTTCCAGTTTTTTGTGGTAAAATTAGGTGCCTCGGCTTATATTCGGATCGACCTATACTCGAGTATATACGGTACATTAGAATACCTGGGAAAGAATAACCGAATCCCTGCTGCGCTTATATTTTTAGATGCTGAGAAAGCCTTTGATCGAGTGAATTGGCAATTCCTGCTGAAAATATTGCAAAAAATGCAAATAGGAGAGCACTTTTTACAATCAATTAAAGCAATATATCAGGAACAAACAGCTCAAATCATACTTAATGGGAGTTTAACAGATTCATTTAAAATTGAGAAAGGTACAAGGCAGGGTTGTCCCTTATCCCCATTATTGTTTATCATAACTTTGGAACTATTGTTGAATAAAATACGGGGCTCAGAGGATTTACAAGGAATTAGGATTAGGCAGCAAGAATATCGAGTACAGGCATTTGCGGATGATTTGGTTATAACATTAACCCAACCACAGGAATCTAGCAAGGTTTTAATGAATATGATTAATCAGTATGGCCAAGTGTCAGGATTTAAAATAAACTTAGGGAAAACAAAGATATTAGTTACAAATATGAACACTAAACAAAGGGATGAACTAGAAGGAATGACAGGATGTGAAATAGTTAAAAAAATTAAATACTTAGGAGTTTATATTTCAACCTCAAATGGGAAGTTATACAAGTACAATTACGAATCACTATGGCATAGTATACAGACAGAGATGAAAAAATGGGAGAAACTACAGTTATCTTTGCTGGGAAGAATAGCAGCAGTGAAAATGAATATTCTACCTAAATTTTTATTTCTTTTTCAAACGTTACCAATACTCAAAAAAGATGCGAGCCTGCTAGAATGGCAGAAGGGTATTAATAAATTTGTATGGGCAGGAAAGAAGCCGAGAGTAAAACTAAAAATAATGCAAGATGTGCGTGAAAGAGGAGGCTTGAAATTACCCAATTTAAAACTCTACTCTGAAGCAGTAGTTTTATCTGAATTAGTGACTGGATTAACTTAACAGATGATAGAATACTTAATATTGAAGGGCATGATTTGGTATATGGTTGGCATGCTTATCTGCTATATAACAAAAAGGTGGACAAGAATTTCAAAAGTCATATTTTAAGGAATGCTCTACTGCGGGTTTGGAAAAAATATCAATACAAACTAAATGATAAGATACCCATGTGGGCAATTCCTAGACAAGCAATAGAAAAATATGAACATAGTACAAAAACAGGATGTAACTACTTACAGACAGCTTCTTACCGTAGAAAGAGGTGTACTACAATTAAAACCCTTGGATGTACTAAAAGAGGAAAAGGTAATTCAAACATGATTTCAGTACGGGCAGTTACAGGCTAGATGGAAAATAGATAAAAAAATTGGCTTTATGCAAGTCGAGGATAATTTACTTAAACAAATTAGAGATCAAAGTCCAATGCATATAAAGAGATTATATAATGTATTAATAGAAATTGATTCGGAAACAGAATTAAAGACTGTATGATAAAATGGGCTCAAAATGTTGAAGAACCAATAATGTTGGATACATGGGAAAAGATTTGGGTAAGAAATGTAAAATTTACACAAGCCCAAAACTTGAGAGAAAACTTTTATAAGATGTTTTATAAAAGGCATTTAGATCCTAAAAAATGGCTTCTATGTATCCGAATTTACAACCTAAATGCTGTAGATGTGATTGTGTGGACACTACATATTTTCACATATGGTGGACTTGCAAAAAGGTTAAAGCATTTTGGATAAAAATATGGTGGATTATGCAAAAAATTCTAAAAAAAAGGATAAAGTTTACCCCTCAGTTATTTTTGTTAGGCATAATTACTGATTGTACAGTTGTAGAGACTAATCTGATTTTGCATTTAATAACTGCAGCTAGATTATTGGTGGCGCAATACTGGAAGAAGGAAGATTTGCCTACAATTCAAGAATGGACATTGAAAGTAACAAACCTAGCCGAGATGGCCAAAATATCTGCATATCTTAAGGACCATTCAAACTAGAGATACAAACTGGAGTGGAAAAGATGGATTGACTATATTCAAAACAAATATGGGACTAAGAAATTCCAGATAGTTTATGATTAGAGACCAGGATATATAAATTGTCTAGTTAGTCCAGCAAGGAGGAGCTAGAGCTCAATTGAAAGACATTAACTATCTTTTTTGGTTTATTTTAACTGTACCTTAGATTGTTTTTGTTAAAGATTTATACCCTGTATTGGTTCTGGGAAGTCGGGGGGAGAGGGAAGGTTGGGAGGGGTTTGGGGGGGAGGGGGGGGAACTAAACCTTTGTAAAAGTTTGTTTTTTCAAAAATGCTCATTAAAAAAATAAATGATCGCGTGACCATGAGGATGT
The DNA here is from genome assembly GCF_009769535.1 of Thamnophis elegans. Classification (NCBI taxonomy): domain Eukaryota; kingdom Metazoa; phylum Chordata; class Lepidosauria; order Squamata; family Natricidae; genus Thamnophis; species Thamnophis elegans. The sequence goes on from NC_045550.1 coordinate 17,285,583, forward strand.
TGCAATGGTCGCTAAGTGTGAAAATGGTAGCTAAGTGTGAAAAATGGTCATCAGTCACTTTTTTCAATGCCATTGTAACTTTGGTCATTAAACCCATTATACCACCTTTCTTGCCACAGTTCTTAAGTGAATAACTGCAGCTGGTATTTTGTATTTTGGATAGAATCTTTTTTTAAATAGTCTAAGACAATTTAAAAAAAGGATCCACACGGAATAAATTGAAGTAAAACATTTCAAACTATTCCACACAGAATAAATTGAAGTAAAACTATTTTTAAAAATTCTATTCACAATACATTTCAAAGTATTGTGCATAGAATTTTTAAAAATGGCTTATTTCAATTTATTTTGGATAGAATCTTTTTTTAAATAGTCTAAGACAATTTAAAAAAAGAATCCACACAGAATAAAACTATTTTAAAAAATCCTATGCACAATAAATATTATTTTAAAATACATTAAAAAAATAAAAGAAAAAAAACCCAGCTCACTTACGAGCAGGCAGGCACTCCAAGTCAATCCAGAATGATGTAGATGTTAATACAAAGAACTGAGCAAATTAAAATGGTGAAATTAGTCCCAGGGAAATATTTTTCAAAGAAACCTTGCCACCATTTTTCCCACACGAGCCGACCTCCAACCTCCGTGCCCCTCCCTTCCGAGAAATCCAGGAAGGAACAGTCACTACTTCTCTAGCCAAAGTATTTCCTGGAGCTCTATGGTACTGGGTCATATTTTCTTATAAAAGGAAGTAAAAGGTGCGGGGTTCCGTTTTCTTGCTTTAATGTTTTAATATCTTCAATGAAAGTACTGAGACATAGAGAGGGATTAGACAGAGAGTCTTTTGTCTTGCCCCAGTTAGGATTTCTTAAGCAAATCCACTGCGCTTTCAACATGAAGCCAGAAAATCGAGACTTTTTAAAAACGCCGCGGGACATGGGACAAATGGTTAGAAATCGTGACTGTCCCGCCAAAATCGGGACGTCTGGTCACCTTATACTAGACTGCAGCCTGTTGGGAATCAGGCTACACAAGTGGCAGGCAAGCTGCATTTGTGCAATCCCCTCCCCGCTGCCACTGATCTGCAGAGATCAAAACGTTGGGGACCTCTGTAATCAGTTTCCCATAAATTTGAATATCGTTTACTTATTGTACTTGTTATCACTCAGCTGTCTCATTTCTCTCTTGTCCTTTTCAGACCATGCAGCAGCCATGAGGTGACCACATTCACCGCCTCCTGCACCTCAAAAATAAGACCTCCCTGAAAATAAGGCCAAGTGCTTATTTCAGGGGTCAAAGGAAAATATGATAAGGTCAAAAAAAATAAAAATAAGACCCTATCTTATTTTCAGGGAAACACGGTACTTTTCCATCCTGTTGAAGAATTGCTAGTACTGGCAGTATCTTGCTCCCCACAGCCACTTTTTCATAATTTCCCTTCTTACCCATGCAAGTGGCAGTTGCTCCAAAATTTTAAATTTTTTCTGCTCCAATCAAGCGACATTGGGATGTGTGCAGTATTGCTGTTGCTTGCCTCTTTCCAGTCAGCTGATGAGGCTCTTCCCCTGGCCTGGTCCCTTGGCTGCTCTCTTAGCTTACCCACCTAGCCATTTTAATTTTGGCCTCCCACCAGCATGCCAATGTGCTGGTTCAGAATACCAGGACACATTTTCCTGCAGTTGTTGATTGTCTTTCTCCTTTTCTTCATTCCCAGAATAGACAGGACAGGAAAGCCAAAAGCAGGGTGTAGGAGTGAATGGATTTTCCTCCACATATAGGTAGTCTTTAAGTCCTGCCCACTAATAATAGAGGCCCTATTAACTCTTTGCTGTCAGCTCCATCTCCAGTGACTGATGATAAGATCCTTTTAAATTCTTGTAACACAATATTCAGATAACGTAACAGACTGAAATGCTGTGTTTTTTTATGCTGACAATTAGAAGAATCAATCTGGCATTAACACCAGGAAGAAAAAATCTTGTTCACCCTAGTTAGAACATCAAAATCTGCAGCAATGGAAAAATTGATTTCATATACAGTATTTATAACTGATGTCTAACGAAATTCAAGCAGGCTCAGCAAACAGAGGGAAGGGCTGAAGAATTGAAGACTTATCTCCCTTTGTAAAGCCTTTTGTTGCAGATGTCGTCCAGGCCTAAATTCGCAGATAACAGAAACTTAAAATAGTGCGAGATTGTATGAGATGAGTAGCGTGAAATCTCGTGCTATTGATCTAATGGTACTTTAGCTCTCTGTTCTGTCAATGCACTGAAGGTCTGAAGCAATGAAGCAGACAAATAAACTGAAGGCTCACTAGATCTTTTCAAGGTAAATGAGTCTCCATATGCCCAGTACCTATGGAGACACAGCCCAGGGAGGGCGGTGGAATAGGCAGGACAAATTTTGCAGTGCTGCTGTGGTCGTTTGTAAGGGTGAACAACTGCTGTGGTGCTGCAACATTCGTAACTTCCAGACTATGTTGTAAGTACTTGGGGAGTGGTTAATGTCATAACTTTGAAGTTGCTAAGTGAACTGTCATAACTCAAGGATTACCTGTACAATATACCACTCAGCAAGACAAGTTAATATCTTGAAATATTATATTTTATGAAAAAAGTTAAACTATTTAAAAACTAAATTGAAAATTAAACGAAACTAATTAAACAGTTTTATATAGAAATAATAAATAAAAATGTAAGGACTAGTATAAAAATAAGTAGCATTTAAAAGTTATAAAAAAATAAAAGATGGGTTCTTGAATGTTTTTTCTTATAAACACATTTTTCCCTTTTTCATTTTCTTAATAATAAATTTCATGCTTTAAATTCTACTTAAGCTCTCACTTCTATGTAAAGCTTATGCAACAATATTTTTCATTAAAAAATATATGAGTTAGGGATTATACTATGTTTTCTATTCTAGCTCTTTCCCTTTCTTTGTTTTGTTTTTTCTGTTGCTTTTTATTTAACAAAATTTATATAAGAAAAAATACTATATTTCAATTTTAAATGGGTAGTAAATTTTATCTATTACAGATTTATAGTACACTAATAATTATCAAATTTTTTACAGCCTATGCTTTTATGGACTCCATACACTTGATAAAGCATATAGAACAAAAAACTTACATTTTAATAAAATGTTTCCCATTTCATTCTTTGCTTTCTAGAAATCAAATAATAGGTGGACATAAACAATTTGGCAACAAGAGGATGAACAGGGTTCAAACGTGAATGAATTCTTAGTGTTATGATTCTTTATTTTTGATGAAATAGAAAATCAATTTAACTGTGAGCCCTTGTAGTACATAAATCAGATGAAATGTTTAAATCAGTTTTATAAATAGTAAAGGTAACATAGGTATCTAGAAAAGCAAATTAAATCAAGTCATAAACTTAATTTTCCCTATGTTCTATTGCTAAGCACTAATATGCAAATTTTCTCACAAATATGTTATGTAATCAAACTAATATGTATGAAGTGATGGCCCCTGAATCAAAAATAGTTTTCAAGAAGGAAATATGTTATATAGCATTAAAAACAATTATTTTATTGAAGCTGGTTTTTAAAAAAAAAAAAATCATGTGAGGCAATATAACAGAGCACCACTAGAAAGCAAGAACTGAAGTTGGCAATAGACATATTTAAACAAGAAAAACAGTTTACAAAAAACCTGCAGAGAATATATTTTCAAGCTACATATATAAAACAGATACTTTATAAACGAATACAACAGCACATGTACATACAGAGAACACCAAAGAAATTATTATGAAATGGTCTAATAGGTATATTAAAAGCTGTTGACTTTTAATATACCTATATTGTGACTGCATATTTAGATTTATACAATTGCTCAATGTTGGTTAAAATATTACATTTTCTTAACAGATTGGCAGTTGTCCACCTAGCCATGAGTAGTATCATCTTCCACAAAATCTTTGGCCATCTCTGCAGTGATCACATCAATGTGGCTTACCTAATAAGCAAAAATGATATGGCAATTATTAATTGGAAAAATTCAATTAATAATTAGCATTAGTGAATAATTCATTTGGTTGTCAGAGTCCTTGTATGTACAATATTATTTCTGCACAAATAATAAATTGCTTAATATATGATACAGCCCTTGTTTTAAAAATACAAATGTAAATGGCTATGACTATCAAGAAGTCATGTCTATCTCTTCCATAGTCCATTCCTATGAAGAGTTTTGCACTAATCATGGGACCATATTCTGTGACATAATATACGCACTGTAATTTTGACATCATGATTTGTTAATTGATATATTAGTATGCTTGTAGTTTAAAAAGTCTAGAAAAATGGGTATACATATTTGATCTAAATGTAACATCATACTGAAATGTTTGATGACTGTTTAGTATAACTAATCAGTTCGCATCATGTTCTTAAGTTAATTAAATCAAGCTGAAATCTAAGCGAATTTTAGTCTTTAAATCAAGAAAAAATAGCAACTACAAATACTTAATTTGAGACACAAATAAACACATACTGTGAACTTAATAACTAATGTTAACCAGCATACAATAATATTCACACTGTACAGTTTAAGCTGCACACCTTATTTCTGAATTTTACACCATAGAACTTATCAGCAGATTCAAGCAGTTCGGGTCTGAATGTTGTGGTGATGAATTGAGCGTGTTCTGCTAATTCCATGATCATATCTGAAATAGATTGAAATAAATAAATGAAGTAAACTGGAGGTGGAAGCTAGATTATTGATGGCAGACTCCACCTTATCCCTCCCCCTGCTCTCTACTGTCCACCCATCCATCCTTTTGGTTATCATATTAATGTATTTATTTTCGTTGTGTTCATCATTTTTTACTTTATTGTTCTATTATTTTACTTATGTTCTGTTTACATGCCTTTTCATTTTTCTTACTTTTTATTATTGTAAGTCGCCTAGAGTAGCCGCATAGCAAGATAAGCGGCAAAAAATTTAACAACTAGTTAAAATACAGTGCCCATTTGTACATAATCTAAAACTTTTAACAAACGAAACATCTGCAGTAGTCTCAGTCATCAACTAAAGCTTAGTTACTTTTTGATCCAACAGCTGGCTCTCATATGACTGAAGATGCAATGCTACCAGTGGGATATAAAGTTCCATGTCACATCAGTCTTTCAAGACCGTACCAGTGTGTGGTTTGGTACTTTATATGACTTGGCTGATAGAGTTTCAGCAGTCTGGTTATGGTTAGAATTTCTTGACAAATTTAAATGTCAAAAGTAACATAAGATACTTAAGTGTTTTATGATGTGCCAAAGAGAATGGAGATCATTCAGTTCAAAGATTTGACTTTACACCACCATGTTTTAGTGATTTCAAATATTTTTACACAAAAAGGGGGAAAAGAGCAAGCAAGCAAGAAAGAAAACCTTGCATCTTTTCTACTAAATAAAGATCTAAAGATAGTAATTTATACTTTTCTAATATACTGTATATGAGGCATAAAATATTGCTGACGCTTTAAAACCACTAATCAATACAGAACTTGATAATTCTGAGCACAGCATTTTAGTACTCCTTCATTATAAATGATTTCTATAAAGATATTGATAATTTAATCCAGGATCTGTAATCAATGAAACAAAGAATAAAAAGAGAATATTTGTTTAGTTTTCCCTTTTTTATACTGAATGCACTTTAGACTAGTGTTGTACAGTAAAAATTTTTATCTTTATGTATAATGAAATGTATGAACAACCTTGGGAAAGTAGGAGAACAGATGATGCCTCGGAAACAATCTGACAAGAGATGTAGGAGTCCCAAGTGGCTTCATGCTCAGAGGAAGAAAATTAGGCATGTAATGGAATGCATTAGTGGCCTTGAAGAAAGAAATGCTGCATAGGCCACAATCAGACAAGAGCCCACAACTGCTAAGTAATCACAGAAAGAAACTGAGAAAAGTCTCACCCTAATGGATCAAGTGGTTAAACGCAATGGCAGGAAGTTTGTACCTTCAGATTGCAAGATTCTGTTAATGTAGCCTTACAATAAAGTAGAATTAGTTCATCTTGTAGTGTTTGCAGTCTGGTTTACCTGGGCTGACATGAATAGTGCAAGTCTGAAGGTATAAACGTCCTGCAGTCACTTTTAACTGCTTGATTCATTAGGGTGGGTCCTGCTTAAGTTTCTCTGATTGTTAAGACACTGAGGATTCCTGCTTCTCTTATCTGATTGTACCATCTATCAACTATACTCATGCATATATGAAGGGCACTTGTGAAGATCCTTCCAAAGGACAAGCATTCCCCTTAAGTGTTACTGTAAAGTGTACAATTATTATCAAAAAAGTACTGCAGCATTTCATAACTGTGTACCTGGAGAATAGTTATAAACCTCATATATACATTAATAAATTATTTAAGCTATATTCAGAAGTAGCCACAAGCAATTTTATTAAAAACTTCCTAGTAAAATGATATGAACTATCTTTACACAGTTCATTTTAGCAGAGATTACATGAAAGCTGACATTCTGCCATTGACATCAAGATTTTGTGCCAAATGCTTTTATTTAAGAATGTTTCAAACTAATCTTTTAAGTGAAATAGGCTAATAGGACAAATAAGCTGAACATACATCTTAATGCTCTCCGTAAAGGTGTGCTCGGTATCACATACTAATTTTGTTTTAGTAACACAAATAAGAGAAAAAATTCATAGAAAGGAGCAAGTACACACAAAAGACTCATATGCACAAGAGACTGATCTGAAACTTTATATCCGTATCTGTACCTGAAACAGCCTTCCTATGCTGGGCATCCAGGGCTTGATCAATTTCATCAAAGAGGTAAAATGGAGCAGGATCACATTTCTGGATTGCAAAAATCAAGGCAAGAGCCACTAAGGATTTCTGTCCACCAGAAAGCTGCTGCATTTCTCTCATTTCACCTTGTTTCCCAGTAAAGGACACCTGAAGAAACAGCAGAAAAATTAGTTTATTGATTATATTTACTGAGGCTCTCTAAGTGCAAAGGGGAGCTACAATACAACCTTCCCAATCAATAAAAATATATAAAACCTAAAGCCACGAAGATTAAAATGAGCTAAAAAATGACACAAATAATAATAAAAAACAGACACCCACCGTCCCCAATACATTAACCCCAGGTCTGGGGGATGAAAACCACATTAAGAGCTTTCCAGAACCCTGAAAGACTGACAGAGCAAAATGCTATACCAGAGGGTGGAGACTGCAACAGAGAAAACATGCTTCCTTGGTCCTGCAAAATGACAATATTTAATAGACATGCTGGGTGGAGAGAAACAATTGGAGACATTCTCTTAAATATTATCAGCAACTGACTTAGCAATAATTAAAGGCCAACTGAAAATAGACTTGCTTTACCCTAATTCCAACTCCAGTGAACTGATCTACGGATGGAACACTGCTTTGAGATCCTGATCCCTTTTCACTCTCAGCACTGCCTTCACCTTCATCTTGAGACTGACTGCCTTCCACATCACCTTTCTTCATCACAAGTGTTGCTTTGCCCCCAGGTACCAGCTTCTGAAACACTTCACTGAAGTTCTTTGACACCTTGATGAAACAAAATTCAAGAATGACAAACAATAAAAGAATGAGGTATTGACTAAATGACCTTTTTCAACAAATATAGTTTTGATAGTTATCAAGTTACAATGTTTATATAAAACTTGTTTATTCCCTAACATTTAACATAACAATATATTTTTAAGCATTTTACAACTAAATCCCTTTCTTTGGAAGGAAGTTAAAATGACTACAAAACCACTTATATTTCAGAGATCAAGAAAAGAAGCTAATAACATTAAGGTGTTTAATTCCAAAGAACATGCATGTTCTATATGTTAGACTATTGTCAAGGGATACCTGTTTGAAAGTCAGCTGGATAGCTTCATATTTTCTGAGTTCAAGGACATTCATCAATTCCATGATGGATTTGTAGCCCCTATCTAACTCTTCCTGACGTTTTATCAACTTTTCTTTCTGTTCTGAAAAGTTCACAAATTGATCGAGGGCTTTTTTATTAACGTGGCTATATTTTTTCAATTCTGTGTTGCACTGTTCCAGTTTGCGAAAGAGCTGCATAAAAGAGTTTAAAAAAAATTATAAATGTATGATATTACCTAACATCTATCATCTCTGATCATTAAAACTAGAGACATTTGTTACCTGCTTTAGGCTCAAAGTTTGGTATTTTTCAAATGCTTCTTGGGGAAGAGAGCCCAGTTCTCTGATTTTCTTCATACATTCTTCTTTTTTCTTCAGAAGCATACCTTGCCTGTTTGTCATCTTTTCAAGTTCTTTTGTGTCATGATTAATAGCATCCATGTGTTCTTTCTCCATATTCTTCCAACGTTCCATGCTCTTCTGAAGTTCTTTTATCCCAGCTTCTGTTTTATCAGTTGAATTGTCCAGGTCTATTAAAATAAAAAAGTATGTATATATGTATATGTATATGTATGTATGTATGTATATATATATGGTCTCTTGTGACGAGCCGAAGGACAGAGAAGGAAAGTGTGACCTTCCTCCCATATTTGAGCATACCAGGGGTTGTGACTTTAAATATATATATATATTAAATATATATTTAATTAAAGTCACAACCCCTGGTATGCCCAAATATGGGAGGAAGGTCACACTTTCCTTCTCTGTCCTTCGGCTCGTCACAAGAGACCATCCAGGCAGAAATTCCCAGCAAGGGTATGGCTAGCTGATGAGAGCTAAATAGCTTGAAATAGATCTATACTAGTCTCCCTTTATATATTTATCAGCACAAAATCACCAGAAGAAACATTCGGTCTAAAAAAATGGCAGCATTTAGGTCAAAAACAAAGGAATAAACTATAAAATAAGGATAAATAGTATTCTGTTGAATCATTCTAAAACATTCGTAATATATTTACGTAAATATGATGTAAATCTGTTTGAAGAAAAAATTATAACACTTAGGTTGTCCTCACTCTATTTTTTATTATTTGTGCTTTATTTTTGTCCTAACAACATACATGTATGTTTTAAGAAAACAAACTATTACTTTCTTTGCTTAAATAAGATTACCAACCATCTGATCGTGCCAATGTATCCTTTACTCGTTTGTTGATTGCCTCAAGTTCAGATGTTGTGGCTGTAAGAACAGTGCCACCTTCTGTCTCTCTCAGTTCGTTGAGCTCCTGAAAGACAGAGTTAACATTTACATTCCAAAGTCCAATCTTCAGGATGACTAGAAATTACATTCTAACAATATGTACAAAATCACAAATTGGAATGTTTTTGTGCTTTCAACTCAATATTGATTCCTTGTGACTGCCTGAAATAATTCCTGCATTTAATTTTTTAATTCATAATATGATTTGTAACATGATTTAATCAACTTTTTCACAAAATCTTGAAAGAAAAGTTTCTAAGTTGAATTAAAGTCTGTTAGATTACTTTTTAAATATAAAATGATTTTGGATATCAAGGCACAGTCCCAGACCTTAATTAGCCATTGTTCTGCAGAAAGGCCTGTACACATTTTTCAATAAGGAGTTTGGGTGGCATTCTTGTAGCAGTCACCATGTATGTAGTTAAATTCAGTAGATTTGTGGGAATGAAGGCTCAGTAATGAAAAAAATCTTTTTTCAAAGTATGCTTTTATTATAAATTATTTTTCTAATGAGCTGCTATCTTGAGTTTAACAATAATTCTTGGTCAATAGTAAAAATCACTTATTAAAAAAAAATCTGCCCAGATGCCACAAAAGGATTTTTTTTCTTTTTTGCCTTTACATTTCTCCCCCACTCAAGTTAGAAGTTCACTCAGAAGATAGTTGGCACATTTCAGGGAAGTTTCAAATAGGCAAATGAGTCATATCTTAAAGAGGAAACAGAATTTTCTTAGAAACAGATTTACTCCCCTTTCTCATAATAATGATATCTAACAGAGCCATTATGTTGAAATCAAGATTTGTTTTAAAAAAACGGATTAAAAAAATAAAGTATCCTACCTGCTCCACTTGGTCTAAACGTTTCCTTAAATTTTCATTGAGGTAGGTTTCAACTCTAGTGATGATGCCTTCCAGCTTGATCCTCTCATTCAAAAGCTGTCTGTTTTCCTATAAAGCAAGAAATATCAATTTGTAAAATATTTCAATTTGTACAAGAAAATTAAATTTGTACAATATTTCCAAGATTAAATAATATGGATTTTTAAATTACAATGAAATCTTTCACAGAAACTTCCTAAACCGCTCCACCACTTCATATGAAATGCATCTGGTTTATATTACAATCAGGACCTTCTCAACAACAGACAAGCTAACCACCTACTCAGTGTTTGTCAACCTCATTAATTTTAAGATGTGTGAACTATCAGAATGCTACAAGAAGTAATTCTTAGTCTTAAGATGAGAAGAATATTAATACACATGTACTGGGGTTCATACATCACACTAGGTCATGGTTTGCTTAACAATGGTTTTCCGACTAAGCCATAACTGACATTCAGACACTGAATTATGAAGAAAACCCAACTTTGGAGTCAGACAACATGCTAAGCTTGTTTATCATATTCTGGCTTACAAAATATTTGTAAGCCCAGTCATTATAGCTGTTCATAGACAAAATATGCCTATATAGCTGCTATAAATAAATACTTAGGTTACTTATGGAAATATAAACAAATTGTTATTTTTTAATTTAATAACTCTCGAACATCATTCTGAAACATGAACGTGCTTACTTGCTGTAGCTGTCGGATTTCATCATTAAGTGCATCAACTCGTTTTTGGTCCTCTAAGCTAAGTTGAGACAATAGATCTGTTCCCAGTTCTGCTTTTAATGATTCTCGGGTTGATTCCATAGCATGTAAACTTGCCTCTAAACTTTGTAAACTGCGTTGCTAAAATGAAATTAAACCAAGTATAATTATTCATTCATGAAAGGAACCCCATGATTCAATTAATTTTGTAGCTATTGGTTTTTCTTCCATCACTTGCTTCTTCTTTTGAAACCACTTAACATTAACCCCATTCTTTGTCTTTGAATTCTACAACTAAAATTAGAGCAAATGCCTCCCAAATGGAAAACATTCTCAGATATTCTGTACCTTAGGCATAAATGTTTTTTCTGACTGCTGTCTCTTCTCTTTCAGCATCTTCATCTCTGACAAAATGCTGTCTCTGGAAGCCTTGAATTTTCTTTGCTGTGTTTCTATCTGCTGCATTTGATTCATCAGTTGATCAATTTCATTATTAATTCATGCAATGCGCTAAGGAAAAATTCTGTCCATTCTTAAAGTGATGGATTATGTATAACCCAATATGCTAAAATGGTTCTAAGTTTCAATAAAACTTCTCATTTACATCATTGTAGAAGAAATAAGTTAAATGTTACAATATAATAAAAAATCTAATTTGCTTAAAATGATAGATGAGTAATCATATCATCTATTTAACTTAACCAACCAATTGCAGACTATTTTTTTCTTTACCTACTTGTTAGGATTCTGAATGGCAGAAAATAATTCCAATATATAATAAAGTAAAATAGAAAATAATTATTATCATCACTACCACATCATTATCTGGCTATGATGACCAACCAAACACAACTAAAGTCTGAAAGTTTGCTAGAATAATAGATAGCTTTTTTTCAGAAAGCAAGAAAGCTTAAAGTTGCTTACACTTTCAGAGCTAAAAATGTATTTTAGGGCAGGGGCAATTATCACACAAATATAACACTAGCCCTGACCATTTAAAACTGATATTATATGCTCCATGGAAAGAACATATACCATATTTTTCGCACTAAAAGATGCACCTGACTATAAGATGCACCTAGGTTTAGAGGATGAAAACAAGAAAAAAAAAATCAGGTGGAGAGGACCAGATAGGTATCCTTTCATGTGCCAACTCTGCCTATTGATTCCTGCACTGCGGAAAAGAGACAGAAGAGGCGGGCAATGATCAAGACAGAAGAGGTGGCGTTCAGCACTGTAAAATGACCCTGCGGCAGCAGCCCGGCTGCTATTCACCAAAGGACTTGCACCGGTAATACACTTCATGATCTGTGATGCAATATTCTCTCCATAAGACACAGACATTTCCATCCACTTGGCGGGGGGGGGGGGGATTGTGTCTTATGGAGCAAAAAAATACGATAATTTGTAAAAACCAGAAATTTTCTCTCTTTTGAAAAAGAAGAATGAATTCTAGCCAACATTCAAAATTAATTTTCTGAGATTAGAAAATAGCAAAAGTGAATGTTACTGTTAAGAGAGGTGTTTCTAAATATACATGCACAGAACACATATGAAGCATGTATTACTTCGGAGAGATGGGTAGTATAGAAATTTAATAAATAATAAATAAAAATATCTGTTTGGGGAGTTAAAACATCCTTATCTTTTTTTTTAGGCTCACAGAGCTACTCCCAGAAATTCTGTATGTTTGCATAAAGCTATTTGACTTGTCTCCTCCCTCCCATGAAGCCCGAAAGTCACATCTGGTTTAGTGAGTCAAAAATGTATATATTTCAAAGCATCTCTTTTAAAGGGTATGCACAATTCTAGTGAAATGAAGAACTGCCACCTGCTTTTATAACATCAGCTTCAAGTTCTTTTCCAGGCCAAGTAACCTTGATCCTCAGCTCAACAACAGAATATCTCTTTTGAATTTCCAGACAATGGTTGAGGTACAGATGTACACACGCATTCATATACATAGAAGTATACCAGTAACACTAAGGATGTTTTCCTCATATCCAAGTCAACTTCTCATATACAGCACATCTCAGACAAGGAAGCAAGTAATCTATGAAGGATATTTTCAATGTTTCTACGTAGATTTTCATTGAGTTTTGCTTCAAGTTCTCCAAGTTCCTCTTCTGCTTTCCTAACATCTTTTTGGAGTTCAAGTCTAGATTTTCTTGTATCATAATAACCTCCAGTTAAAGCCCCTCTGTGACTGACTTGATCACCTACAACAAAAAGTGATGTTCTGTTGAATAAAAAATAGTTTTCAAACTGGTCTGTACATGAAACAATTGGCCTGTCAGAACATAATGAGTTACATGCACAAGTTACCAGAATTTACTTTCAGCAGATTCAGATTGTTATCTGATGAGAACTGAGAACTGTAGTTTATGCAGACAATGTTTAAACAAGCCAGCCTCAAAATCAATTAAATCAGTTATACAAGGAGTATTGAAATATTATTGTAACTTTTCTGAATACAGAAATTATGACATTAGCAAACATAAAACTCATGGTTAAGTTGGAAATCCTGGTACACTGAATTTAATATTGTGTTGGGCAAATCAAAGCAAACTGAAATATGTATTTACATCATAAATCAAACTGTAACCAATCATACCTTCCAAAGTAATACAATCCATAGTAAAAGCTCTGGCCAGCTGTGTAGATACTTCCATACTTCGACAAATAAGAGTCTTTCCAAAAACATGTTTAAAGGCTTTATCAAATCTTGGATTGTACCTCAGTTTACTGATCATTGGAATGGCATCCTGAAAAAATAATCAAGCCAAATAGCTTAAAAATTTGCAAACCAGTAGAATTTCTTAGATTTAAAAGATGCAGATTAAATACTGTATGATCTAACAGAGAACCATTACAAGGAATAAAAAGCATTGAAATGCAAAATACAAATAATACTAATTATGAGACAGTTAAATCAAAGGAAATATCATGAGTTTAGGCTATTCAGAATCACAACATACAGAAGGAGGCAATCCAGAGCCTACCCTACTTATATTTTTATTCATTCTATTTATTTGCAGCTATCTTAATATCGAAATATTGTACTTATATAACTCAACTACTACTGTAGTAAATTATTTACATCAAAACAAACTTACATTTGTTTCAGGATATGCAGTGTCTCTAACATCCAGTTTGTTCAGAGGAAGAAAAGTCACCTCCCCTGGTAGATTCATTTTATTGAACTCCATTAGTATTTTAGTACTAACTTCATCAGAATCTACAATGTGATAAAACAACCTGTCATAAAAGTTAAAGAAAATGAATCAAGGTTTATTTTAACTATGACAGCCTAGTATGTCAAAGATAACCATAAAAAGGTGGAGAAACTTATATAATTGAGTCAGACAACTTTTGTTATTTCTCTTAAGTGCTTATAAAGCTATTATTATATTTTTGTGCTTTGTTTGCCTGGTTCTTACAGTAAAGCTATCAATATATGATACAACCAGATGGTTTATCAGCTGCCTGGTTGCAAACTCAAAACTGATTAGGGATGAGGGGAAGGAACCAGTCCAAAGTTTCCATGCCGAAGGGAAGACTGAATCAGAATCTCTTTTGATCGACCACCTTAATCACTATACTGAACTGTCTAATATGTTGATAGCAACATTTACTTGAAGCCTATAATTGCTTCAAAAAATAATTTTAACTTACCAGTGTAAGGGCAACACAAAAACACTCTTAAAAAATAACTAGTGATAACTATACCTATTTCCTGCAGTAACTTCAACACAGGTGTAGAAGGCAGGCTCACATTCAAAGTTATTCATCACTATTCCATGATAGCCATTCAAAACGTGTTGATTAATGCCTTTACGACGAAAGTGCTCCAGAACCTTGTTTATGCTATCAATGCCATTCAGAATAGCCTGTTTATAATAAAATAGAATTAATTGTAAAACCTATATTCTGTGGAAATTGTCTATGTTCAATGTCATTAATTGTTCTGACCCCTCTCATCCCACACCAACACACACTCCAAGCCAAAGATAAGTTACGGCATTTAATTAACAGACAGACAGGTCCTTGGCAGCAAACGGGCACAGACAAGCTTGGGCAGCAATCCAGCACAGATAAGCCATGGCAGCAATCCAGCCTGCCAAGCTCACAATAATGTTCTCCAACATTAGTTCCTGCGTTGACTTCTGCAAAAGGGGTGTGTGCACAAGCATTCCTTTTATAGTCTAGAGAGGAGCCTAATTACCACCAGTTGAGTGCAATTACCTCCTGTAATTGCGTAATTGTTCCTTACGCCTATTAGGTCTCTGGTGCCGGGCATCTAGGAACAACTCCCTTGGCTCCTCCCCACTGCTGACATCCGGATCACACTCCCTTGTCTCCTCCCCACTGGTCCAAGGCTCAGGCGCCTCCTGGTGGCCAACCAGCCTCTCTGTGCCCTGCTCGGAGTCGGAACCCTGTCCAGAGTCCTCCACATCCTCCAAAGCCGATTCATAGGGCCCCTCGCTGTTGGAGTCTGGTGGCAGCTCCAACGGCTCCTGCTGGGCCACTACATTAACCCTTTTATGTTTCATAGAACCCTTCCCCACAAAGTTAATTATCTTGTCTATAGCAGAAAACAAAATAAGTCTTCAGATTTGCTGTTATTTTAGATGTACCTGTGTACAATTGTAATAATGTGTAGTGTTTTTTCTGCACATTATAAGATAGAGAGTAACTTCATCATTTATATAAATAAATAAATTTGTAAAGCTATTGCTATGGGAACTTATATAGATTAAATAAATGTTTGGTGTATGGTGCTATTTTAAAAAGAAATAAAATTCTGATAAACCATGAAAGTAACTTTATTTAAAGTGTTTAGCTTGAAATGCTGTATTCTTATTTTTTTCTTTCAAGTCTCCTACCATTCTACTATGCCCCATAAAATATTAAGAAGCCTAAAGCATAAGAACTGTATGATTTACAATGTAAGTCTTTAAGCAAAACACCATTAATTATGATCATTATCTACCTTTCCTGTTGCTGCTCTAAGAAGTTGTTGTTTCTTTTCCAAATCCTCTCTCTTTGCAGCAAGAGCTTGCTGTTCTGCATTCTCTTCTCTCCACAAATAACTGAAAAATATTTTCAGAGATAGCCAAATTAATAAAAATATCTTTTTTAAAAAGGCATTATAAATATAATAATTAATGTGCTATGCAGAATTTCAAAACAGAATACCTTGATTTGAATTCTCTCATAACAAAACATTCTTCTCTTCCCCCAAACAGCCAAATTATTTTCTGTGAACCACCTAATTCTATTTTTTTATAACAATTTTCAGCTTTTGGAAAGTAAAGTATAACCTCAAGAAGTTTAATTTGATCCCGTTATAGTAGACATAAATTGGTAAAACACATTAGGTTAGTGGCCCTCAAACTGTGAATCACAACACCGTAAGAACAAATTTGTTGCAAAAGGGATAGTAGCAGTATTTTTCTACAAAGCAAGATTCTTAGCAGAATTTGCTTGGGTTGGACAAGCCTACAGATTTCCAATTTTATTCACGTTAAGGCCAGTTCTGACACTTTCAGCTTTTCATTTGGCACGCCCAATACAAAAAGTTGGATTGCTATTAAACTTTTCCCTGCTTCTGCTGGACAAGCCAGAGCAGTTTTATGTTATACATAGATTACAACATAGCTATTACAATTATCCAGTGAAACCATTATTTGAATATATTACATTGCATGAATCATGAGGATGGAAATTACACAAATTCTTGCGATCCCTTAAATTAGTCTGCAGTACAATAGCACAACTGCAGATTTAATGGGAAATTTTATTTCCGTCTACCAGTAGGATAATAAAACACAAACTAAGGGATGTGTTTGCTCTTTGAGTTGCCTGCTGAGGGACATGTTCAAAAATGGACAGTGCAAGGACAAAAGCTAAATATAATTTAAATGTAAGCTTAATTAAACCTTATTAAATGGTTATTGCAATTGTTTTCAACCCACTTAATTACAATTTGAAACAATTTTTAGAACAATCATATCCAAGGGTTTTGGGAGGAAACCTTTAGATCAGGAGTGTCAAATTTGCTGCGTCAAGGTTGCGTCTCGTGACGTATCAGGATTTTTCCCCCCTTTGCTAAATCGGGCTTGGGTGTGGCTAGCACGTGACACATCTGGCTCACAGGCCGCGAGTCTGACAGTCCTACTCTAGATGCTCACGCTAAGCACCCTAAGATGAAATCTTCATAAGAATATATATTTAAAATAGGGAAATTTACCCATGCATATTCATACAAACCTAAGTAAGAATGTAAAGCTTCAATAAATTACTAACTTTCTTTCACTTTGTAGCTCATCTTTTTTGTTTTTGACTTCATAATATTTTCTGTCCAATTCTTCAACACGAGCTTTCACTTCATTGAGATCTTGATCCAATTTCTAATGTACATAAGAAAATGTTTTAAATACATTTCACAATTTTTACTAACTTTAACACATTTTATTAAGTAGCATCAACTTTACAAAAAAGTTTGGAATTCAATGAATTTCCTTTCAGTATTTGATAAACAATATAAACAAACAAGCAATTTAAATTTGTTTTTAGTGTAGATGAATGCAAATAATTATACAAGATAACACACTCATATTTATTATGTGATGCTGCAGCTGGAATGGAGAAAGAATGGATCATGCTGTTAATGTTGTAGCTTTATTACCTGAGCTATATGTTAAAAATGGTCCTATGAGTAAAAGTACAATTACCACGATCTTTACCGTAGAAAACAAAAAAGAACAATTCAAAGGTGATGGTCAGTGAAAGATCATGAAGGCCGCAATTGAATACAAGGAATATCTATAAATTATCACAAATGAAATGTGATCTTTACTCTGTAAATAGAAGTATCAGGCTATGTGGTTGAAGCCATAAATTTTCACAAGAAATCCAACAACTCACATTAAGATTTACTGAAGAAAATAAGACAACCCAGTAAAGAATTTCAGCAATTACAGTGATTGAAGAACAATCTGTGTGCGCATGTATGTATATATTTCTGTTTCTATGAAAATGCACGGAGTACTCTTGCATCACTATAGTTTTGCATTTCTCTTCACCCTTATTAATGGATTATTTAACCATCTGAGATATAGTATGAGTGTGATGAACTTTTCTTTTATAAAAAGAATCTATGAATAATGTGAAAACTTGGACTTAATAACTTCAACATACAATAATTATCATGTTTGCTTAGCATTATGTTTGTGAACAAGTATAAGATTTAGGTAGGCACAGTTTAGATATTATACTACCTAAGTGTAGTTTCCAAGAGCTCACCCATCATTTTATATATATATATGTAATATATATGAAATACATGAATCAAACTAAATTATATGTGTCAATGAGCTCATATACTTACACTGTACTGTTCCAGGTTTTTCTCTTTGTTAGCCTCTGTATCTTCCAAATCCTTATGTATAGCAGCAATCTGCCTTTTCTTGTCATTGATAGCTTGATCTAAGGATCTGAGTTCTTTCTTAATCCATTTATCTCTTTCTTCTTTAGAGGTAAATTGACTTCCTCGACCTTGTTTTGCATAAAGATCAGTTCTCTCCTGGGTAGCCTGTGCTAGTCTGTTCAAAAATAATTAAAACTATTAGATCATAGCTAAAATATATTCAAATTTAACAATGCTATCATTATATGAATTCATTTTCTTAAACTGTATAACTCTTCAGAAAAATAAATGCAAGATGAATGTGCCATGATTAGTTTTTGTTTAATTCTAAAATTTACACTTATAATTTCCTGCATGTATAAATTATAGGACACGTAATGTAATAAAGACATAGAATAGGATAGGGAATGTGTACTGACTGAAATTTACAGTTTGGTGTTTGTTTTGCTTTTTCTGCCTTCCAGGTAAACAATATATTGTTAAGAGTCATAATACAGAAAAGGTAGGGCTAGATTGCAAAATTAGCATGGCTATGGAAAAATTAACACCCATATACAGGTGAAACTTGAAAAATTAGAATATCATGCAAAAGTTCATTTATTTCAGTAATGTAACTTAAAAGGTGAAACTAATATATGAGATAAGACTCATTACATGCAAAGCAAGATAGTTCAAACTGTGATTTGTCATAATTGTGATGATTATGGCGTACAGCTCATGAAAACCCCAAATCCACCATCTCAGAAAATTAGAATATTACATGCAATCAATACAAGGATTGTACATAGAACAATATCAGACCTCTGAGAAGTGTAAGCATGCATATGTACTCAGTACTTGGTTTGGGTCCCTTTTGCAGCAATTACTGCCTCAATGTGGCGTGGCATGGAAGTTATCAGCCTGTGGCACTGCTGAGGTGTTATGGAAGACAAGGATGCTTCAATAGCGGCCTTCAGCTCTTCTACATTGTTCAATCTCGCCTCTCATCTTTCTCTTGGCAATGCCCAATAGATTCTCTATGGGGTTCAGGTCAGGCGAGTTTGCTGGTCAATCAAGCACAGTAATCCCGCAGTCATTGAACCAGATTTTGGTGCTTTTGGCAGTGTGGGCAGCTGGAAAATGAAGTCAGCATCCCCATAAAACTCGTCTGCGGAAGGAAGCATGGAGTGCTCCAAAATCTCCTGATAGACGGCTGTGTTGACTCTGGTCTTAATGAAGCACAGTGATCCAAAGTCCTGTTGCTCAGTGGTCCAAAGTCCTCTTTTCTGATGAGAGCAACTTTTGCATCTCATTTGGAAACCAAGGACCCAGAGTATGGAAGAAGAATGGAGAGGCCAATCAAGCATAGTAATCCCACGGTCATTGAACCATTTTTTGGTGCTTTTGGCAAAAGTTACTCTCATTGCAGAAGAGCTGAAGGCCAACACCTCAGCAATGCCACAGCTGATAGCTTCCATGCCACGCCGCATTGAGGCAGTAATTGCTGCAAAAGGGACCCAAACCAAGGACTGAATACATATGCATGCTTATACTTTTCAGAGGTCCGATATTGTTCTATGTACAATCCTTGTTTTATTGATTGCATATAATATTCTAATTTTCTGAGATGGTGGATTTGGGGTTTTCATGAGCTGTACGCCATAATCATCACAATTATGACAAATCACGCTTGAACTATCTTGCTTTGCATGTAATGAGTCTTATCTCATATATTAGTTTCACCTTTTAAGTTGCATTACTGAAATAAATGAACTTTTTCACGATATTCTAATTTTTCGAGTTTCACCTGTATTCAAAAAAGAAAGAGAAAATTTCCAAAACAAAGTACCAAGAAAAATGGTATTTGCCTTCATTTTGAAGTAACAGATATTCTAAAGTTTTTTAGACTCAAACATTGGGTATGGAGAGCTGTTTCTAATTTTTTTTTCCAGATTAGCTATTTCACACCTGGCAATTCCTCGTTCTTCTCTTTCTTTTACACTATTGAACTTGGGTTCTGTTTCTGCCAATTCTTTCTGCTTTTCTTCAATTTTTTCAAGAAGTTTCTGTCTCTCCTTCAACAGTCTTTTCTGAAAATAAATGGTAACATGAGTCAGAAGTATGTAAAGCCATGTTTGCATTATGATAAAAATAATAGTTTTAATAATTTTAACATATAGTATGAAAGGTGTTTAGAAACTTCCTGTTTTTGATGCATAAATGTTCAAAGGAACATTAATACAATCCTGATAACAGAGCAGTCAGGATTGTCAGCTATCATTCATTTTCAGGAAATGATTTTGAACACTGAACACTGTAATCCTTGGGCAAGCTTTTCCAGAAGAACATGAAAAAATGAGTGCTTCAATTGATATTCTTTTGATAAATAGCAGAAATTAAAAAAAACCTCAAGAAAGTTCTTTCACTATGGGACTCTTACCCGTTGTTCACTATTTCCAGCAAGTTCATCTTGCAAATCTTTTGCTTTAAGCTCTAACTTGGTCCTTTGTTTTATCTGTTCTTGTCGCTCAGCACTGAGTTGCTCCTTCTCTTCTTTCATAGCTGAAATCTTTGTTTTCAGTTCACGGACTTGTCTTTCAATTTCCTACATACCAGTAATAACATGATATTAATAAATACTAGGCAAAAAATATATAGCAATTCTCAATATCTACATAACAAGATTTAACCATGGAGATTCATATGGGGATTAATTTTTGCAAGTTTATTGCTGATGTTATCATTACATGCACTATAGCACATAAATGAAAATATGAACTCCTATTTGTCTTATAGACAACCTATTTATTCATTTATTAATTCTTTCTGTATTCCAGTGCAATCTCAGTCCCCTTTCAGATATATCTCTGTAGTGCCATACATAAAATATTTTACCTTTCTTACAGTTAGGAATATGTTATGTGAATTTTTACCTCCATTTTATCTCGAGCATCCTGTTGAGCATCTCTTAATTGCCTAGATTTTTCTCCACTTGTTTCTCGTTTGGCTGAAAGCTGAAAACATACAGTAAATTAACCTTTGGTATTCTGTTGGTAATATAATACTACTACTACTTGCATATTGCATACATACATGCATATTGCATAAAGTATAACTATAATACTAGTTATGGGGGGAAAGGGAAAATTGGTATTTATTTTAACACATAGCCAAAATAGTGACTTACTTCATCAAGTTTAGCTCTGGTTTCATTTAGTTCCTGATTATAAATGGTATATTCCAGTGCTCTCCTCATTTTATCCCATTTTTGATATTGCGCTAGTTCTTCCTTCTCTTCTTCCAGTGTATGTAATCGCTCTTCAATATACTTCAACAGCTCATTTATTTTCTCCCTTTTCCCTTCTTTAAAAGTCATTCAGAAACAAATTAAATAAGAGGGTTATTAGTAGCCTTTTAATACTTTCTGGGAACATCAATTGATATGGAATGCAATCAAACTGAATCCTTTTAAGGGCAATATGCCTGGAATACTTTATTCCAATACTGAACTACATATATTCCTATTTTGTTCTCAATGTTTTACTGAATGGTGAGATCGTGTTTTAATAATAATTTACCTATGTATGGAAAAATAATCTAAATATATCTTAAATATATTTATGAACAAAAACATTTTCCCCAAGATAAACATTTATTTAATTTGGTTTCTATTAGACAGTTCATCCCACAGCCATTGCATTGTTTGAGACAATAGCTGCAGTTTACATAGTTCTCAACTCAGAGCCAGAGTTGGCTAAGCAATGCAGTTGTTAAGTGAGTCACACCCAACCGTACTTTTGTGTGGTCATTTAAGCAAATTATCATGATTAAGAGATTCACACAAATTAAGCAAATCTTACTGTCCCCCATTGACTTTGCTTGTTATAAGTCCTCTGGGAAGGTCGCAAATGGAAATATGTGACCTCCAGATGCTGCAACCAATGTAAATACATGCCAATTGCCAAGCACTTGTATTTTGACCAGATAAACACTGAGAACCAGTCATAAATCCCTTTTTTTTCAGTGTCATTGTAAGATTTCGTGATCATTAAATGAATGGTTGTAAATCTAATCCAGGTTGAACAATTAACATCAGTGCTTTATAAAATATATGTAAATCCAGTTTTTAACTGTTATTTTTCCATGTAGGAGCAATGAATACGAATATAATACAAGGGAAATAATTTTCAGATGTTAAAAATATCAGTTTGTTTTAAATCCTATTTTTAAGTGCACCAAAGCACACTTGCTTTTTAAGAAAAAGCTTCTTGGATGAAAAGCAAAACCTTGAATGACTGAGAATCTGCATTGACACCTATGTAACTGCAATCCTCCCAAAATAGTAAAATAAAAATGTGTGGAATATCAATAAACTGAATTATGGAAATTCAGATCAAAATTGTTACCTGTCTCCTTCATCAAGGAAATACTCTCTTCTTTACGTTCATCATATACTCTAGTTCCAGCTACTTCTCTTAGCAATTTTAATCTCTGAGAATCAGGAGCTGTGGCCATCTGATTGATCTAGGAACAACATTTTCTTTCAGTTTTTATAGAAAGTAAACAGGTAATGCACTGATGACTAATATGAGACATTAATATGTGATTTTATTGCTTATAATTCTGTTCAGACTAGTCATGCTGCTACAAATAGTGAAAATGGGAATATGATACCTGGAAGACAATCCTCCCTCAATTTTTCCGATTTAAACTTCATTAGTCTTCATTCTCAAATATTTTTATTGTGTGGTTTGATGCAATTAGAGTTCATCAGGCTATTCCATACAGAATATAGCTATCATTTAATAATGATCAGTGCAAGTCTTATATTCAATACTTTTGCTATCTCTAATAAACATTATTACAACCAATCCATGTACTATAAACGATTTGTTTAAGAGCCGAGGTGGCGCAGTGGTTAAATGCAGCACTGCAGGCTACTTCAGCTGACTGCAGTTCTGCAGTTCAAATCTCACCGGCTCAGGGTTGACTCAGCCTTCCATCCTTCCGAGGTGGGTAAAACGAGGACCCGGATTGTTGTTGGGGGCAATATGCTGACTCTGTAAACTGCTTAGAGAGGGCTGAAAGCCCTATGAAGCGGCATATAAGTCTAACTGCTATTCTATTAATTTCAAACTGTTAATGGATTGATTGATATTTTCATGGAAGATAAACCTGTTTTGTACAATTTTGAAAGTTTTGCTTTGAAAGTTATGAACTTTTCTTTTTGAAAAATAAGTTAGTAGATATTGTCATACCTTTCCTTGCTTAACAATATAATAGGGATTGCTGCGAGAAAATCCAGCACTTTCAAGGAGGTTCATGACATCATTTTTCCTAGAAGTAAATTTTAAATCAATTTTATAAATATTGTAGCATAAAAGTAGCATAAAAGCATTTAAATAACCAATGTCCTTCTATTAATTCATAAAAATACTTTGCTTAATATTTGTTATTTTTGAAATTGCATTATTCAGTTTTTTTCCAGTATCACCAAGTAGAATATTGTTATAAAATTTAAATCAAAACTTAAATTCAATTCCTACTTCAGATCTATAGTAAGGGAATGAGTAGCCAGAACACAATAATCAAATGGAAAACAATAACGGGTGAGAGTCCTTTTTTCTCTATGGCCTTTTGTTATTATTAATTCCAATAGGAATAGAAGTAATGTAGCTCTAATGGTGACATTCTCACCACTACTGTTCAAGATACAGTATTTCAAAGCTTTTTCAAACCAGCCCAAAATATTTATTCATATATATTTATATTTATTTTTTATTAAAGAAGAAACACGAGACTGCAGCAGTCAGTTTTTCTAAATAGCTAAATACTGAGCCAGCAGGAAGAGGGATAACTAACTATCTGCAAAGATATTTCTATATCATAAATATAGAATTTATTTTAAAATGTATTTTATTTTAAAGTTAAAATTACCAATTTAAATCCAAATGTTTTAAAAATTTCATACAGGTAGACGTTGAAAAAGATTGAACTTGATAAATTAAGAGATTTGTAATGAATATAAATATGAGCCATGGTTGTGCAGTGGTTAGAATGCAGTACTGCAGGCTAATTCTGTCCACTGCCAGTAGTTCAATTCTCACTGGCTCAAGATTGACTCAGCTTTCTACCCTTCCGAGGTCGGTAAAATGAGGACCCAGATTTTTGGGGGCAATACACTGACTCTATAAACCGCTTAGAGAGGATTGTAAAACACTGTGAAGGGGTATATAAGTCTGCTATTGCTATAAATATGAAAAATGAAAATATTCAAAATAGTTACTTTGTATACTAATTTAAAATTTTATATAGAACAGTTTCATGCAAAAATCAAATTGCTTTCATAAAATAAAACTGCCACTTACGTCACCATTTTTTTGTCTAAGAAATATTGGTCTTTTTTAGCTCCAATGACTCTGCGAAGAGATACCTCTTCCTTATCAATCTTAAAATAAGATAGAATGCAAATATTAATTTCCTGGATATAATTTTTGGTCAAATAATTAATGATATTTTCCTTTTAATTTAAATTTTAAAAAACCAAGAGGATTTATAAAATAAAAATTAAAATATTTAACTTACTGGTAATCTGTTGTCTGAGTTGTCAAAAATAATTTCCACAAAAGCAGAGATAACCCGAGGTCCTGTGCCTTCCTAAAATATATGTATATTTAAGTTTTCCAATTTTTAAAATATTTTATTTTATACAACGTTTTGGTATCCTAGTCTTCAAAGTTTATGTAGGTATAAATTCTACTCTTCCTAGAAAACAGAAATACTGTCTGTGTAATAAAAAAATAATGCAAATGACTTAAATTTTATATTTTTCCTTCACTAAATTAGTATAACTATTATGCTAATTTAAAATAATTACATAAGCTAATCTTAAGATATTTTACGATATCAGTCCCAGTTCTCGCAGTATTTTAGGAGGAAAGAGTCTATTTCTGCTATTGGGAATATGTTTTGAAAAGCCAAAATATTAGGGAGTGAAAATATGGGTTAAAAAAAAAAATCCAGACTAATATAAATAGTGAGAGAAGGGGAAAAGTAAAAAAGAAGGGATGCAATTAGAAAAATATATAAGCAATTACATCGAAAGATTTATACGGAGGAAAGAGGAATGGCACTCTAGCATCATTTGGCTCCAAACCTCAACAAATTTTTCCAGAATGTATCCCTTGGCTCCTTTTTCTTCCTAATAATTACATAATTCATCCCAAAAGTCAGGACAAAGCAAAATAAATTCACACAAGTATTTCTTCAATTCTAATTGAGAGATCTCTGGAATGATTCAATTTATTAAGGATTTTTAAATCATGGCAATTCACTGGAGTTTACACTGCAATATATGTATGGTTTCAATACATACAATTAAAACAAATTATTTTAGTAATGATCAGTCAGCTGTTTGCTTACATGCAACAAAGCCAGCCTTTGCTCAGGACGAAGATGACTGAATTCATCACTGAGGACAAACTGAATTGCTGTAATAAAGAAATATAATAATTTAATTTGTAGTATGAATTTTAATACTGAACTTCCTAAACATTTATTTTATACAGTATTATAGAAGGTATTACAGATTATGTAAAAGTACTTAGCCTTTATATAGATGTATTCATACTACAAAATTTGTCTAAGATATTGTGCTGCTTTAAAAAAAATGTATATAGCTGTCATGCACAATATTATCTGCATATCTTTAATACAAATTGGAGTATCATTTAGTGCAAATTTGGAAGCTTTTTCTTACCATAGAAAAAGTTGCTTTTTCCGGAACCATTTCTGCCCACTAAAAAGAAACAATAACAATTATATAAATGTTGATGTCAATTCATTATAAGAATATTTTAAACTGGAGTCAGAAGATAAAGATCTATAGTTTTATATAAAATTATATATATGAAAATAAAATTGTAAAATAGAATCAATTACCAACTGACCACCTACAATTAAAATCAACCAGACACTTTGTACCAAAGTGCATAAAAAAGAAAAGTAACTTTCACAAAAGTATTTTTATTTGTTTACATTTTATAATATTTTTAAACCATATGGATAGTCTCAAATTTTAATTTTATCCTATCTGTATCACAGTGACACACCTCCATTCAGACCATGTCAT
This sequence comes from Thamnophis elegans, assembly GCF_009769535.1. NCBI lineage: Eukaryota > Metazoa > Chordata > Lepidosauria > Squamata > Natricidae > Thamnophis > Thamnophis elegans. Next base: position 17,311,886 of record NC_045550.1, read on the forward strand.
TATGTAACAACCCTGGAAAACAAGCTGCTTAAAAGGAGGAAAGTGATTCCCATAAGATTTGTTAGCAATATAGCATTTGACTTATGATTTTTCCAAACTTTGGAAATGCTTTGGCACAGGAGCCTCAGGTACTTCCAGATGTCTTAACTATATGTTTTGAATGAAATATAAATATAGTCTATAGAAAGATTAAAGAAACAAGAATTTTACCTCTCACAAGGCTATAGTGGAAAGATTCCATTTTCCTTTTAATGCATTCCATAATTACAACCACAATTGAGCCCAAAATTTCTGTTGTTAAGTGACACATTTGTTAATTGTGTTTTGCCCCATTTGACAACTTTTCTTGTCACAGTTGTTAAGTGAAACATTGCAGTTGCTAAGATAGTAAACATGGTGGTTAAATGAATCTGACTTGTCAATTGACTGTGTTTATCAGAAGGTAGCAAACAGCAATCACATGACCCCAGGACACTACAACTATCATAAATATGTTGGTTGTCAAGTGTCTGAATTTTGATCATATGGCTTTGGGGAAACTGCACTTGTCATAAGAGTGAAAACAGTTATAAGTCACTTCTTTTAGTGCCATTGTTAACTACGAATGGTCACTAAATGAAGTAAATCCTCAAACTAAAGTCAAGGATTACCTACATTAGTTGCATAATATTTTTTATTTATTCCATTTAGATACCGTCCAACTCCAAAAGTATAGTGGGTGGCTCACACTAAGAACAAAATGTTGCAAAACATTTTGAAGTTTTGCTATACAAAAATATTCCGAAATGTTCAGTAGTATTTACATTATCTATCTATCTATCATCTATCTATCTATCTATCATCTATCTATGTATGTATTTATTTATTTAGTGTCACAACCCCTGGTATGCCCAAATGTGGGAGGAAGTCTACTGCGTCCATTCTCTGTCTATCGGCTCGTCACAAGAGACCATCCAGACAGAAACCCAATATTTTTACTGTTGCCTTTGTTACGTTTGTGTTGTATATTTATTTATCAGCACAAATACAACATATGTATGTATGTATGTGTGTGTGTGTGTATGTGTGTGTGTGTGTGTGTGTGTATATATATATATCCTTTGTAGCAGGGAACTTACCAATGACATTATGTTTTGAACTGAAGGGATCTACAATTGTTTGATCTCTGTAACTTCTAAATCCCTGGATAATTACCTGAAAGAAGCAGAATTACTTTTTTAAAGTAAGGAACAGATTAAATCATGTATCAATCAACTTGCAGATTTTGAACTAAAATGTTGCAACATAATCTACGTTCATTCAGTACATATTCATGCTTGTTGTACCTTTTGTTTTACCACACACAGATCAATATTCCATATTGAAACATACAATCTAGGTAATGTTTGTTGAAGATCACCTAAATTTTAGCTAATAATGCAGCAATTTTAATATAGAAAAGAAAAGTGCTATGCCCTTTACCTTGTCTGCACCACATATATGAAACATCTTTTTTAAAAAAATCAATGATTATAATTTTTATTCGTGGGATTTTAGATGGCCCTATCATTTTTCTACATTCTTTTATCTTGTTCCTAGCCACTTATTTATCTCTTCTAACAAACATTTTACCCCAAAACAGATTCATTCCAGAGTATTGCACAATTGTCCTAAAACACCTCACTAGTTCTTCTATTATCACCACAAACTGGGGCATAACTTGCAATATTAGTCCCTAGTTGACACAACTTAGATGATACAAGGCATATTTTCTGACTTTCACTTTAGTCTTACTTTCTGACCAATATTTTAATCCTTTCATAATTAAAACTATAATTAAAACTAAAATCAAAGAATTGAGGCCCTTGAACTAGAGTGCTGGAAAAGACTCCTGCGATTCTCTTGGACTGCAAGGCGATCAAACCAGTCAGTCCTAGAGGAGATCAACCCTGACAGTTCTTTAGAAGGCCAGATCCTGAAGATGAAATTCAAATACTTGGCCACCGAATTAGAAGGAAGGACTCACTGGAGAAGAGCCTAATGCTAGGAAAGACTGAGGGCAAAAGAAGAATGGGACGACAGAAAATGAGGTGGCTGGATGGAGTCACTGAACAGTGGGCGTGAGCTTAAATGGACTCCCGGTAGAGGACAGGAAGGCCTGGAGGAATGTTGTCCATGGGATCGCGATGGGTCAGACACGATTTTGCAACTAGCAATAACAACAATTAAAACTATAGCTTCATCTCCCAGCATGGACTTTATAATTTGTATTCTACAAGATCAGCCTATCTTCTTCAAACATATTACATCTTTCCAATCTTCTCAGACACACGTTTCCTTTAATTCAAATTCATTTATTTTATACTTTGCACCAAGTACTCTTCTTACATTCCAAGTTGCAATCTTCAATATGCCAGATGGGCCTGCAGGTACTGACCGCCATTGTCTGTCATGGCTTTGATTAATCAAGACTTGCACATAGCAGTTTTACTAATACGAAAAGGTTTAATTCAGTTACCAGCCTTGTTATAATTGTGTCACAGCCAACATTGTCTGCTAATGTAAGAACAATACACTTGCCACTTGCGGCGCTTTCTAGCTAGTATGCCACAAATGTCATTCCAGCTCAGTCTTACTCTAATCTTATTTACACTATGCCAACTACAATCCTTAATCAACAGACCGATTTAGAGCAGTGTTTTTCAACCTTAACAAGTTTTAAGATGTGAGGATGTCCATTCCCAGAATTCCCCAACCAGCCATGACTACGAATTCTGGGAGTTGTCAAGATTGAGAAACACCGATCTAGCGACTACACGGTTGTCTGCACCCAACCATTTGGATGTACACGCAGTGTACTGAAAGTTCCTCAGGATGCAGCAACACACCTCAAACCAGCCAAGTACGATGCACTGAGGCTTGTTGGGATGGGGGGCAAAGAACCACCCGTCGGAATTCTGTCTCACGAACAGTCAAATTTCTCCTGCAATCTTTGCAACTCTCCATTACCATTTCTCCAGAACAGGCCCACAATCTTATTTTCCCTTATTTCTTCCTGACCCATTCATTTTACGTCAGCGAACAACGGCCGCCTCCCCCTTCTTGTCCCCCCATCATCGTGCCAAGGAAGACAGCAGCCCGTCAGGGTCAGCCCTATGCACCCACCCCCCAAGGGCCCGAAGATGGGTCACCTCTCTTCTGATCTGCCACTGAAATACAAGACTCTCCGGGGCAAAAACTAGGCATCGATCGCGGCCTGCATATCCTTTCTGCTCCTGCTGGAGCCCAGAGCCATCAAGCACCGCTCCTTTCCCTCACGCCTCAACCCAACTCCGGCACCCTCTCTCCAAGTACCCTTCTCATTCAGGTCTGTCTGGCTCTTCCTTTCCATTTCCCAAAGAAAATAAACCGCTACGCCATAAATTCTACGCCCGGTGCGGAGTACCTGCTTAATATACATCGCGGCAACGGCGGAGGCCTCCCTTTCTCACCGAGAAGCGCCCACCGCTCAAGTCGCGCACAAAATGGCGGCACGTCTTCCCCCGCCCCCTTTGGAACGAACCATTTCATCAAAGAAAAGGGGGGGTCCAATAAAACCTAGAAAGCGCCTTAGAAATAGGGGTGGGTGGGAAATGCCACTTTTTCACACTGTATGGCAGTATCACTCATGCCAACATTTCCGGCCTAACAGTCAGAATACGCGGTAGACTGTGTGTTAAAATAAGCGTCTTACTCGCCCTATCGGAATTTGGTTCAACCCATAGCAACGATTTGAGCGCCAAGACAAGTCCGGCCAATGGGAGAGAGAGGTTGGAGAGTGCTGGGCATAAATAAAGTCCTCGCGCTGTTTTGTGGGAGGGAAGTTTTCAATCAGCTTCAGGTTAAGAACCTGGGATAGGTTTTCACAGCCCAAAGTGCCCCATCCGTGCGGAAAAGGGAGGTGTAACCGGCCTTGGAAGAATTCGAAATAAAAGATATGCGAGGACTAAGAACAATCTATTCAGGGAAAAAAACCTGAATAGCATTTTGTGGCGTATCATGTTTGCTGTAATCAAAGAGCTGATGTTATGAATACTTATTGCTAGCTAGTCTTGTGTGTTTCGGATTTTTACTGGAAAAGGAAAAACAGTTATTTCCCTGTAGTTTTGAAAATATATCAGTCCAGACATTTCAATTGCATTTTATGGGATTCTTCATTGTTTTAAAATGTTTTTGTAATGTCTTTCCATATTACATAACAACCTTCAAAGCAATTTATAACAATTTATAATTTTGGGCTGTTTACAATATTAAAAGATAAATTTGTACAAAACATATACACAATAGGAGCTAAATAACAAAGATAAATACATGAACCTAACTAAAAGATGGGAGAGGGAGGAGGATGAGGATGGAAGGTAGGATCTGTTATTAGGCTCAACCACCCTCAATTTTAAAAAATAATGCAATATCAAAAAGCATTTTAAGTCTCCTTTGAAAGTAGGGAAGGAGCAATGTGCAAATCTTTCACAAGCATAACAAAGAAAATCTCATCTCGTCAATTTACAGGTTCATAGAGGTATTAAAAATCCATTAAACTAAAAGTTCTTTTGGTTTTTAATAGTCTTCTATATAATAGCCAATTACCTCTGAAAGCATATTACTAATCAGTTTAGTATGGAATATGAAATTTACTATGATTGTCTCGCATTCAATACAGGATCCCTAATAGAACTGATCACAATGCGTGAAGCTTATATTTAGATGGGAACATGGGGGGGGGGGAGATAATTCCATATAATAATTCTGAAATAATGAGACCTGTGATCAAGAATTGATACAGATCCTAAAAATTAACCTGAAGTAGGCTATTCTAATAACTGAAATTGGCATTTGATACTATAATATTTTCCAAAAATCCAGTTGCATCTGTTTTTGAAGCATAGCATAAACTGATAGCTGCATCATATTGAACACATAAGGTGCTTTTATGTGGCGCAGATGGGAAGCTATAAATCAGGAGACTTTGATTTCTGCTCTTTTAGGCATGAAAGTCAACTGGGTAATTTTGGATCAGTCACCCTTTCTTGGGTTAACCACCCTAACTGGTAGTTGAAAATAGGGAGAATTAGATATGTTTTGATTTTGCCAAAAAATGAAATCAGGATAAAAAATCAAATAAATAAATGTAGCCCATCAGGATATTGATCAATAATTTTACTTTTTGTTAAAAGTGACAAAATTGGCCTATCAATCAAAACCTGTATATATACAAGTAGAACAGAATCCTCAGATTCCACTTTAATATCTCCAATACATGCTTTCCTCCTACTCTGATACTAAGAGAAGATCATGTCAACATAGGTATGACATTTATTTCACAATTTATTTTTCATCTCATTCAGCCCAGGGTGTAGGCTGCTGTCTTCTGCTAAATACTTTATAAAACACTTTACATTTTACTTGACTTACAACCAGTGGTGGGTTCCTACCGGTTCAGACCGGTTCGGCTGAACTGGTAGTGGTTTGGCGGCCTGGATTGCTGCAACTGGCAATGACCCAGGCCTGCCACGCCCCTGAACCGGTTCTCCTATGGCGCTGCCATCTTGATTTTCGGTTCTGCACATGCGCACAATTGCACAAATGTAATTTTTTCCATTTTTTAATGTTTTGTGCATGCGCAGACCTATTTATGTGCAAATGTGCACAGGCGTGCAAAATTTGCACATGCACCGAACCGGCAGTAATGCCGGCAGCAACCCTGCTTACAACCATTTTTATAGCTACAATTTGAATTTACAATAGCACTGAAAAAAGTGAATTATGACCTGTCCATACATTTATAATTGTCCCAGCATCCCCACAAGTCACATGATTAAAATTCTGGTGTGACAACTAGTATGTATTTACAATGGCTGCAGTCTCCCAAGATCATGTAATAACTATTTGTGTCCTTCCTAGTTGGCTTCCAACAAGCAAAAGTCAATGGGAGAAGCTGAATTTGCTTAAAGACAGCATTATTAACAACTGCAGAAATTTTAACAATCATGACATAAAATCTGGCAGGATATTCTTTGGTAGAAACTGGAACATCACCAACTTCAGGAAAAGCTGCTACCACCAATATTGGCTGAAGCCATGTTTTTAATTTCCAGATGAGCCAATAGATTGTTTTCTATTTCCTTTTTCCTAAAGGATTGACAGCCTAACATCAATAGATGGCAGCAAAGAATTAGTCTTCCTTAGTTGCTGTAATAGTAGCCTGGATATGTGCAAGACAGACAAAATGACTGCACAAGTTGTTCTTTTAGTCTTGATAGGTGTATGAGTTGTGTTCAATTCTGAGGTATATATCCACTTTTATTTAAATTTTATTGGTGTTTCAGCCATTAGATGGCAGCAAAATTTAAACTTTATGTTTCTTGGCTGCCATTTTGGGTGTTTAGATTTATACTGCTGATATGGAGCTGCTGAATTAGGTCAGCTGGAGTTTGAGAAATTTGTTTTCCTATTCTCTCTGCCACAATACATTTTAGTATGGAATGAATTTTTTAAAATAATGAGGAGAGGAACTTAGGAAACAGAACTTTCCACTGGAAGGGTAATGCATTAGTTGATAGCTATCACAACACAAGACTGGAGTTGTTTCAATTATATGGATTAAACTGAATTTTGGGGAGGTCAACTTCAGGCTTTGTAGACTAACTTAAGCAATCTTAAGGAGAGGGCTGAAGGCCCTATGAAGCGGTATATAAGTCTAATAAAATAAATAAATAAATAAATAAATAAATAAATAAATAAATAAATAAATAAATAAATAAATAAATAAATAAATAAATAAATAAATCTACCCATCGATCAAAGCTGTTTAAATGGGAGGAGGAGGAGCACCCTGCAACCAAAACAGGAGTGCAGAATAAACACCAATTTCAGTAACCAAGTAAATTGTAGCTCAACAGATCATTACCCCCGACTAGTTAGCTTCAACCATCCTCCTCTGTGTATTGTATATTATACAGATTTTCTATTTTCCCAGGAAGATATTACTTTCACACCAAAATACCGTGGACTGCCTATGAAACAGAAGCTCAATTGAAAGAATACATCCTTAACAGTTAAGAGAAACATCTTCACATTGTAGTCAGGATAAGTCATCAAGTTTTCCCTTGCTCAGTACTTTTCATTTTTTTCAGATTAAACTTCAGATTCATGGTTGATATCATTCATAAACTAACTCCATACATTTGTTCAGGGTTTCTGTAGCCTCTTAGAAGCATTGGAGTTTGAAGAATTGAGCAGTAGATTGTAGTGTATTGTTATATATTTTTAACCCAAATGTCCAGAATATTACAGAAACAAAGCTACTTTTATTTAGTGAATTTTGTCAGTCTTCCTGTCATGACTACATAATGCCCTCTCTTGTTGATATTATTTAAATATTCATAAGAGTATGAATTATAAAAGCTAGCTAGCTGGCTATACTGTTTCAATACACTTCCAAGGTGTCATATTTTGTTTTAAGAGTCTTTTGTGTGTATATATATTTAAAATGCTTGCTCACTGGAATCATATCTTCCAAGAAATTGTTTCAATTTCCCTATCAACAGCAAACAGTCGACATGATATTGAACTGAAAGGAAGTGATATACATGCCATAAGTAGCTATAAGCTGGTTTGTGAAGCATTCTTGCAAATGATTGAAACAACTCAATTTATCTCACAGGTACTTTCTCTATAGTAGTAGCCGCCACATGTTCAATTTTTCAGGATATTCAGCTAAATACCTTTAACAACTTTATGTACAAATAAGTGTGTGAAACAGTGATGCATGTGAATGCAGATGAGTGATATGTGGATGGGAATAGGTGCAGAGAGGAAGTAGTACAAGAACAGCGGCTGTGAATCTTCACAGAACTCCATCTGTCTTCTTCTGTTTAGCAGATGGAAAACTAAGACCAACTGTAGGTACTATAGCAAAAATAGCATGCTGACTGCTAATGAAGTCACAAAATAATCTGAAGGAAAAAGGAATAACTGTAACTGTAAGGTCTATAAAATACTGTAATATTAAAGACAACATGTAAAAACAGTGGGAAGAAAATTTACAAGAGAAAATAAAATTTTCACCTTGACAGCATCTCATCATAGAAATGTAATTATTAGACAAATCAATTTGTATATTACAATATTTGCAACTAAGAACATAATTGCCTGCTTCCTGTCTTTTCTACAGTGAACCGTGGATATGGACCAATTATTTCTTTTTTGTGTAAGCCTTTTTCATCACAAACTACCCTTAACATAGTTTATACTGAGATTACTGCCAATGAAGTTATTAGGTGTTTTATCTCATTAAAAAATCTCTGTGGGTAATAATTCTTAAAGCATATCTAGATAATATCTTGGTAAAATTGGTAAAACTAATTTAATCAATTTAAACACTAAATCTGCATATGCATCACCTTTTGTTAAAAGAATTGCTATTAGCAGGCATTCTAAAATTCTGTAAGTTCTTTGACTATTAACAACTATATGGCAAACAGGAAGTCATCTTGTCATTTTTGTGAATCAGTGAGAAATATAAGCTTACATTTTCTTGCTTCTAAGCTCATAGAATCCCAATTAAAGGGGAGGAAACTATGGCAATTCTATTTATTGTTAGGAAGTTTTTTTAGCAAATCTAATTGTTTATGCTTTATATCATTTTCTTTTAGTGTATAATTATTATTTTCCATTATCTTTCTAGCAATCTTGCATGTGCAAATTATTATCAGTACTCCCTTTTGTTATCAAAATAGTAAAATAAAGCATAGATGGATGATTGACATTTTTCAATACACAGAATTTTTCACTGTTTTAAACAAAATTACAACAATGTTCTCTCTTCTAGGCAAGGCAAACTATTTAATATAATCCTACTCCACTTGAGCACAAACTATAGAGTTAGGCCTAGAGCACTGTTGTTGGATTCCTTTAACTGCAAATGCATAGGAGTAAACCTAAGATTTTCTCCATGCAGATTAGATATACTGTATGTTTATAGAGTTAAAGGCCTGCCTGTTATGGGCCAATGAAAGCCTTCAATATAGCGTTAAATGTATCTGAACAAGATGTAGAGTAGAGATTTTGCTAGATTAAGGTAACTAGTGGTTCCAATAATTATGTGCTAGATTTAACATCAGAAATTAGAACACACAAATGCTTAGCTTCTTCAAGTTTCAAAGATGCTTTTTCAAAAGGCAAATGGACATTTTTTTCCTTGAGGAAGAAGAACAAAATATTTGGTTTCTCATCCAAGAAACTTCAGTTGTAATGGCCCCCACAAGCGAAAAGGTTTATTGGATGAGAAACAAAACATTTTGTTCTTCTTCCTCAAGGAAAAACAGTTGAATTGTCTTTTGAAAATGCACTTTTGAGACAAATGTGACCTGAATCACTGAGAATCTCCACAGACACTTAGCTTCAAGTTCGTTTGTTTAATTATTGATTCTTCTCCAGCTATAATCTATGTGCCTTGTAGCTGATTGTCCAAACTGAGCTGTTATGATTTTATTGGTTATGACCCATGGATAATATACACATATTGCTAATGTCACATTGAGCTGGATTGGCAAAATATAGCATTAAATTAAAAAATAAAAAGTTGGTCTTTCTTAGGACTGTTCTACCTACCCCTTAACCCATCATATCAGAAGGATATATATGTATCATATAATAGTCTTTAATTTGTTGATCTTCAAATGTGTTGGGCCCTATTATCAAGAACTAGATTGACCCAGGATTTGATTCTGTCTATCTGAGAGAGACCAGGTTGGAGGAAGCTAATTTGATTACTAAATTAAGAATGGTAAACTTCTGGTGAAATCAGAACAGATAATATTGAGCTGAACAGCTGAATGGTCTGACACACTATTAAGATACACTATTATGATGTTTTTAACATCATAACTGCAATTTAAATACAAAAAACTGGAAGGGGGACTTTAAATTCCACACTCAGAGGGACTTTCACACACGAGAATGAACTACATTAGACTTGCTGTTTTTTTCTACTTGATTCAACATATTTGCATAAGATGAGTTAACAACAGGAATCCCTCTAAAGCTAGCACTTGGTAATTATCTTCCAGCATATTCAGCATTCTTTGATCTCTCAAGATGAGATGAAAGGTCTCTATCCTCTAGGAAATAATGACATTACTACAAAGAATATGAGTAAACCCTGTTTCTGGATATGTTAAAGCAATAATTTAGAATAAAATCCAACAGTTTCATACAAGATCCTAACAGTAACTTAAACAATAGAATGGTGAATTAACTGGCTTAACTTGGTATTTACCTCTGTGGCCTTTTGCCTTTCATCAAAGGGTCCAAGAGCAGAATTTACTAACAAGTATATATGAGTGAGTGAAAATATTAATTGATCAAAGGGGTCAATTAATACCTACACACTAATAATTATATGCAGTTTAGAGTAGACATTGTATAGAGATATAGGGCATAAAATAAAGAAAACTGGATTGTTTTGAAATTCTGGGAAGATTTTAAAGCAGCACAGCCTCCTTTTGTATAACTCTGATAATCAATATGTGCGTTGTTAAGTCTAAATACTAGCTGGGAAAAGAATTATTTTCAAATATTATATTAGGCAAGAGTGGGGTGGGATTGGGAAGAAGCCTTCTAGGGAAACTGAGGCAATTTTCCAGGAACTGTAGGCAATTTTTTCTGCAAATATACCAGCCAATGAGCAGTAGACAAAAAATATTGGATTGTTAGTTGCCAATCCTTACTTCCTGTCTTATTGTCTGCTCAGAGATATACAGTAGCTTATAGCTTGCAGTCACACCTCCTATCACAGGGATGAAACATTATCAGTGTTGCCCATTTACAAGTGTTTGGCAAGTCTTTTATCCTTTGAGGTTCTGAAGGAAGAGAAGGAAGAGGGAGGAGACCAATTATATGCAATCATAGGCTTCCCTCCTCCAATACGTTTAACATAGCATTTATTTTTTTCTCTTATCAACTCATCAGCATTCATAAATCTGGAGAACAATGTTGGACTTTCAAAAGCAGTTGTAAATAGAGAAAAAGTGTATTTTGTATCTCTATTCTCAAATACAATGACACATTTAAAATATATAACATTTATTACTAAACCCCTCTTCCCATTGATTTCCTTCTGAAGAATATTCATTCTTAATATTTTAATTACTTCAATGATTTGTTGCTGATTTATTGACTTGATAAAAGAGACTTGTGAAATTCTAGATTAATTTTGATAAGCCATATGTTTATCTTTTCTGAGTCCATGGTAACTGAGTAATAAAATAGAGGGTTTTAAAAAGGGAAACAATGATAGGTTATCTTGTTGGATAATTCAAATATTCTCAGAGTTTATACAGCAAGCAAAACATCACACATATCTTTAAAACACATACAAGGAATAATAGTTTGAATCAGCTAGATGCTACTACCTGTCAGCCTCTGCTTTGCTACTGCTTCAGCTGCCATTGAAATGGGGAGAGGGGGCATGGTATTTGGGAGGGGAATCATTGTTGTGCTGGAGGAAGTTTCGAGACACTGAACTGACCACCTTACTGCGCATGTGGAGGAGGAGTGTTTCCCGCCAAGGCCAACGGTCCAGCATTCCATCCTGGTGATGCCTTTCAAAGTTATCTCACACCTGACATTTGGGAGAATTATGATTGGACTGTGCACGGGGATGCCAAGGGGAAGGGCATGATTTATACAAAATATTATTCGCTTTCGCGCCTAATTAACCAGACTTAGCTTAGCTTTGCAACTGTTCATTTATGATTAGTAAAAGTACACTTGATTTCAATACAAATGGAGTCCAGTGGTTTTCTTTCCTGATTACTGAATGAAGTGCTGCTGACAATAAGCTAAGTCTCATTTTTCACCCATCCCGGAGATAAAACCTACCAAGGGGGGTGCCCTCACAAGAAGAAAAGAAATGTCTTTGCATGTGAGTGACCAAGAGGAAGAAGAGGGGGCAGCGGCAGGACCATCTTTAACCGAAAGGCTGGCTGGACTAAGAGTGGAAGAGCCTACTGTTCGTCCCAGATGGACTTTGAGTGTGGGACAAAAAGAGGAGTCTGAGGAATTGGATGCTGGAGTCACGAGAAGGAGACCAAAGAAAAAGCGGATTGGGGTGACTCTGGGGAAGAGGATTACAAGCTTTCCCATGCCATGAGACTCCTCGAAGAAGCTTGGACTGAACGCAGAAGCCGTGAAAGAGCAGTGGAAAGGGAGCCGGCTGAAGATCTTGAGCAAAGGTACTCGATGCATAGGTTAAGGGAGGGTGAAGAAGCCGAGAGGGGTTGGGCGCAAGAAAACCCAGAACCAGCCTCCCCCCCTCCAGCTAGGTCTGCTCAAAGAGCAGGGGGGCCCCCAGGCGATGCCGGATGGCAAAAGTCCCTCCCTTAACTGTAAAATACAATGGAGACCCTAAAAGTTTAGGACTTTTTATAATTCAGGTCTGGAATTATATGGAAATCTATGGACCTGATTTAGAGATGGATGAAATGAAAGTGAGGATGGTGTTAATGTCCTTAGAGAAAAAGGCAGCCGAATGGATGGTTGCAATTCCCCTCTCCTGAGGAATTTTAATGACTTTATGGCAGCCATGAAGAGGAGGTTTGATGACCCATTGACCGAGAGACACGGGCGCCTGAAATTTATGGCTCTGAAGCAGGGAAATAAATCGGTGCCAGATTATGTCCAGGAATTTCAACAGTTGTCAGCCTATATGAGGGGGTGGTCGGAAACACTTTGCTGGATCAGTTCGCTGAGGGATTGAATGAAAAAATATACCAACAGTGCATAAACAGACACATTCCCCGCCATGTAACTGCTTGGTATGAACACATGGCAGACGTTGAGTTGGATTTAGCCAGGCTTCAATGCATGAAGGAAGGAGAGGCGGAGAAATCCCCCCCAGCAGCTCCAAAAGCCCACCTCCACCCCAGGAGTGAGGGAAAAGGGAGTTTCACAGGCAAAACCAAGCCTTTCACGTGCTTCCGCTGTGGAAAGGAAGGCCATTGTGCCGTGAATTGCCGCGTAAAATTGGCTCAGACCGCTCCACCCCCTCCCCGCAAAGAGGGAAGAGCAATAAAGGCCCCGAGCAAGAAGAGAGAAGCTGCATTCGTCGCTTAAAATGTTTCCCAGCATTTCCAGCCGGAGGAGGAGGGAGGCGTTAGCTCCAGCTCGTCTGACAAATCGAATGAGGAGCAGTCTCATTGCTGGGTAAGTTCCAGAAGGGGCCCCATGCTTATCCCAATTGAACTAAGAGTGCCACCTTCTGGCGTGACTGAGAAACTTTTAGCTCTCCTTGATTCTGGCTGTTCTCGCTGCATGATAAGTCCTGAAATGGTGGAGAAACTTGGCTTAAAATTGAGGACTTTGAAAACCCCTATTGTTTTTTGCCAGATTGATGGTTCTATTGCAGGAGGTGGTCCTGCTCATTTTTCTACTGAGCCCATAGAGATGAAAATGGGGACCCATCAAGAATTATTAACTTTTATTGTGGCACCTGGCATGGACCGGCTCCTTATTTTGGGACTCCCCTGGCTTCGTAAGTGGAACCCTCGCATTAACTGAAGAAAGGGGTGGTTACGTGTTCGCACTAACATACCCCCTGAATGGAAGGTTGAGACTTCAGATCCTGCTGATACTAGCCCCACATTGGCAGCCAGGGGGCAGGAGAGGATTGAAGGGGAGGAAAAAATACCAAAAGAATATTGGGATCTTAGGGGAGTGTTTAGTGAGAAATCTTCTGATAAACTCCCCCCCCCCCCACAGACCCACTGATTGCACCATTGATATTTTGCCTGGGGTGAAGCTTCCCAAGCCCCAAATATATTCAATGTCCCCTAGGGAAATGGAGGAAATGAGAAGATTCATTGATAAGAATTTGGAAAGGGGTTTTATTGAACTGGCAAGACCCAAGGTGGCGGCTCCTGTGCTATTCAGGGAAAAGAAAGATGGCTCTCTTTGTTTGTGTGTTAATTTTAAAAACCTGAACGGGATATCAGCTCAAAACCTCTATCCATTACCACTGATGAAGGACATGCTGGCCCAATTGGGGAAGGGCCACATTTTCACTAAGTTGGACTTGAGGGAAGCGTACTATAGAGTCCATATTAAAGAGGGAGACGAGTGGAAAACAGCTTTCAACTGCCCCCTTGGCTGTTTCCAATTTCATGTGATGCCGTTTGGCCTACAGGAGGCGCCCGCGGTCTTCATGCAGTTAATGGGGTGTTACACGACCATCTTTACAAAGGCGTTATCGTATATTTAGATGATATCCTTGCTTACATGGAAACATGTGAGGAACACATAAAGCTGGTTCATACCGTGCTGAAGAAACTTCGGGCCGCTGAGCTTTATGCTAAATTGTCCAAATGTGAATTCCATCAGGAGAAGGTTGACTACCTGGACTATCGTATCTCCCACGCGGGTGTTGAGATGGATCCCGCTAAAGTGAAAGCGGTCACTGAGTGGGAGGCCCCTCGTACACGCAGGTAATTGCAAAAAATTTTGGGGTTTGCAATTTCTATCGCCAATTCATCCCCTCTTTTGCTAAGATAGCTCTTCCCATAACTAACCTTTTGAAGTCCAAATGTGCGGCGAAACCCAAGCCTAGCAAGCTGTTGGATTGGACCATGGAATGTCAAGCTGCCTTCGAGAAGTTAAAGCGGCTTTTTTGCAGAGGAACCAGTCCTCAAGCACCCGGACATGGACGCGCCTTTTGTGGTTCAAGCTGACGCCAGTGCGTGGCAGTGGGGGCCGTATTGCTTCAAGCCAATAGTCAAGGTAACTTACAACCCTGCGCATACACCTCTCGCAAACTAACTGACATGGAGAAACGTTAGGCCATTTGGGAGAAAGAAGCGTTTGCTGTTCGTTGGGCTTTGGCCACTTGGCGCAATTTTCTGGAAGGCGCCAAACACCCGTTCGAGGTGTGGACTGACCATAAGAATTTGGAAGCTTTGAGGACTCCCAGAAGACTTTCTCCTAAACAGATGCGCTGGGCTCAGCATTTCAATCGTTTTAATTTCACCCTGAAATACATTCCAGGGGAGAAGAATTTTATGGCTGATGCTTTATCCAGGCTTCCTCAGTACAACTGTTCTAAACTCAGTATGGTCCAGCCTGTCATTCCCACAACGAGCCTCACTCCTCCAGTTGTTACTAGGAATCAAGCACGTTCTAAAGTAGAGATGTCCCAGAACTTTCTTTCCAATCTCAAGAAAGCCCTCCCTGATGATGATTGGTTCTGGCAGCACGTGAATGAATGTACTATGAGAGATGAGTTGCCCTGGATTGGGGCAAAACTTTACGTTCCTGCATCTCTTCGACTGATTGTTCTTCAGCGAGCTCATGATTCCCGAATGGCAGGGCATTTTGGTTTTGTTAAAACGCTCCATCTCGTCAAGAGACAGTTTTGGTGGCCTTCTTTGAAAAAGGACATTGAATGTTATGTTGCCAGTTGCCCCGTTTGTGCTGCTGCTAAACAGCCTCCGGGGAAACCGCAGGGATTGCTCCAGGCTGTAGCTCGCCCTGTCGCCCCTTGGAAAGAGATCTCTATGGATTTCATCGTCGAACTTCCTGAGAGTCAGGGACACACTGTTATCTGGGTGGTTACCGACTTGTTTTCCAAGCAAGTCCATTTCATCCCTTGCTCCAAGATTCCTTCTGCTAAGACTCTTGCTAAGATGTTCATCTCCCACATTTACCGCTTACATGGGGTGCCCGACCACATAATTTCGGACAGAGGTGTGCAGTTCACCTCCATTTTCTGGAAGGAGTTTCTGAAGCGGATTGGCTCCGCACAGGGCTTAAGCTCTGCCCATCACCCTCAGACTAATGGGGCTTGTGAGAGGACTAATTCCGTACTGGAACAATATTTACATTGTTTCATCAACTACCAGCAAGATGATTGGGTCGATTTGTTGCTGCACGCGGAGATGGCTTACAATAATTCTGTGCATAGCAGCACTGGGTTCACCCCTTTCCGTGTGGTGTTTGGCCAGGATTTTGTGCCCATTCCTGAGGTTCCTCATGAGCAGCCCCAAGTATCGTCTCTGTCCGAGTGGAGTGATCGCTTTTTGGCCTTTAACTCTCCAGACTTTGGATGCTGCGCATCGCACCCATAAGAAACAGGCTGATAAGAAGCGGACTAAGCCATGTGATTACAAAGTTGGTGATCAAGTTTATTTGTCCACCAAGTTTCTTCAGACTCCACAAAAGTTGAAGAAGTTGGGGCCTAAATATGTTGGCCCATTTCCGATTATCAAGATCATCAATCCTGTTTCTGTTCGACTACAGCTGCCTAAACACCTAAACTGGGTTTACCCTGTTTTTCATGTTAACCTCATAAAACCTGTTTGCACTTCATTGTTACGTCCGCCGGTTCCTCCATCACCCGCTCCGCTTTTGATTGACGGTGAACAACATTTTGAGGTTTGCGAGATTTTAGACTCTCGTAAACCCCGGAACCGTGTCCAGTACCTGGTGGCTTGGAAGCATTTCCCCCCCTCTCACGCCGAATGGGTTGACGGGTCCCATGTTTGGGCCCCGCAGTTACTCCGCAAGTTCTATTCTGCTAATCCTGACAAGCCCTGATTTGGCCAATTTCCTAAAAAAAAAAATTCTCTCTTTTCTCTCTCTCTTCCTCTCCCCTTTCCCCCTTTTCATGTCTTGTTGTTCATCCGTTTGTTTGTGCTTTATCATTTCTGCAGGTCTGACCGCCTTTTTCTGGAGAGGGGGTGGATGTCAGCCTCTGCTTTTCTTTCCTGATTACTGAATGAAGTGCTGCTGACACTATCATTATCTCTTTTGACTATAACTTTTTCTCCATAAGTCAAAAGAAGTTTGAATGGAAAGTCCCATTTGTTTTTATAAACACATCAGTATCATTAAAAAATTCTTAGAAAATGAGAAAAGTATTTCCAGGTGAGCCTTGGAAAAATACTCTTTAAGTTGCAGCATTTTTAGAACATTATTGATTGTAATAATTTTTTATTTTATTATGTTGTTTTAATAATATACTATGTTATTTATCTATTAAAACAAAACAGAATAATGGAGTTGGAAGGGACCTTGGAGCTTGTCAATTTCCAGATCAATTTTAGGGCAGAGAGCAAAAAGTACTCTCCTGGGTTTTAGCTCGATGGGGGCTATGTTGGGGTCCAAATTAAAAGAGATTGGGGTCCCCACATACTTACCTAGACTGGTGCCGAAGATGTCTTTGAACTCCTTAAAAAATTGCTTCAGCACTCTCGTCTTTCAAGGCGTTGATACTGGTCACTTCTAGGCCCAGGGCTTTGAACCAGTCAAGCCCCAGGAGGCTCTGCAGGTCACCGCTGACCACCGTCACTGGGAGCTGGCCACTGAAGTTTTTGAATTGCACCCGGAAGGTGCCCTGGCCCACAATGGGGACTCGGTTCCCCTGGTAATCGCAAAGGCGGATGTCAGAGGCACGTAGATGCTGCTTCTTGAGGCTAGAGATAACCTGCTTGAGTGTAGACCACGGCATGATGGTCAGTGATGACCCTGTGTCGATCTCCATCTCGCATGGAGAGCCCTTGATGAGGACTGTGACCTTCAGCTTTTTTGGCCGCCTTGTGCGGACTTGGCCAATTGAGGTGTGGTAGGTGACTCTGGTGTTGCCCTCTGAGCGCCGTGATGGTGGCTGCCATGCCCCTTGGTTGGGCCTCTGCTGGTGGTTAGGTCGGCTTCTGGGCTGCCAGGTCATTGTGGGATGCTCGCTTCTGCAAACCTTGACGATGTGCCCCTTTTGCTCGCAGCGCTGGCAGATAGCGTCACAGAAACGGCAAGACGATCTGGCATGGTCTCCTCCGCAGCTTGCGCAAGGGAGGAAACACGGTTTGAGTTTGCGTGCCGGCTTGGTGCAGTTACTGCACATGCGGCAGCTGTCATCTTCACTGTCTGAGCCCTTGGCCTCTGTAGCCTCGCGATGTATGCGTGCGTTCTTTCATGCATCTTGTGGAGTGCTTTGGCGCTGCAGGGTATCTGTAGACTTAATGGCAGATTCGGATGCCCTGGCTTCGTCCAAGGCAATTTGTAGAGTGAGATTAGATTTGGCAATAAATCTCCTCTGTAAATTAATGTTCCACACACCGCATATAATGCGGTCAAGTATAAGTTCGTCTAGGTCTCAGAACTTGCAGTACGCTGTGGCCTTTCTTAGCGCCGCAACGTAGTCGTTGATCAATTCGCCTTCCTTCTGATTGCGAATATTAAATTCATGCCGGCGGATGTGCTTAGACTGCTTGGGAGCATAGTGTGTCCTCAGCATCTGTTGGAGCACTGACCATGTGGCCGATTGTAGCGGCATTGGCTCTGAGAGATCTTTGGCTGTTTCGAACACTTCCGGTCCACAGTAACTCATGAACATGTTCTTCTTGCGGCCTCCAGAAAGGCTCATGAGGTCGTTGGCTTCGAGGAAGCAGTTGAACCTCAGCATATACGATTCCCAGTGCTCGGTGCCTGGGTTGAACAGAGTCGGTGGGGCGTGCATGGCCATTTTGTGTTCTGAGGGCGTTTTGAGTTTGCCACTCAAAAATGGGTGCTCGAAGCTGCTCTGAGCTCCGGGGTTGATTTACTTGCTGGATTGCTATGCTCTTTTTGGTTTGCCTTGTTGCCTTCCAATCCCACCTTTGTCACCAGTGTTAGATTGGGTAAAGGAAAGGCACACTGAAGCTTAGGCAACAACAGTTATTTACTGTAACAGAACAATTATGTACAATCCAGCAAAGGTTCAGTCTGACAGCAGCCCTTTTATAGGGAGCTGTCAGACCCTTTGACCAATGAGATTGAATCTCTATTCCCGCCAGAATAGAGGACCTTGGTGGAAACCACTATAACAGTTGCTAATATCTAACATATACCATTTCAGATAAATGCTTGTCCAATCTCTTCTTAAAAACAGGACTATGTGGACATGGTCCATGCAGTTAATTTTTAGGCTGATGTCCTTGCTTTTACATATTTAATTTGTGGTCATCAATGCTGCATGATCCAATACAATTTAATACAATATTTCTGAACTTCTTCATTCAAATCTTTTATAAATTTGCTATCCTGTGAAAATAAATTCTTACAGACATTGATTTCTTCATCATCAGTAGTTATTTTGATATCACTCACAGCTCGGTCTTTTTGATGTTCAGTAAGAGGCCAAATTTCTCTCGTCTTTAATTAATCAGATGTTTAAGTCATTTGGTTGTTGAGAGAAAAGTTATGTTGTCAACATATCAAAGATTGCTGACATTTCTTTTTCCAATCCTTACTCCAATTTTTGATTCTTTAAGTTCCAGCTTCGTCATGATCATTTCAACATACAGGTTAAATAAGAAAGGTGAAAGAATGCAACCTCTATTCTCTATTTTGAAACTGTGAGTATCTCCACTGGTGTTCATGTAAGGGTTTCTTGATTTGTCTATAGTGACTGCACCAAGTTGACCAGATGTGTCAGCAGGTCTTCTAGAACTCTCCAAAGTTGAGAGATGATTGTCACAATTGAATGTTTACTTTTCTTGTAATTGATAAAGCAGATGTAGATGTTCTTTTGAGGTTCTTGAGATTTTCCCATGGTCTAGCATGGATTTCCAATATGGTCACAGGTGCCAAAACCTCTTATGAAGCTAGCATGAACATTTAATGCTGCAATTCCCTTTTAATAGTTAATTCCATATGTTGTGTGATATTAAGAAGAATCATACTAGTGTGAGACCAGTTTTGTGGTAATTGAAGCAATCTGTGGAGATGCTCTTTTTTGCCAATGGAATTAACACTGACAGTTTTCAATCCTGTGGGCATGTGTTGATTTCCCAAATTTTCGGATACAAGGCTCTGATGGTTGTAATGGTATAAGCATCAGCAATTCTGTGGGGATGGTATCAATGCCTGCGGCTTTGTTGTTTGGTAGTTAGCTCATTGCCCACACTTTTTCCTGAAATATGGCTAATTCTAGTTCTACTTTCCTTTCCAAATTATTCCAGGGAGTCTGGGACTCTTAGTTGCTGACATACAGCTCTTCTATATATTCTCAAAGAGAAAGTTAAATAACCATGTATAATTAAGCCTCTATAATTGATCTTTGCTTTGCCATAAGAGTTGGCCATAGACACATTGCCTTCACCAATTTGCTCATCCTGAAAGATCTAAAGATTGTTTAAACAAGGCCTATGAATAGATTGTCCTCTTCAGTAATTGTATGAGACAAATATATGTATAAATGTATACAGTACTATGTGATCAATCAGAAGTGCATTGTGAGATGGTGATGGGATTATTTTTCCTCCTCAAGCAGTTTTTTTTCCAGATGTATTAACAACAGTCATAAATGGCCATGCTGGCAAGGAATTATAAATGATGTAGCCCAAATTATCAAGGTTGCACCTGGTTGAAGAAAATTTGACATGGTTTGAAAATCATCCTCAGTATCCATTATCTTCAGTACCCTGACTTCCAAGACATTTTTTCTCTTAGAGTGGAAGAGAAATCCTTAACGCCCTTTCAATTCCATTAAACTAAGATGACAACTCTCTAATCATGGCTGCTCATCTCTTTGAGATTCATTTTGCTCTTGGAGATGGAAATTCTATCCCAGCCACTAATCATAGACTGGCCAGTTGATTTGATGAGCTTTTTAAAATCTTTTTAAAAAATACTTTAGGTAATGACTTCCACAACACACTTCTCTCCATGGACACTTATAGTTTGCTGCCACAGGATTTGAATCCAAATCCACATTCAGAGATGGCTCCCTAAAGACTCCTTTTACTGTAATCCTGAAAAAAAAAGTAAAGCTTCCATGTAAACCTATGTTTTTCTTCTGCCTTGAAAGTGAGCTCATTCAGGTCTAGTTGATGTGGAAAATGTGGATATGCAGATTTTATTTTCCATTCTCACACTGTTTGAAGTAAAAGTCTCCCAGTAAAACTGGGAAAATTTAGACCTAATAAACAGAAGTACAACTTCATAAAATATTCACTTCTGGCTGACATCGTAATGAGGTCGGACACGAGGAGTGGGTCTCCATGCTCCAATGCTGAGTTCTCCCTGTTGAAGGGCTCCAAAAGGAGCTAAAGCCACCCTGGAGGGGTGGTGAAGAAAAGAGGGATCCCTGTAGGTTGCAGAGAGTTGCATTCTCTCCCGCTTCATCCAGGGCTCTTTCCCCTTTCATCTATGATGAGGAGAAGAGGCAGCCATCATGGCTGCCATGAAGCTGAGACAGCTGTGGCAACAAAGAAAGTGCAGGAGCATTGTAGATGAACAGTGATTGGAACTGGGAGATGATTTCTTTTGTACCTAGAACCTAACCCTAAAAGGAAAAAAATTCAAGAAAAGAGACTCTTAGAACTATTTGTTAAAGCGGTGAATAACTACTTAAAAGAAAAATCCCAGACCCGAAAAAAGGAACTAAGGGGAGAAAAGTAAAAAAACCTTTTCAAACAAAAAATTGGTCTTTTAAACTGGGTAGACATTGTTTCTGGAAAGGCATTTTAAAGTGCTGGAACTATTTACTTAATAACTGACTTTGCTTCCATAAATTGAATTAAAATTGCATTAAATACTTGTGAGATCTGAGACAATGCTGAAACCTAAGCTGTGGGCGCCACCTACTGATAAATGGAAAATATACCTTACCCCTACAAGTCTGGGAAATTTTTTGATCAGAGAAATAAACAACATTTATCTGGGCAACTGCCGCGATACCTACTGTTTTATATTTATCTACTTTATGACTACTGGAGGTTCAGCTGTGAGCACAAGGAAGATACCTAAGTAAATCAATCACTCCATGCACACGCGGAAACATATTATTAGTTTTTCTTTTTCTTTTCTCTTTTACTTACCTTATTATTTGCATTGGGATTCTTCTTTATATGATTTATGTTGTTTGTATTTGTTGTCATGGATTGCACCAATGAGGCTAAAACCAATTTCGTTGTATTTATTTTGTACAGTGACAATAAAGGCTATACTAAAAGTGACTTTTGAATGTTAAGATATACGATTAAATCTAGAGAGTGGATGTAAGGAGATACTTGGAAAGCTTCCTCGACTATCTAAATGGAACTGATTGAATAATCCTGTGATATAAAGAACTATGATTATTGTACTCTCTGAAGAGCAACATTAGATTTGAATATACAATTTTTGGACTACTGAGCAAGAGTGAGACTTACTGAAATAAGACAAGATGCTCCATCAGGGAGAAATGAGTGGAATTTTAAAAGAAATGGTGTTGATATTCCAAAGTATCAATGACACTGTAACAAAAAACTACAGGGAGATAAAGAATCTAATGCATAGCATAGATGGGGGTATGGAAAATATTCAAGAAGGGACAATGAATAAAGATCAAAATGTCCAGGAAAGGGAGGAGATAACAGAAAGAATGGAGGAAAATATAGAACAGATAAATCAGCAAATAAAGCAAGAAGATAAGAAGGAGAAGACAATAGCAATAGCAATAGCAGTTAGACTTATATGCCGCTTCATAGGGCTTTCAGCCCTCTCTAAGCGGTTTACAGAGTCAGCAAATTGCCCCCAACAACAATCCGGGTCCTCATTTTACCCACCTCGGAAGGATGGAAGGCTGAGTCAACCCTGAGCCGGTGAGATTTGAACAGCCGAACTGCAGAACTGCAGTCAGCTGAAGTAGCCTGCAGTGCTGCATTTAACCACTGCGCCACCTCGGCTCAAGACAATAAAGACAATAATGACTTATGAAATAAATCAAGGAAAAAGTATTTTAAGAGATTTAAAAATGAAATTGGGAAAGCAGGAAGATATTTTTGAAAGGGAGATAGGGGTTTGGGCATACACTCTGGAGGCCTGGCAGCGTAAGATGGTAGGAGAAATATTCAGACTAAATAGTAAAGAGGTAGATGTAGTTAGAGCCGAGGTGGCGCAGTGGTTAAATGCAGCACTGCAGGCTACTGCTAGATCAGCAGTTCAGCGGTTCAAATCTCACCGGCTCAGGGTTGACTCAGCCTTCCATCCTTCCGAGGTGGGTAAAATGAGGACCCGGATTGTTGGGGGCAATATGCTGACTCTCTGTAAACCGCTTAGAGAGGGCAGAAAGCCCTATGAAGCGGTATATAAGTCTACTGCTATAGAGACAAAGATCCTTAGTTTCATTTTTACAAGACTTCCATTCTCTCATTAATCTTGCTTATCTGGAATTTAAATGGTGATGAATCTGCTGAACTGTCTTGTTACAATGCTTATTTTCTGAAAGTTTTGCTAAGCCTCAAATTTCAAAGTAAAGGGAGAAATTCAGCATCTTTACTTATAGCTGCACAGTCAGGCAGCAGAGTTTTATTAACTGCTGGAAGATAAAATTTGGAATGGCCTCAAAACCAAATCTTAATCCGAAACTGTCGCCCTCTATTCCCAGGGGCACATCCCCAGTGCCTGGCACAAGGTTACAGCCTCCGCTCCCTACGCCCCCTGCTGGAGATTTGTTAACCAAAGAATTCTTGAGTGAATTAAGTGTGGCTCTTAACGCACAGACAATTAAAATGGAAGATAAACTTAGAGATCTTAAAGAGGAGATAAAACAGGAGATAAAACAGGAGGGAAAAGAGGAAATAAAAGAAATAAAAGAGGAAATAAAAGGGGAAATAAAAGGACTTAAACAGGAGTTGTATGAGAAAATTGATGCCAGGGTTGTTAAAATTAAAGATGAAATGCTGAGACTTGTAACTGTATTGACAGAACATGTTTCCGACATGTTCTGTCAACATGAAGATAGTCTAGAGGATCTTAATGAGGCTAATACCAACTTGACATTGAAAACAGAGGTGGTGGAACAAAAAGTGGAAAATGCTGAAAAAGAAATTATTATGATACAGTATAGACAAATGGAGTTTGCATTAAGAGTAAGGGGGCTGCGTGAGGAGAAACAGGAGAACCTGAAACAGATTCTATCAGAAGCCTTTGACCACCTGGTGGGAAGACCAGGGACTAACCTCGACTGGCAGATCGACAAAGTTTATTGCGTTAACTCTTGGGTGGCAAAGCAGAAGCAGCTTCCTCGAGACATCGTTATATACTTCACTACAAGAGAGCTTAGAAATATGGTGCTACAGGAGTCTTATAACACTAAGCTTCAAATTGGCGGTCAAGACCTGATTGTTTTGAAAGAGATACCACCTCAAATGTTAAGAGCCAGGAGAGACTACGCTTTTTTAGTCAAAGAACTCAGAAATCGTCAGATACAGTATAGATGGGACGCACCATTTGGCATTATACTTACATTTGATAGGCAAAGATATCGCCTCAACTCTGTATGGAAAGCCCGAGATTTTTATCATAATATTTTGAAGGCTGGATATCCTGCATCATCTGGACCTGGAGAAAGACCACAAGAAGGACAGGACAGACAGCAAACTACACAACTATCAGATAAGATGGAGCATCTCTCTCTTCTAGAAGCGCAAGGTGTTATGGAACAAAGACCTAGCCGCATGATTACTAGACGAATGGAAAAACAAGCTAAAAAGCAACAACATCAACAATCACCGGCCATCGATCAAGGAGCTACAATAACAAGTCTGGAAGCAGTGGGAGGAACTAGGCCTAAGGTTAAACAGGCCATGCAGGAAGCTCTAAAAATGCTTCAGCCAACCAAAGATGACAACTAAGATTTTAACATGGAATGTCAATGGATTGAATTCCCCACAGAAGAGAAAGAAAATATTTCACTATCTCAAACAGTTTAAGAATGACATAATTTGTTTGCAAGAAACTCATATCAAATCAACTGATCAAAAATATTTGATTAACTCAAAACTTGGTCAACATTTTGTAGCTTCTGCTATGGAAAAGAAGAATGGTATAGTTGTATACTTAAGAAAAGACATGAAAGCTGAATTAATTGAAGCAGATCCCTTCGGAAGATATATCACTTTAGACCTAATCCTACAAGGGAAAAAGACATTACTTTGGGGAATTTATGCCCCTAATCAACAGCAAGATGGATTCTATAGAAATCTTCATGCTAAATTAGTACAGTGGGACTATAGCTCCTGTATACTATTGGGTGATTGGAATGGTGTGATAGACACTAAGAGAGATAAGAAGATTTCTCGACCAAATACTAAGATGCGAGCAAAGTTACCCAAACCTTTCTTTGACATCATGGATGACTTTGAATTGAGAGATATTTGGCGAGAAAGAAATGCAGAGGAACATGATTTCACTTTCTTCTCTGATAGGCATCAATCCCTTTCGAGGATTGATTTTATACTAACCACTAATGATTTGCTTTCTAGGGTCAAGAAGACAAAGATTGCGGCTAGGGTCCTTTCGGCCCATAACCCAGTTTGGATGGAGTTGGGAAGGGTAGTGCAGGCAAGAAGGTCTTGGAGATTGAATGAAAACTTATTTAGATATGAAAAGTATATTAATGATTGTAAAAAATTGTTATCTGAATATTTCATTTTGAATATGAATAAGGGTACATCTATGGAATTCGTATGGGATGCAAGCAAAGCGTATATGAGAGGAGTGCTGATGAATATAAATAAAACACATAGATATAAACAAGGCTTAAAACGAACAGAATTGGAAGAGGAAATTAAGAGAAAAGAGTTGGCGTTAACAATGAATCTAGGCGATATAAAGGTTAAGGAAGCTATCACCATATTAAAATCTCAATTTGACATGTTGATCTCTGACCAGGTAGCTACTAATTTATTATATGTAAAACACAATACTTTTTGTAACGCAAACAAACCTGGCAGATGGTTAGCTTATCAGATTAGGAAAAAAAGGAAAACTCGAAATATATCTAAACTGATTTACAGAGGGAAGGAGGTGTTTCAACAGGAAGAGATTCAAAAGGTATTTCGGGAATTTTTTACAGAATTGTATAAAGGGGATAAAATTAATGGTCTAGATATAGACAAATATTTAGATAAAGAGAAAATACCTTCTGTTAGAGAAGAGCACAGGCAAAAATTGAATCAACCAATAACCTCGGGGGAAATTTTGCAGGTAATTAAGCAATTAAAGTTAGGGAAAGCACCAGGTACAGACAGTTTGACAGCGGTTTACTATAAAAATTTACAGTTAGAAATGGTAGAACCTCTTAGAGAATTATTTAATAAGATTCAAATGGAAGGTAAAGTGCCTCCATCTTGGAAGACAGCGTTTATATCTTTGACACCCAAAGAAGATCAAGATACTACCCAACCAAAAAATTATAGACCTATCTCATTACTTAATGTAGATTATAAAATCTTTACTAAAATACTAGCAAATAGGTTAATGCTGGTTATTCAACAATTGATACACACTGACCAAACAGGTTTTATACAGGGGAGACAGATGAAAAGTAATTTCAGATTAATTATTCATGTATTAGAATATTTGGGAAAGAACAACCAGATCCCTGCTGCGTTCATATTCCTGGATGCTGAGAAGGCCTTTGATTGAGTTAATTGGCAATTTCTGTTGAAGATACTGCAAAAAATGCAGATAGGAGATAATTTTTTACAGTCAATTAAAGCAATATATCAACAGCAAACAGCACAAATTATAGTCAATGGAAGTTTAACAGACTCTTTTTAAATTGGAAAAGGTACAAGACAGGGCTGTCCTTTGTCCCCGCTATTGTTTATTATAACTTTGGAAGTATTGTTGAATAAAATACGAGGCTTGGATGGTCTAAAAGGGATCAAGATTAGGCAGCAAGAATACAGAGTGCGCGCTTTTGCGGATGATTTGGTCATAATATTGGAACAACTGCAGGAATCCAGTAGGGTTTTAATGAATACGATTAATCAATATGGTCAAGTATCTGGTTTTAAAATAAATTTAGGAAAAACCAAAATATTAGCTATAAATATGAATACTAAACAAAAGGAAGAACTAGGAGGGACGCTAGGATGTGAGGTGGTCAAAAAAGTTAAATATCTTGGAGTCAATATTTTAACCTCAAACGGGAAATACTTTGGCATAGTATACAGATAGATGAAAAAATGGGAGAAATTGCACTTATCTTTGCTGAGTAGGATAGCAGCAGTGAAAATGAACATTTTACCAAAATTTTTATTTCTCTTCCAAATGTTACCTATACTTAAAAAAGATGCGAATCTTTTAGAATGGCAGAAGGGTATCAACAAATTTGTATGGGCAGGAAAGAAGCCGAGGGTAAAGATGAAAATAATGCAAGATGTACGGGAGAGAGGAGGCTTGAAATTACCTAACCTAAAATTATATTACAATGCAGTGGCGCTATCTGTAATTAGTGATTGGACTCATTTAACTAATGATAGAATACTGAATATCGAGGGATACGATCTGGTATATGGTTGGCATGCTTACTTGTTATTCAACAAAAAACTGGATAAGAAGTTTAAAAGTCATATTTTAAGAAATGCTTTACTGCGGGTCTGGAAAAAATACCAATATAAATTAAATGACAAAATACCCATGTGGGCAATTCCTAGACATACAATTGAAAATATGAACATAGCACAAAAACAGGATAGAACTACCTATAGACAGCTTCTCATTTTGGAAAGGGGAGTACTAAACTAAAATCTTTGGAGGTATTAAAAGAGGAGAAGGTAGTTCAAACATGGTTCCAGTATGGGCAATTACAGGCCAGGTGGAAAATAGATCAAAAAATTGGTTTTATCCAAGCTGAAGATAATTTGTTTAAACAAATAAGAGATCAAGGCTTAATGCATATAAAGAGGATATATAATGTATTAATACAGATGGATTCGGAAACAGAATTAGTTAAAGATTGTATGATAAAGTGGGCTCAAAATATTGAAGAACCAATAATGTTGGATATATGGGAAAGAATATGGATAACAAATGTGAAATTCACACAAGCTCAAAATCTGAGAGAAATTTTTTATAAGATGTTCTATAGATGGCATTTAGATCCTAAAAAGCTGGCTTCTATGTATCCGAATGTACAGCCTAAATGTTGGAGGTGTGGTTCTCTCGATGCTACATATTATCATATATGGTGGACCTGCCAAAAGGTTAAGGCATTCTGGATAAAAATATGGTGGATTATGCAAAATATCTTTAAAAGAAGGATAAAGTTTACTCGTCAGTTATTCTTATTAGGTATATGTACTGATTTTACAGTGGTAGAGAGTAACTTGATTCTGCACCTAATAACGGCAGCAAGACTGTTGGTGGCGCAATACTGGAAGAAGGAAGACTTGCCTACAACTCAAGAATGGACATTGAAAGTTACAAACTTAGCCGAGATGGCTAAAATATCGGCATATATTAAAGATCACTCAAATGAGAGATATAAACGAGACTGGAAAAAATGGATTGACTATATACAAAATAAATACGGGACCAAGAAATTCCAGTTAGCCTATGCTTAAGATCAGAAATGATTTAAATTGTTTAAAGTTAGTTCAGCAAGAAGAAGCTAAGGTCAATGTAGAATGTCATTAATTTCTTTATTTCCTTTTTTCAATAGATTTTAGACTGTGTTTGTTAAAAATCCATACCGTGTACGGGTTCTGGGAAGTCGGGGGAGGAAGGAGGAGGGGGGTTGGGGGGGAGGGTGGAGGGAGGGAGGTGTATGCATTAGGCTAGACAAGAATTTGGTGGTAAACTAGAATTATTTTGACATACAAAAAATTGTACTTCAATGGCTTACTGATTGAGGAATGATGAAATGTTTGTTTTAAAAGAAATAAAACTTTTGAACCCCCCCCCCCCCAAAAAAGAGAGACAAAGATCCAAGAGAGGAATATGGAAGGCAAGCCAAAAAACAAATAAGAATTGAAGTATTAAAACGGGCAAGAGATGATGGATAGAAAGGAAATGCCTTTTAATATAATGATGGCTAGACTAAAAGCTAGAATAGAGGTAGAAATAAGAATACACATTTTTATATAATAGAATAAAAGCAATAGATAGATGGAAAGATTAGAGGTTGAAAAATGGTATTATTATGTATGTTTAAATAATATGGTGACCGGCATTAGAATGGCATATTGAAACATTCAACAACTAAATAATGAAATATTATATTTCAATACAAACATGTGTACTAGGACTAGTAATAGTGGCCTGATTAGAAGCTTGAATAGAGGCAGATATAAGAAATAGGAGAAATATTAGTATACACATTTTTATATAATAGAATAAAAGCAATAACCAGATGGAAAGACTAGAGGTTGAAAGATGGTATTACTATGTATGCTCAAATAATATTGTGATTGGCAATAGAACGGCACATTGAAATTCTGAACAACTAATAATGAAAGATTATTGTCAGCCTCTGCTTTGCTGCTGCTTTTTGGCTGCCATTGAAACGGAGAGGGGGGGCATGGTATTTGGGAGGGGAATCATTATGTACTGGAGGATTGTTATTAGGAGTTATTCTGACCATCTCTCTGCGCATGTGGAAGAAGGGAGTTTCCCGCCAAGGCCAACTGTCCGGCATTCCAACCTGATGATGTTTTTTGAAGACATCTCCCACCTGACTGTTGGGTGAATTATTATTGGACTATGAACTGGGGTGCCAAGGGAGGGGATTGAATCATACATGATATCTATTGCTTTTGCGCCTTTTTACTCAGACTCGGCTTTGCTTTGCTTCTCATCGTTTGTAATTAGTAAAAGTACACTTAATTCTGAGATATGGAGTTGAGTGGTTTCTTTCCTGATTATTAAATGAAGCGGCACCTGACAATTGTACTTTAATACAAACATGTGTATTAACACTAAGATTACAAAAGTTTGACTAATGTAATAAATATTATTAATGTTAATATTGTTATTTGTATCAAAATGAACAATACCCAGATGCCACACTGTTCAAGTATTGATGTTGATGAATATTTAAAAATAAAATAAAAAATATACAAAAAAACCCTTCATAAAATATTTATGGGGAAATTGTACTTACAGCAATGGCCTGACAAATTTATAAAAGGGTGTAGACAAATTCATGAGAATGATCTGCTACCATAATAGTTACTCATTTTGATGGTTGTTCGGTACCACAGAATCAAAGGCAACATATTTTAAATGCCATTGCTGAAAAGCAACAGTGAAAGAAGGCACTGTCATTCTATGACTAATACCCACAGACTCCTCTCATTCTTTCTGACCTTTTGAGTCAAATAAGACACATACTTGCCTCGAAACCTTCATTGTTTCCTTTCTCAATAACATGTCCTTGCAATCGCCCTTGTTTAATTTCTGCTCCTTTTCAGTTTCCAGGTTATCTTGGGTAACTTCCCAAGGAACATTTAAAAAATCAAACATGTATATTTGCTAGATGTCTGGGATAGTCAGAAATGTCAAAGGCCCCTACGGCTTTCATAGTAAATAGAACAAAATTACTTTCTTCCCACTATTCTGGGTTAATCATAGGCCTTTTGGTCAATTCGCCAAAGCATATTCTACAGCATATGTACCTCAAAAAGCTAAAAAACAGCATGGCTGATTTAGTGAGCTGAACCTTGTAGTTCTTTATATCATAGTAATATAGATACTTCTGCTTATTTAACTGCAGAGATGCTAAAATACATTTGCTCAGGATAGGCAATTAAGCCAGTATTGGAACTATTCATTGCTTTTTGATTTGAGGTACACAATATCTGAGGACAAGAAAGATATAGCCAAAGGTTAGTTCTTTAAATAGAATACAGATTTATATCGGTGATCCCAAAACATTTGAATTAAGATGTTTTGAGCTCAAAATAACTATTCTGGTCTTAACCGAAAGAAATACTGTTGTAACCATTATAAAAATTAACAAAAAATTAAATAACAATGATGGAACTAACAGAGGCACTTAAAAAACAAAACAATGGGAAAGCTCCAGGACCAGATGGACTACCTGTGGAATTCTACAGAACATTTGAAGAAATATTGACCCTTACACTCCTACAAGTCATGAATGAAGTGATGTCTGAGGGCCAAATACCGAAGTCATGGTCAGAAGCGTATATCACACTACTACCCAAGGAAGCGACTGATTTAACACAAATTAAGAATTATAGACCAATTTCTTTATTAAATTCAGACTACAAGCTATTTGCATCTATACTAGCTGAGAGACTTAAAAAATATTTAAATGGCTTCATCCATTCAGATCAAAATGGCTTTTTACCTAAAAGACAAATTAAAGACAATATGAGAATGATTTTGAATACTTTGGAATACTATGAGGCCCATCCAGAAAAACAATTGGCACTGATATTCCTCGATGCGCAGAAGGCCTTTGACAATGTGAATTGGCAATTTATGTTTTTGCAACTGGAGCAGATGAATTTTGGCAAGAAATTCACTCAAACTATACGAATGATATACCAGAAACAAGCAGCAAAGATAATGGTAAATGGAGAACTAACAGATCCGATTGAAATAAAGAGAGGTACAAGACAAGGCTGCCCACTATCACCGCTACTTTTTGTCCTAACACTAGAGGTCTTAAATAGAAAGATTAGAGAAGAAGAAGAAATAAGAGGAATGAAAATTAAGAGAGAAGAGTATAAATTGCAAGCGTTCGCAGATGACTTAGTCTTTATTCTTGAAGACCCATTAGAAACCGCACCCAAATTGCTAGAAAGAATAGAGGAATATGGAGAAGTAGCAGGCTTGAAAATAAACAAAGATAAAACAAAGATCATGACAAAGAATATCCCAGCAACACAAAAGGAAGAGTTGTCAGAAATGTTGCAGATTCAAAACACAAGTAAGGTTAAATATTTGGGGATATATCTATCACCTAGATGTAGCACTCTTAAAGAGGATAACTATACCAGATTAAAACGACAAATAGCAATTGACTTGGAGAAATGAGAAAACTTGCATTTATCAATGATGGGAAGAATCTCTACAATTAAAATGAACATTCTGCCTAGAATTCTATATTTGTTTCAGACAATCCCAATCAGATTGGGTAAGGATTTTTTTCAAGATTTAAATAAAATAGTTTTGAAATTTATTTGGCAAGGGAAAAAAGCTAGAATAAAACTTAAATTATTACAAGATGTTAGATCAAGAGGAGGTTTTGGGTTACCTGATTGGGAGCTATACCATCAGGCAGCAAACTTGATGTGGATTAAGGAGTGGATATCATTAAAAAAACTCTAGATTATTGAATGTAGAAGGTCACGACTTGCTGTTGGGATGGCACGCTTTCTTATGGTATAAGGGAACTAAAGCACATGGCTATTTTAGAAGACATTACATAAGGGAGGCGTTGTTGTTAAACTGGGAAAAGGTTAAAAGATTACATTATTTAAAAACTCCAGTCTGGATATCAACAATTGAAGCATTTTCGTATCCGATAATATATAAAAAGGAACAAACAGTTAGATATACAGAATTATTGAATACAGAGGGTGAGCTCAAATCTAGTCAAGAGTTAAAGCAAGAAGGGATGGAAATGAACTGGTATTCATATGTACAGATACAATCTAGATATAATGAAGATAGAAAAACTAAAGGTCTTTATAACAAAATGACTGAGTTAGACAAAATTCTAACAGGTACTGATGAAAAAGTAATTAAAAAACTATATGGATATTTATTGGAGTTTAAATTACATGAAGAACAAGTTAAAGAAACCATGATAGCTTGGGGAAAATTTTTTAGGTATGGGATTGATTTAGAGAATTGGCAGAAATTGTGGTCTCAAAATTACAAAATGACAATGTCTACTGCATATAGAGAAAATTTGTATAAGTTGTTTTACAGGTGGCACCTACCCCCGACCAGAATCGCAAGAATGTTCAAGAATAAATCAGAAAAGTGTTGGAAATGTCACCAGATACCTGGCTCATACTACCACATGTGGTGGACTTGCACTGAAGCTAAAAGATACTGGACTAAAATCCACATGTGGTTGGAGAAAATGACACACAAACAAATAGACTTTAAACCAGAGGTCTTTTTATTGGGAATCATACCAGAAACTTACAACAAAGACTTAAAATATCTGATTGTAAATGTGTTAACAGCAGCCAGAATTGTATTTGCAAAAAACTGGAAAAACGAAATAATACCAAAAGAGGAAGAAGTTATCCGAAAAATAATGGACTGTGCCGAAATGAGTAAATTGACATTTGAAATTAGAGAGCAAGAGGATGAACAATTTTATAAGATATGGGATTTGTTTTATCGGTGGCTAAGGGAAAAAAAAAACTTTGGAAATGAAAAATGATATACTTATGCCTTAATTGGAAAAAGTAAATGATGATATAATTATGCTGTGAAATAACCCAACAATGATACAATGAAGTATTAATATAAGGTCTGGTGATATAATGTATAAGGTTAAGAACTTACTATAATGATATCTCGCTGCTGATAAAGCAATTCTAATAGGGGAACAAATGAAAACTGGTATATATAGGCAGCGACGCCTTGTTGAAAAACGAAGGAATAAGATCTCTGTTTGAAGGTATGAAATCCAAGGTTAACAATGAATAGAAGTATACTTTCTGGGGGAAGATAATGCTAATGTTAATTGAATATATATTGTAGAATGAAAATGAGGCCTTTAGTTATATTAGATGGAATATCTGAGATGGTAAATATTATTTGAAGATGCAGATGTTAAAACAACTATAACCAAACGACATGCTGCATGTGATGATGGGGTTGTTTTTTGTTTTTTTTTTGGACTTTTTTGTCTTTTTTGTCCTTTTTGGCTTTCCCCTCCTCCCCCCCTCCCTTTTTTTTTCTTTTTTAAACCCTAGCTTATTGTGGTGTTTATTAAATATACAACAGAGAGATATGGGATGTATAAATTTAGTAGGGATGCACCTGTGATTAAATGACATATTGTATGTGATGATGGGGTTCCCCCCCTTTTTTTCTTCTTTATTTTCTTCTCCTTTTCCCATTGTTGTTTATGTAATGAAAAATAAAAAATAGAACATGGAAAAAAAAATTTGCTCCTGAAGATGAGAACTTCCAGAAGTTAATTAAAGCTCTTGAAAATAAATAAAAAATTAAATAGGCTGTTTTTAGACGATATAAAATTTAAATTAACTATTTCAGTTCTTGGAATATAAACTTGAAAAGATTGGGACAATGTTAGAATATTTGGAACACTTCTGGTGAACTCAAGAAACCTGTTTCAAATGTAAAATAACTGTTTTTGATTCAATCTGTTTTGTGCACCACTACTTTCTATCACAGATATGTTGAAGTTCATGTGCATTGCCATTTTTTTTTTTTTTTTAAAAGAAGAATACGTGATTGGATGAAATGTTTTGTGGTGCAAAATATTACACCAGTAATTAGTTGCATTTTCACTAGTGTTCTGTTAAACACAAGGAACATTACTTGTATGATATTTAGAATCTTCTTTTGGTGCTGCTATTATCATCATAATAGATAATGTTTGATACACATTTCATTTAAATTCATCACATCATTTATTATTATAAGCAAATACACCTGATAATAATTGCTTTGTTGTCCCAGGGACATATATGAAAGGAAGATCACTGCAGAAATTTGGTGTCCGTATGGTATGTTGAGTGACTGATTTGCTATGGATTTACTAATATTCCTTTAATGACACAACATGAACTACGTCTCTCACCATCCTAATGCCTATTTGTCATCCTGCCATGTTTTTATGCATTTTGAAAATTTCCACTACCAAAGAAGTGGAACTTGGACTTAATAGCTTATCTTCTTGGTAATTATACTGATCTTCTATTTCTTAAGCATGTCATTTTTCACTCTTCTTATGGGTCTACAGTCATTTCCTGAGCTCCTCTCCATTTTTCCTCTATTTAGAATAGGGTTTAATTGTACCTGTAGTATCTTATTTCTGAGAAATTCCCAATGTCCCACACTCTCTTTTAATTGTTGAGCTGTGCCAATGGAATATTGTGTAGGACTTATTTAAATTTTTTGGAAGTGGCACTTCTGCAATCTAATGAACATGCTATCATGCACCAGTTTCCCCTTTTTGTAATATTTTTTGACACTCGAGATTAAGGACATAGATTTAAAGCAGTTTCTGTAAGCCTTCCTGATGGTGAAATGGAGTGGGAGGAGAAATATGATTGGAACTGTGTCTCTGGAGTAAATTCATTTAAGTTTTTTTTCCCCCAGGGTCTACAGTTTCTTTATTTAGAAACTGCAGACAAGACGCTCCTTATTACTGGTAATGGGCAAATGGAGTTTATCTCATAAACGTAAAACAGTCTGCGAATAGCTGAGTAATATAAAATGAAAGAACCAGTTTCATCATTTCACAATACAGACATTTTTTTTAAAGGATACTGAAATCAAGATTTTCAGTTACTGGTAGTGTCTTACCGTTATTTGATTGACATGAGTGATTCAACCACTTCCCAAACTGGATTCCTATGTCTTAATAAGAGAAAATAGTCATGTTTCATAACAAGCTGGCAGTGTGATAGAGCATAAATATCAGAGAAATGAAGTGTGCAAGTTTGGTGGCAACACCTCCCCTGCCTAAATGTTAACTTCCCCATTTCAGTAGTTAAATATTTTTGGCAATGCAAGGAATGAGCTGGCATCTGCCCCCATCCTTTCAGCAATAATCCAGAAAAGAAAATACAGGGAAGAAAAACAGCATTAGCGGGTATTATATTTGTTGAACTATATTAATTATCTTTTGGGTAAAGTGTAGTTTCCAAGAACAGTTTGTATATGTGTGTGTGTGTGTGTGTGTGTGTGTGTGTGTGTGTGTGTATAAAAAGTCACAACGCCTGGTATGCCCAAATATGGGAGGAAGATCACATTTCCATTCTCTGTCCTTCGGCTCGTCACAAGAGACCATCCAGACAGAAACCCAATATTTTTTACTTTTATTTTATTTATTTATCAGCACAAATATAACATATATATATATATATATATATATATATATATATATATATATATATATATATATATATATATATATATATATATATAGTGATATAGTGATATAGTGATATAGTGATATAGTGTCACAACCCCCGGTAAGCCCCAATTATGGGAGGAAGCTAACTGCTTCCATCATCTGTCAATCGGCTCGTCACAAGAGTCCATCACAACAGAAACCCAATATTTTTACTGTTGCCTTTGTTATATTTGTGTTTTTTTTAATTTGTGCTGATAAATAAATAAAGGGAGACTAGTATAGATCTATTTCTTTTTTTTTTTTTTTTTTTAAATATATTTTATTCAATTTTCACATTCCATTTGCAATCATTTATATACAGGGTATTTACTATAAGAAAAGAAAAAAAAGAAAAAGGGAATAAAACGAACAAATAAAAAGGAAACACAACTCATCATTCACAACCCCACCTAACCCTTCCATCCTCCATACACCCCATCTACCCCCTCCAACTTTCCTTTCTCCCTCTAACACTCCCCTCCTACTTCCCTTTCCCCTCAAACCTTCCTTCTCCCCTTACTCCCCGGACACCCTCCTTACATTCCCCTTACTCCTTCCTTACTCCTCCCTCTTCTTTCCCTCTACCTCCCTCCTTGGTGTATGCCTTTATTCGAGTGTTGTTTGATCTGATAAAAGTAAAATGAACCAAGTAAAAAAAAAAAAAAAGAAAAAAAAGAACCGCCGTATATAAATACATTCTTGTTCTTATTAAGACTATGTTAACACCCCCCCACCCCACCCCCCACAAATCCCCATCCCTAATCCTCCCGACTTCCCAGGGCCCACACCTGGCACTACCTTCTGTCTAAAATATCTTGTGTACATATGGATTAAAAATAAAAGTAATATATCAAAAGAAAAAAAAAACAGAGAAAAAAAAAAGAGAAAAGAAAAGAGAAAAGAGAAAAAAGAAAAAAAAGAAAAAAAAAGAAACCACTCTTTGTGTTGATCTCAGCCCCCCATCTTTATCTATGCTTAAATAGTATAAATCATTCTATCTATATTTTATTCTCGTCTCTTACTTCTTTGCTATTTACCCCAACCTTCTGTAGATTCTCCCGTTCCTCTTCCTAAACCTCATGATCCCTTCCGATAAAATTTAAGCAACGTGGTTCATGCCATATATTCAAATATGACTTTACAGACGGGTAATCAAACTTTCCCTTCTAGTAAAATTTAAACAGCGTAAATGATCTTTCTTTACCCCCTTTTCAAACAGTAATTCAAAATCCCCTACTTAGTAAGATTAAACAGCGTAGATCAAATATTACTTTACACAGGAATCAATTTCTATCTTAAGATAATTCCAACCAACTTCCTCTTCTAATAGGATTTAAATAACGTAGTTCATTCCACATGCATTTTACCCTCATCCCTCACTTGTCTGATATTTACCACTATCAAATTTATACTAGCATTTGTTTAAAATATAACTCAGAGCTATTTCAACCAACTTTCCCTTCAAATAAAAGTTAAGTAGCATGGATCATTCCACATATTCAAATAATACTTTCAGCAAGAGTCAGTTAACCTTCTATTTTAAAGTAATCCCTTCTAACAAAGTTTAAACAACATAAATCATTCCGCATTCTTTTTACACTTATCTTAAGATAATCCCAACCGGCTTTCTGTTCTAATAAGCTTTAAACAACGTAACTTTTACCCTCATCCCTTGCTTGTCTGATGTTTACCACAAATAACGTAGTTCCTTCCACATGCATTTTACCCTCATCCCTTACTTGTCTGATATTTACCACTATCAAATTTATACTAACATTTGTTTAAAATGTAACTCAGAGCGATTTCAACCAACTTTCCCTTCAAATAAAAGTTAAATAGCATGGATCATTCCACATATTCAAATAATACTTTCAGCAAAAGTCAGTTAACCTTCTATTTTAAAATAATCCCATCTAACAAAGTTTAAACAACATAAATCATTCCGCATTCTTTTTACATTTATCTTAAAATAATCCCAACCGGCTTTCTGTTCTAATAAACTTTAAACAATGTAAATTTTACCCTCATCCCTTGCTTGTCTGATGTTTACCACTATCAAATTTATGCTAACGTTAATTTAGAATCTAGCTTAAAGTAGTTTCACCCAGCTTTCCCTTCTGATAAAAATTAGTCCGCTTTTTCTACCGGAGAGAGGTCTCAAACCCCCATTCAGTCCTCAAGCATTTTGAAATGTCTAAATTCTCGATCTCCGTTTTTCTGCTTCTCCGAGGGAGGAGGGGCTACCCCCTCCATCTTGCAGCCACATGGCCGGCCGCTTGCCTTCTCCTTCCGCTTGTCTCTCCTCTCTTCCAAGCGCGTCAGGAAGTCCCGCCTTCAGAATCCTACAATAGAAATCTTGAGCCTCCGAAACAGAGTTAAGACGAAATCTTTGATTCTCAAATGTAACCGTGATACCGGCAGGGGCCTCCCATCTGTATCGAATCTGTTGACTCCTAAGCTCCTTAGTTAAAAAGGTGTAGTCCCTTCTTGCCTTCAACATCTGAAAAGGAATATCTTTGAAAACAATCAGGTCCTGGCCGTCAACTCGGAAACTGTTATTATAAAGCTTTTGCACAATCGCATTTCTAGATTCTTTTGTAGAGAAATGTATAATTATGTCCCTCGGGAGCTGTTGCTGTTCCGCTATCAATGAGTTCTGGCGATAGATTTTCCGAATCTGCCAATCAAAGTTAAGTCCCGGGCTTCCCAGTGCATGGCTGAAGGCTTCAGCAAAGGTCTCTTTCAAATTCTCTTGCTCCTTTTCACGGAATCCTCTGACTCTTATTGCAAATGCCTTCCTATTAAAATTTATCATCATAAGCTGTTTTTCGTTATCTCTAATTTTTTGTTGTAAAATTTGAATATTGGTAGTCAAATTAAAATTAGCCTTCTCCAGACTTTCCAATTTGTTCTCGATTTCAGCAGAGTAATCTGACAGGGCAGACACGGCTGCAAACGTATTCGCCTTCATTTGATTAACTTTAGATTTTAAATCATCATAAAGTTCCAATACAAATTCCTTAATTTCTTGCTTAAAGGCATTAAAGATTTTAAAGAGATATTCCTGTGTTAAAAATTCTCCAGTAGAGGGCGTAGGAGACAAAGGCTGTGTTTCCAGTAAAGATTCTTTAAATTCTTTAGACACATTTGTAGCAAGACGCTTCTTTGATCTGGGTGCCATAATAAATAAACAAGTAAGCAGCGCTTCGCTCCCCTCTATTTCCAAAGAAGAAGAGTTTATTTTGTTAAGAAGCGGTCTGCAGGAAGATAACACCGGCTGAGTACATCCAGTATCAATCATCCACGGAGAGAAATCGCCATTTTGAGGTCTATTTAGACAAAGAAGTCTCTAAGACAAATGGTGCTGGTATTTAAGATAGTAATAAAAGCATAAATCTCACAGGGGTGGTACCCTCCCGTATCAATTCTAGCTTGGAAAAAAAAAAAAAAACTTTTTTTCAAGTATAGATCTATTTCAAGCTATTTAACTAAATATATACCTTCTTCCCTGGCTTCAGCTGATAAGGAGGAGACCTGTAGCATAATGGCTAAGACGTTTGCCTAAGATGCAATACAGCACAGGTTCGAATCCCAGTAAGGGTATGGCTAGCTGATGAGAGCTAAATAGCTTGAAATAGATCTATACTAGTCTCCCTTTATTTATTTATCAGCACAAATTTAAACAAAATATATATATGTTGTATTTGTGCTGATAAATAAATAAAGGGAGACTAGTATAGATCTATTTCAAGCTATTTAGCTCTCATCAGCTAGCCATACCCTTACTGGGATTTGAACCTGTGCTATATTACATCTTAGGCAAACGTCTTAGCCATTAAGCCACAAGTTCTCCTCCTTATCAGCTGAAGCCAGGGAAGAAGGTATATATTTAGTGTCACAACCCCTTGGTAAGCCCCAATTGTGGGAGGAAGCTAACAGCTTCCATTATCTGTCAATCGGCTCGTCAAAAGAGTCCATCACGACAGAAACCCAATATTTTTACTGTTGCCTTTGTTACACATTTTGTGTTGTATTTGTGCTGATAAATAAATAAAGGGAGACTAGTATAGATCTATTTCAAGCTATTTAGCTCTCATCAGCTAGCCATACTTTACTGGGATTTGAACCTGGGCTATATTACATACTAGGCAGACATCTTAGCCATTAGGCCACAGGCTCTTATCCTTTATCAGCGAAGCCAGGGTGAAAGGTATCTATTAGGTTTTTACAACCCCTGGTATGCCCAAATATTGGAGGAAGATCACTACTTTCAGCTCCAGCGGTCCTTGGAGGAAACCGATTATCCAGATCCCTTTCAGTCGGGATTTAGGCCTGGCTACAGCATGGAAACCGCTTTGGTCGCGCTGACCGATGATCTCTGGAGAGCCAGGGATGGAGGTCATGCCTCCGTCCTAGTGCTCCTTGACCTCTCAGCGGCCTTCGATACCATCGACCATGGTATCCTTCTGCGACGACTGCGGGAGGTGGGGGTGGGAGGCACTGTCCTACGGTGGTTCTCCTCTTACCTCTCGGACAGGTCGCAGTCAGTGTTGGTCGGAGGGCAGAGATCGACCCCTAGGCCCCTGAATCATGGGGTGCTGCAGGGTTCGGTACTGTCCCCCCTCCTGTTTAATATCTACATGAAGCCGCTGGGTGAGATCATTCGACGGCACGGGATAAAATACCATCAGTATGTGGACGATACACAGTTGTATCTGTCCGCCCCGTGCCAACTCAGTGAAGCGGTTGACGTGATGTGCCAGTGCCTTGAGGCTGTTAGGGTCTGGATGGGGGATAACAAGCTTGCACTCAATCCGGATAAGACCGAGTGGCTGGTGTGTTTCCCTCCCACTAATTGGCCAAGTTTTCCATCTCTCAGGCTGGGGGGGTCAAACAGAACGCCCCTCAGACAGGGTTCGCAATTTGGGAGTCCTCCTGGACCCACAGCTGACTTTCGAACACCACTTATCAGCTGTGACCAGGGGGGCATTTGCCCAGGTTCGCCTGGTGTACCTGTTGCGTCCCTACCTGAACCGGGAGGCCCTCACAACAGTCACTCGTGCCCTTGTGACCTCTAGACTGGACTACTGCAACGTGCTCTACATGGGGCAGCCCTTGAAGAGCATTCGGAGACTTCAGCTTGTCCAGAATGCAGCCGCGCGAGCGATTGTGGGTGCACCTCGGTTCACCCAAGTAACACCTATCCTCCACAAGCTGCACTGGCTGCCTATTGGTCTTCGGATACGCTTCAAGGCGCTAGTCGTCACTTATAAAGCCCTTCATGGTATTGGACCTGGGTACTTGAGAGACCGCCTGCTGCCAATTACCTCCAATAGACCAATCAGATCCCATAGATTAGGCCTCCTCCGAATTCCATCCGCCGGCCAATGCCGACTGGCGACTACCCGGAGGAGAGCCTTCTCTGTGGCTGCTCCGACCCTCTGGAACGAGCTCCCTGTGGAGATTCGAACCCTCACCACCCTCCAGGCCTTCCGCAAAGCCCTTAAAACCTGGCTGTTCCGACAGGCCTGGGGCTAAAGAGTTTTTGCCCCCCTTCTCGAATGGTATGGTTGTTGTGTGTTTTTAAACTTTGTATTGTTATGTCTTGTCTTTTTTATCCCCCTGTCTGTACCTCCTTCCCTGATTGAATTGTGAGCTGCCCTGAGTCCCCTTCGGGGAAAAGGGCGGCATATAAATGTAATAAATCTAATCTAATCTAATCTAATCTACTTCAGGGACTATTTTTTAATAGATTTGCAATAGCATAAAAAAACCAGAGAATACTATAACAGGGATGGTAAATCATTTGAATTAGTTAGTTGGTTACATGCTATGCAGTTGTTGTAGACTTTCTCCATGACAATCTGTCCCTTATCTAATGTGTAAGGTCTACCAAAGGTGCCCCCATTACCAAGAATATGGCTTTTCTTGCAGACTCTCAAACAAAATACTCAGTTCTTGTTTTATTTTCTAAGAATATCTGTGAGGCCAGCATGAACTGCAAGACACCAGATTGGTGCCAAAATGATGGCAGGTGCACAAAGATTTTACAAGCAAATGCCTTCATTATATATTTGCTTTCTTATGTCTGATGAAATTGTTGTGGCATTATGATGTCATCACACATGTTCTTATTTGTTCTCCTTGCTCAGTGGCGCAGTGGTTAAATGCAGCACTGCAGGCTACTGCTAGATCAGCAGTTGAGCGGTTCAAATCTCACCGGCTCAGGGTTGACTCAGCCTTCCATCCTTCCGAGGTGGGTAAAATGAGGACCCAGATTGTTGGGGGCAATATGCTGACTCTCTGTAAACCGCTTAGAGAGGCCTGAAAGGCCTATGAAGCGGTATATAAGTCTACTGCTATTGCTATTGCTATTGCTATTGCTTCTGCTCAGATGCCAAATGTTAGAATCCATATGCATTTATATATCCAGGATGTGAGTGACCTGTAGATATTTTCTCAGGCCTCTTTCTAGCTTGTGCAGTATATAGGTCCTCAATAGAAGACTGGTTGCAATTGTTTTTTTGTGCAGTCCTAACTATTCATTGAAGTCTATACTTGTCCTGTTTGGTTGCTGTGCCAAACCAGAGAGTTATAGAAGTACAAATGACAGACATGATAATTCCACCGTAGAACTGTTATCATCAGTTCCTTGGGCAACCTGAGCTTTCTGAGTTGACACGTAAGAACATTCTTTGTTGTACCTTTTTAATGATGGTTCTAATGTTAAGTGTGCATTTCAAGTTCTGGGAGATTATAGAACTCAGAAACGTGAAGCCTGAAATGGATAATGGAAAACCACTTTTGAAGTTTTGCTAAAAACTTCAAAAGTTTGTGTGTGCACACACACACACACACACACACACAAAAGTAGGTACATTTCTGCAAGAAAAAGTTTCTTAATAATGCTAATTTTGAGGTGGGAATTGTTTTTTTCATATTATTGTTCCTTTCTTAATTGTTGTAATTAGTTCCAGCATGCTGGAAAATTCACCCATGATATTAATACATTTAGAACTGCCAATTAACATTTCAATTTAATTGTAAGAACTGAACTTGACTTGATCAATATATCTTTCCAATCCCAAATCTTTCAAAAGGGACCGTGCCAATCACATC
This sequence comes from Thamnophis elegans, assembly GCF_009769535.1. Taxonomy (NCBI): domain Eukaryota; kingdom Metazoa; phylum Chordata; class Lepidosauria; order Squamata; family Natricidae; genus Thamnophis; species Thamnophis elegans. The sequence continues at coordinate 17,354,910 of NC_045550.1, forward strand.
TACCTAACCCACCAGAGCAGGGAGGCAAGGAATGTTGCAGATCCCATCCCCTAAGGAGATACACCTGTTGGGACCCAGAAAAAGAACCTTCTCTATGGTGGTGTGGCTCCCTCTTTCTGGAACATCATTCCCCAAAAGATTAGAATGCCCCCACTCTAACACTCTTCTGGAAGGTGCTGAAGACCTGGTTCTGCCAGCGGGCCTGGGGAAAGCAGGGAGGGATGGAGCCCATTAAATGGCTTGATGTGTTGTTGCCGGGGGGGGGGGATATTTTATTATATATGATTCTCCATTTTATTAGTTTTTATTATTTTTTATATGATGTTTTTATATTCTTGTAAGCTGTCTTGAGTTGCCATGTGTGACTAGGAGGCAGGTAATATAAATGTCCTAAATAATAAATAAATAAATAAATAAATAAATAAATAAATAAATAAATAAATAAATAAATAAATAAATAAATAAATAAATAAATGTTATTGTCAATTTGTCAGACTTCAGTTTTTAATGTGATGGATGGGAGATATGATTAATGGCAGAGACTGATATTATCTATTTGTTGATCTCATTGTGACAAAACCAACCCATGGTGGTTTATTAATTACAATAATTATATATATAATTATATATATATATATATATATATATATATATATATATATATATATATATATATATATATATATATATATATATATATATATATATGTTTTTATTTATTTTATTTGTGCTGATAAAAAAAACAAAACACAAATATAACAAAGGCAACAGTAAAAATATTGGGTTTCTGTCGTGATGGACTCTTGTGACGAGCCGAAGGACAGATGATGGAAGCAGTTAGCTTCCTCCCATAATTGGGGCTTACCAGGGGTTGTAAAAATCTAATATATATATATATATATATATATATATATATATATATATATATATATATATATATATATATATATATATATATATATATATATATATATATGTTTTTTTGATTTGTGTTGATAAATAAATATATATATATATATATATATATATATTTAAAGTCACAACCCCTGGTATGCCCAAATATGGGAGGAAGGTCACACTTCCACTCTCTGTCTTCGGCTCGTCACAAGAGACCATCCAGAGAGAAACCCAATATTTTTTACTGTTGCCTTTTGGTTACATTTGTTATATTTATGCTGATAAATAAATAAAGGGAGACTAGTATAGATCTATTTCAAGCTATCAGCTAGCCATACCCTATATTGCGAATCGAACCTGTGCTCTATTGCCTCTCAGGCAGATGTGTTAACCATTGAGCTACAGGGCTCGACTCCTTATCAGCCAGCGGTTGATAAGTGTGTGTGTCTGTGTGTGTGTGTGTGTGTGTGTGTGTGTAGTAATTGTGCTGATAAATAAATAAAGGGAGACTAATATAGATCTATTTCAAGCTAGTCTCCCTTTATTTATTTATCAGCACAATTACTACACAAATGTAACAAAAGCAACAGTAAAATATTGGGCTTTCTGTCTGGATGGTCTCTTGTGACGAGCCGATGGACAGAGAATGGAAGCAGTTAGCTTCCTCCCATAATTGGGGCATACCAGGGGTTGTGACTTTATATATATTATATATATATATATTATCTGTCTGTGTGTGTGTGTGTGTGTATATATACATACATACATACATACATACATACATACATACATACATACATACATACATATATATATATATATATATATATATATATATATATATATATATATAATTTGTGCTTTGAAGTAACGACTGAGGAGACCGGTCTGAGATCAATGGAACAGTTTATTAATAGCAACTTGTTCAAGTAACAGGCAACGAAAAAAACCCCACCTGACAGCTATTTATACAGCGAGCTGTCAGACAGGGAACCAATGGGAGTGCAGGGTTTCTCCCGCCAAGAGGCAGACACGTCCTGGCCAATCAGAGGCGCCTTGCACAGCGCCATCTGCTGGCCAGGACACTATATAATATTATATAAAATATAATCTGCGTTTGAATGGAAATTTATGTTATGTCCCAGCCTTTCCCACTTATTGGAAAGCAACCTCTGACATACCACAAAAAATGTTTTGCACCCTGTTGGATAAAGGCAACCTATTATGTTTAGTTCACATATTGTATTAGTGTTGGAGGGATGAGGGAAAGAAATGCTGCCTAGCGAATGGTCAGACAAAAAAGGGTAGAAGCCCATCACTGTTAAAAGTGAGTGGAAGATTTGTATTTTCAGATCTGAAATATTCTGTTAATGTAGTCTGACAATTAAATAGAATTAGTCCATTTGCTCATGTTTCCTGTTTGTTTTACCTGAGAGGCTGACACATACACACTTCCTCTCTCTGAGAGGAAATGCACTTATATCCCACCACTGCTCTGTTGGTTTCATTTCTTTGTCAGCATGTCAGTCCTTTAGAAAAAATGCACTCTGAAACGTAATTCAAGTATCTTCACAAAATACCTGCTACAGTGTGCAATCTGTGGAACAAAACATTTTAAAAATATTTTATTTTAAAATGCTTTCATTCACAATCATAAGTTTTCTAAGCAATTCTTGCCTTTCCCCATATTTAGAAAACAGTAATAGTGACAGGATAAAACCACAGCAGATCATGGAGCCATCTGCAGGGAACAAACGAAATATACAGATTGCCTGCTTTTGTTTTAGTCCCATTTGCTAAGAAATAAATAATTCCGTAGGCAGAAATGTGAAATGAAAAAAAATCAACATAAGGAACACCAGTCCACATGTCATTCAGTAAGGATTGTCATTCAATTGAAAAACACTTTTTTGATAGATTTATTGTTTTTCAGACTGTCTTTCTTCTGTCCCCCCACCAATGAAAAAAATCTAAAAACACATACATTCAAATTTCAATGTACAGAGAAAAATACATTTTCACAGAACAAAGTTAGAAATTCCAAAACTGTCCTTTATGTAACAATTTGCTATGGAATTGTCTGATCAGTTACAATACTTGCTTTGACATCATTGGCCAGTTCAATCAAAAATCAAGAGCTAAGAGCACAGCTGTCAGATATTACACACAGCAATTTCTAGCTAAAAGGTATGTCTTACATATGACCTAGTGACTAATATGCAATTATTTTGCCGCAGTTTAAGCCTTCTGAATCATGTTTTATCTCATTGTGAAACATTGGGCTTTCTGTCACCAGATATCCAGAACAAATACCTTAGAATGAATCTGTAAACACTATATAGGCAGTCCAGTCTTCAACTATGCCTTGAAGACAAGGAAATCCACCCACTGTCCCCCTTCTTAATTCAGGCAGGTTGGAATTTGGCAATACAGTATTTTGAATAGCTAGTTGTAGCTATCACCACCAATCTGTTATCTGGTGGCTAAGGTAGACAAAAAGAAAGGTAGATTATATTGCCATTTCTAGAATTGCTAAGGCTTTCTAGTAATATATGAAGAATAATGCCTGAAGAAGGATGTTGTGGATGTCTCTGATAGAACAAGGAAATATAGGAAAGAAAATGGTTCTCTTCACACAGCAACTTTTCAAATCATGGTTTATTACCAAATGGCTCATAGAGCCCATATTGTAAGGCTAAGACACGGTGGGCATGCTCAAGTTGTGAAAAATAAACAAGCTGTGTTATAAGTGTGTTACATAGTCATATAGCATTATGACAAAATCAATGCATTGTCTTTTGAAAAGAGCAATTTTGTAGAGTAAGGAATAAAATACACCAAGTTATCCTCTTGACATCTTGGATCATGATAACAGGAGTTGTAGTTAAAACAGCTGAAGCACATCAGATGAAAAGTCAGCTCTAACTGGATTGAGTTGGAAAATGAGGTATGAAATTCTCATGATTTTGCAGCTTTAGTAACTAGAAATTATCTCCTGAATTTACTTCATTCTGCTAATAGCTGCATGAAGCAGAGGCTTTCAAGTAAGGGTCCAATTTTAACCCTGAACTCTGTACTACACCAATAAAATAATGGACGCTGATTGGTGCAAAGGGGAAGAAGAGGCATTTGCTTCTCCAGCTTTCTAATTCACTTGCATATGGCAGATTATGATATTTTTAGGAACCCACAAAAGAAAGAAAAAAGGCAAGCATTCAAGTTTTTGCTACCACCAAGTAATATCAAGGTTTTCTCTTTTGTAAATTGTGCTTTTTGTTACAGTGCTTTTTCCCCTGACACAGCTGTTTATTGCTTACACTTCAACACATGTCTATAATTAAAAGAGAGGGAAGGAGGCAGGAACTAAGAAGCAATCAGACAGGTCTGAGTAATTTTTTAAAAATGTGGTTCGTTCTACTCCAGCATGGTTTGGATGTACAGTAGTGAATGCACAAAAATTATTCAAAACACTCATAAATATGCACACATTATCCTCTGAAAAAATGTATTCTTTCAAAATAGTAACCTACCCAGGAACTATAGAACAGAAGTTCTTATCCAGAATGAGGGGCATTTGCTTCTGGGAACAATATCTCCAAGTTCTAAGTAGAGTCCTCAGATTATCTGAGCTAAAACCTGGAGTTTGCTAAATTTAGCACATGATAACTTCAAATTGCAAGGCTGGCCCAAGCTTCAATGCACCAAACTCATTTCCACTCCATCTTAACATAAAAGCATATTTTCCCTTCTGATGTAGACAGTCATTCCAGTGTCTGGAACAGAATGAAATAAATAAGGGTTTCTGTATTGCGTATAGATGAAATGTTTTGTTGTCATCACCTCACCTCATGGAATTGTACCGTCTCTTGTTCCCAAGAGGGCCCAGCATGATGAATTTGCAGCAATAGAGTTCAACATTAGTGGATGGACAGGCGAGTGCAGGGACACTGAATTCAAAACCGAGGTAGGAAAGGGAAAACTTTTGCTCAAAGCCAGCTCTTCTGTGAAGAAAGACACAGCATCCCTTTTGCAAGACGCAACAGGAGGGCTAGGAGCCAAAGACAAAATTTCTGACTCGTACTGCAACAGCTGCCCCATGAAACTGAAGTTTGGCGAGATCAGACTCCTCCGTTGCTTGATATAGTCAAATGCTTCCTCCAGGCGGAATTTTCTCATTTTCATCAGATAAGCCATGCAGATGGTGGGAGAGCGAGAAATCCCTGCTTCACAGTGCACCAGGATCTTGCCCCCTGCCCGTCTGGTACAATCTGAAAAGAAGAAATAAAATGGACTAAATATAGAAGCTATTGCAATCACTATGAATAGCTGCCTCTATTGGTAGCATGCCATGCCATACTTCCTGCCTTGTGGAACAATATTCCTGAGCTTTGGATGGCCCTCACCCTATTGGCTTTCCAGTAGGCTTGAAGGACTTGGCTTTTCCTCCAGGTGTTGCGGTCCAGATCTTAGCAAAACCAACATATATCTGACTTTGACTAGTTTTTAAAAAATTGGTTCCTGCTTCTTTATTTATTTTAATTTTTTGGTTCCCTGCCTAGAGTTATCTTAGTTAAGGTGGGCAGCCATATAAAATTGTTTAATAAATAAAACATAAATAAATGCCACAATGCCAATCACTTTACACGCATTTCAGATTGCTAAGAGAAGGACATTCAGAAGGTATTTCACAGATGCAATGAACACTAAGAAAGTAATTTCTCCTTGTTTTTGTTGGCCACATTTACAGAAAAATTACAACTCTTAATAACTCTGTGGTGGATAAAAAGGCTTTGCTCTTTCCCTTCACCCTTGCCAAATCTAGTCACATTATGGCAGCAGATGTTTAATAAAATGGACTCTCTACAGTTCTATAAAAAAAAAACCTGAAAGAGTTTGATTCTTTTCATAAGAAACTCACACTGGCAGTAAAAAGTTTTATATACTCTCTCAAAGCAGATGGAAATGAGTGTATTTCCCTGCTTATTGGAATCACAGAAGGCAATGCCTTTGGCCCCATCCTGTGAGATCTTTTGGTAGACGTTCAGTATGCATTTTGTACCCAAGATGCCAAACCCTGGGTTCCTGGGGTTTCCACCACAAACTGCACAATAAACTACTCTAAAATCTCTAATTATAACCCTTGATAAGTGGCACTTGGACTTAAATCAGACTATAAATGGCTTAAGCAGAGCTACCATTTTACGCAATGGGAGGCTCCAAGGTTACTCACACAATTCAATTATTGTTATAAGATTAAAAAGAAAATGCTGAAAATAAGCTCCTTGTGTAAAATTCAAGGATTAAAAATAGAACTGAACTGCTTTTGCTGGACTAGGAAATGAATTTCCAAGTTTTATCCCATTGTGAAACCTATTAGATTTATAGACCATACTGTACTCCACCCATCACATACTCCCTAACTGTTATTATAAAGTTTCCTGAAACCTCTACAGAAGTCATTTTATTTCAAAGCAAGGAACTTACACTTTATTTACTACATAGCATTGAATAGAAATACTCCTGGAAAGGGGAAAGAAGATTCTGTAGTCCGACACTAGTGGAGGAAGGCTTCCTTTCATGATTCAAGAGTTCTTATTTTTCATTTGCAAGAGAAAGAGAGAGAAAATCAACCTACCGATAAATTCTATGGCTTCCTGGAAGTGTGAGCTGATGTCTGCTGTGTGACTGTCCTCCACTGGGATCCACTTACAGCAGAATTGGTTAGTAAAGGGTTCAGAACTCTTTCTGGAGACATTCAAGAGTGCAGTGATGTTTAAGTTGGCAAGGAACTCACACTTGGAAGCATGATAGGCACTGCCAAGGTATAGGAAAGGCAGGATTTCCACCGGACCACCCTGGTAAATAAAAGAGGAATAAACCATTATAGATTTTCTGAATGATTTTTATTCAATAAATTCAAGATAATAGGCAGCTCTAGGAAATTTCTGGGAAGCATTTTGGTCCCCTAGCAGATGTTCCTGTGATGAACAACTGTGGGGTTGAGGTTGAAAGAGTTTGTAGTAGGTGGAAATGCTAACAGAGGTGGTTAAACTGCCTGTTGCTGCTTTGCCACTTGCTAAGTTTTTCACCTTCTAAATATCTTTACCCTCATTCTACTACAAGGGTCAGTGCAATATGGTTGTTCCAGATAGGAATAGCTGTTGTTCCAGAAGCCATAGATCAGGAATCTAGTACTTTTTAATCCAGGGACTGCACTAAACTTTAAATAGTATGTGGTGGTTACTGTCCTAAACTGGGTGATGAGATCAAAGAAGTAAATGGAAGCAAGGCAAAACCTAAAACTTGCATGCAATTGAATTGAATCAAATCAGAATAACTATGACTGGATGATCTTTGAAACTCAAACTAAGTTTATATTATTAGTCACTATATATTTAATAACTTTCCCTCCAATCATATTAAAACCTACTTATATGTAGCCCTTTCTAAAGGGGATTTGGAGGCTGTTGCTAATAGTGGTGCCCTAATATAGACACATAGCTTATTAGAATTACTAAACCAACAACTCAGTTTCATAGCTAACAAAGTTCCATCCATCCATGTTTTTCATTTGAAGGGGGGCGGGGGAAGCATATATAACAGCCTGAACCTGAAGAACACAAACATGGGGAAGGACACAGAAAGGAATTTGGGCATGAACAGATTGTTCTTAATTTCCTTTAAACACACCTGATCATATGCTGGCTTCTGGTGGATGAATTGCTTCTCATGCAAGCTGTTGATGCTTTTCTCAGTTTCAATCTTCTCTTGGGACAGAGGCTTTACATCTATGCAGAACTCTGGATATTGTGAGTAAAATGTTTCATAACCTCCTAGAAAAATTACAAGTGCAAAGATATAAATTTAAAAAAGCTAGGAGGTGGCAGGAGCAGAAGGCACACCATTTTGCTAGCAGAAATCTGATGTTTGAAAGTCCCACTTTAAATTAGGGCACATTGCTTAAGGAAACATACCCAGAGTACGTTTTTCTCTTACAACTTCACTCCCCCAAATCCCTTGAGTTGGTACACATTGAAACATTTTCAATATGAATTTAATAAAATACAGAGGAAACAGGAAGTTAAGTAAAAGTCAAGAAAAAGTGGTTTGGGGACTTAGGGGATTTTAAAAACAATATTCAGTTCAAGCAGTATAAGAACATTGTGTTTTCATCTTTTAATTATTCTCTAATTAAAAAATGATCATAGGAGCCTATTAAGGACAAATAAATAAGTTTATTTTTATAGCTCAGAATGTTGAAAAAGGAAACCAAAATTGCATATTTTCAGCTATTGCATATTTTCTTTCTGCCATCAAAATGGATGCTCTGATTTTCCAAATGATCAGTGTAAGCAGCCAACTCTTTTCCTCACTTTTGCTCCAAATGGTTTTCCCTCAATTCATTTTAATATTCTGAAGCATCTTATACAGATAGTCCTCAACTTACGACCAGAACTGAACCCAAAATTTCTGTTGCTAAGTGAGAAATTTGTTAAAGGAGTTTTGCCCCATTGTACAACTTTTCTTGCCGCAGTTGTTAAGTGAATCACTGCAGTTGTTAAGTTAGTAACATGATTGTTAAGTGACTCTGACTTCGCCATTGCACTACCTCAATGCGCTCTACATGGGGCAGCCCTTGAAGAGTATTCGGAGACTTCAGCTTGTCCAGAATGCAGCCGCGCAAGCGATTGTGGGTGCACCCCGGTACACCCACGTTACACCTATCCTCCGCGAGCTGCACTGGCTGCCTATTGGTCTTCGGATACGCTTCAAGGTGCTAGTTGTCACTTATAAAGCCCTTCATGGTATTGGACCTGGGTACTTGAGAGACTGCCTGCTGCCAATTACCTCCAACAGACCTATTAGATCCCACAGACTAGGCCTCCTCCGAATTCCATCTACCGGCCAATGCCGATTGGCTACCACCCGAAGGAGGGCCTTCTCTGTGGCTGCTCCAGCCCTCTGGAACGAGCTCCCCGTGGAGACTCGGACCCTCACCACCCTTCAGGCTTTCCACAAAGCCCTTAAAACCTGGCTGTTCCAAAAGGCCTGGGGCTGACGAGTTTCTGTCCCCGCTCGAATTGTGTGGTTGTTGATTATTTTTAAATTGTTGCTGTTGTTTGTCTGTTGTTTTCCTCCTGTTTGTATCCCCTCCTTACTTTGGTTTGTGAGCCGCCCTGAGTCCCTCTGGGAATAGGGCGGCATAGAAATGCAATAAATCAAATCAAATCAAATCAAATTTTGCTTGTCAGAAGGTTGCAAAGGTGATCACGTGACCCTGGGACACTGCAACCATCTTAAATGTGAGTCGCTTGTCAAGCATCCAAATGTAAATTGCGTGACCATGGGGATGCTGCAATGGTCATAATGAAAAATGGTCATAAATCACTTTTTTCAGTGCCGTTGTAACTTCAAATGGTCACTAAACGAACTGTTTAGTTGAGCTTTACCTGCATAGGGGTAGGGAGGGGAGGATTAGAGTTCATTTAAGTGTTACAATACTGTTCATATCCCTAGTTTCAGGGATAAAAAAGAAAACCAAGCTCTCTCCTTTCCCTTGGATAGGTCAGAGAACTCAACAGATCAGTTGTAACCCAGAAGCACCAGGGGGTCAGGAGATTAGCCAGCTATTCTTAATATGAGTCACCTTTCCATCCAGTTCTCTAGCTCTTTCTCTGCCTGCACTCCTCTGATGGCTGTGCTCTGATGCTATAATTTCCACGAAATACTGCATTGCTCATTTTGCAAAAGAGAGATTCTTTTCACTGTGAGGTATCAAAAGGAAAGTGGCAAAAACCTACAGTCTCTCTTATGGCAAATAATTGCTTCCAATAGGGCAAGAGTTTAATTTTAAGTTCTTTCAATAAAAATGAAAGAACCATTTATGATTTATCTATGTAAGGAAATAGCCTTGCCAATGTAATTAAGGAGTAAATCTTAAAGATTTTTCTGACTGTTCACTTAATCTCAGTGCTAGATTCAATTGAAATCAGTGAACTAACCATTTTTTAAAAAAGGTCCTATTATGAGTGGTGGATCAGAGAAAGTGACATAACACATGCTGAAAGCTTTCAAAAATATTGGTGAGGGGGGCGGTTGGCAAAGATTATGTCACTCCACAGTAAAAGTATTCTCTGAAGAGCAGGATTGCATTTGTGGTTGCCGTTAGCTGGCAAGCTTTCTGACTCATGCCTGACAGACTGCCTGAGTCTAGGCCCACTTAGAAAATTGATTCCACGCAACAATGAATCCTCTCCCACATCACAAACAGACAAAACCCTTGGGATAAGCCTCAAGGTTCTTCCATTAGTTCACTGTGAACATTCAGTCTGAGCTAAAAACATAAGAAGAACAGCATCGATGTGTGACTCAAACACAATTTACCAGTGTAGCCAGTTTCCAGAAGATAACACATAGTCTATAGCAATAATAGGCTTTCTATTTCAGGATATTCAACATGGATGGCATTCAGTCTAAAATCACCCAGAAAATTTCCTACCATGGTATCTCACGCTTAAATGATCTTAAAACAGGAAAAACTGTTAGCAGTAAGTAATAGTTACAATCATTTCGTAAAATCACCTTGCTGTGTCAAATAGAATGCTAAGAATATAGGAGATAAAGCTTCCAAGAATTACTTTTTGATTTGGAAACAGGAAGGCTAGGAGATTGCCATTTAAAAGGCTAAACTACAAAGCAATTACGTAATAAGCAGATCAGAATCAAAGTGTGATGTGTTTTAGTATGCAGTGTATTAAAAAATTGCTTTGTTAAGTACATGCTGAAATATTCCTGAACTACAGTATCTTTAGTTTCTCATTTGTTTCCACCCATCAAAGGAATCAAATTTCAAAATCTTTTACATGACATGAGTCTTCTTAAAAAATAAAAGAATTCTTTATGCCAACATAAAGAATTTAACATCCATTTGAATTAGCATACTGTGTAGAGATTTTCCTACAATAGTTTGGTATCATTGAGAAAAAAAGATGCCATAATATTTTCTGATTTAAATAATATAAAACAGTAATCATTATGCCTCTAACAGGATCAATTAAGACATTTAAATTATTCCTAATAAAAGCACTATGCTACTGCTATCCGAAAGCGATCATTTTTGTTACATACAAAAATGTTTGATTATGTTGGAATACACAAATGATAAGGATCTGCCCTATAGGAGGCAGTGTTGACTTCTACATTCTGCATTCGTTTAACTTAAAACCAGACGTTTTCTTATATTTCTGATTGCTTTCCATCTCCTCTATTAATACTTTTATGAAACGACCATACTACTTATGTATGAGCCAAGCCATATTTAAATAAACTCAAGAATAAGGATGGTGTTTTAGATCAGGCATTTGAGGAAGGTGAAATAATTAATCTGCTTCAATTTTTGTAGCAAAACCAATACATCTTGTGTATATTTTTAAGTTAGATCTGGGCTAAAAGACCAGATCTAGGCGAGCTTCCATTCATTAGTCACCTAAAACTGGACACAAGAGCGCAGGAGATGTATTGATTTTGCTTCTGCCCCTCCTTTTCTTTCTTTTTTGCATTTATGGCGAATAGGCTTTCCAGTGGACTTTTTGTGCTCACTTCTTAGGAAAAAAAGTTATAGCAAAGTCAGGAGAAGAGGATCTGTTGAAAGGAAAACCTACAGATCGTGAAACCTCCTCTTCCTTTCTCGTTTAGCTCACAACAGAATGCATTAAACACGTGCCGTTTACGCGACCGGGCCGGTTCTCACTTGTTCTTGCGAAACCTACCCAGTCTAGCATCTGGACAGGTATCGTTACGAACAAGGCGGCCACGACTGCTCATTGCTAGCAGCGCCGCCGGGCTCTGGCTAACTTAATCTGCCAGGGTACAGGCGACATCCAGACGGAGCTCTCTTTGGGCTCCGGTTTAGCAAGATTCGCGTTTCCAATTCCCTACAGCAACGCTTCCCAGGAGCTACTGGGACGGTCCCATCTTCCCATTAACACATACCCCCCCGCCCGCCTGCAGCGCTTCTTTCTCCTCGACAGCCTCACCTTTTAGGAAGCAGACGCGGGCTCCAGCCTCGGGCAGGCTTGCAGACAGCGTGTTCAGCACGATCTGCGCCGTGCTCTCTTTCTTGAGCTTCCGCCAGTGCCTGGTGTTTTGATCCAGGACAACCACGGCCGTCAAAGTCCGAGGCGGCGCGGCGTCCCCTTCTCTTTCTTCCGAGCAAGCAGCCGGCGGGAGCAGAAGCCGCCCCCGGGCCGCCTCGTCGGGCACCACGAAGTGTAAAGGCACGGGCCGCCCATGGGAGCGGCGGATGACCACTGAGTTGAGGTTGACGTTGAGGGACCCTCGGAGGCAAGAGGCAGAATAGGAGAAGTAGGGTCTGCAGTCCAGGACGAGGCACAGGGCGGGGTCCTTCCGTAGCAGTTGCTTGAGTCGACGAGAATCCAGAGCCGTTACCTTCATCTTGGCTTTGCTCTCTCCCTCTCTCTTTCTCTCGCGCTCTCTCTCAGAAGCAGCCTCGCAAAGGGTCGCTTAGCTTCCTAGGCGCGTGATTAGTTGAAACAACACCCGAGAGACGGCCAAGCCAGCTTCCTTAAAGCCGCTCCTGACCGCGACCCTGCTTTGTCTCTCCTTCCCTGCCTTCGCATCTCCCTCCCGGAATCCAAGCAGGGGATTCCGCTTCGGAGAAGAGGCAATTTATCTGAATGAACGCCGGAGCCGCGCGGCTCTGTCCATATAAGGCGAGCGACGTCATAGGAATGTTCTGTAGTAGGGACGCCTCTTCGGCTCGACGCCGCCCAGCCGAGGGTAGAGGAGATTCCCTCGCCCCTCCCCCCAGGAAGAGGGAAGGCCGAGCTGAGGCGATGCTCAGGAAAGCGTTACTCAGGCTTCTTCGAGCAAAGGAAGTTGAAGAATGTTTTAAAAATTCTCCAGTCATCAGAAAACCCTCCTCAGACTCACTCACTTATTTCCGTCGACTTACTAATGAAGGAAAGGACGTGTGATGGTGACGGAAGAAAGAGAAATAGCATAAGGTGGAGGTGGAGGTGACACCAGGGATTTTTTGGGGTTTTTGCCGGCAAAACAGAGAGCTGTCTGGCTTGCTAAAGCTACAAGGATCGGGCTCTTCAGTTCCTCCATGCAAGTTACTAATTTTAAATTTCCACAACAATAAGAATATCACTCTCTGTTGAATTTCTTGCTGTAGAATACTTATAAAATACAGGTGGGGGGGCAAGGGTGCCTCTCTTGGCTTACATTTTTAAAGTTCTGCTTTAGCAGGCAGTTACAGAGAGCATGGCTATATTGTCTTCAGAAATATCTATGCAGAATAAGATGCTGTCTGGCAAATAGCTGTGCTTATCCAAAGATCGCTGTTCACAAGGACAAGCAAGAAATCCAACATAGTCTCAAAGGATTGTTGTTGTTTGATTTGATGATTAATGTCCTTATGATCAATATAACTATAACTCTTCTTGTGTTGGCATAATATAATTATATTATAGAAGAGGTTCTTTGCATTGCCAATCCCACAATACCTCTCCTGTAACTGACAGAACCCCATTTCCTCAATCTGCAGGTGTACCAGACATTGTTGGTTTTAGTCTCTAGCTAGGTGCCTTTTCTGCATAATGCCAGCTGGCAAGAAACACCCAACAATTGCCATCAAGGATGGGGCAGATACTAAGTTTCACAGTTTTGCTTTCCATCTTAGCCTCTCTAGTTTTACTCTCATCCTACCTTCCTTTTGTAGATGCAACAAATATGTATCCCCAAAAATATTTAAATATCTTGTAAATAGTTCATCTGGTGAGAAACCTATGGCTTTCCAGGGCTGATTGTTCCCAGGTGCCTAATTTTGAGGATACTGGATGGCATTATGTAGAATATTCTGAACACAAACTGTTTCCGGTACAGAACTGTTAATTTTGGGTGGTCTGTGCCCAAAGAGTGAAACAACCCTCTATTTTGATGTCTGTTAATTGAAATCTGCTTGTTCTAGTGGTTTGGGGGGTATGGGAAAAAGCAAGGGGACTACCTTGGCAAGAGTTTGTGTGACTATTGGCAGTAGCAGTGCAGGTTGAGAGACAAAGGAGATGGAGGGAGCACAGCAGGCCAATAGGATATGCCATCCTAGGAATCTGTCCCTTAATGCTGTAAGGAACAACACATAGAACACTACATCTGTGGCAATATGTGGTTTTTACAAATATATTGCAAAAATAAAGAACCGAAGAAATCACATTTTCCTTTGCAGTGTGACTCATTTATGTCAGGAGTTTCACTTTAGTTTGTAAAGTTCATTTCCAACAATTGTCTGAACTGAGAAGTGAAATAGAAAAGACTTGTTAAAAAAAGGCAGGAGGGGGGAATTAATTCTACATTATGTAACTTAGGTAAAATTTCCCTCTCTTCTTCCCATGATAATGTCTTCCTTATTTTGCTGCTGTAGTATTTTTTCTTTGCTTTTGATAGCCATAGACAAAGAAGAGACTGAGTGACAGTCTCAAGTTCTAATAATAGCTATTAAGTTGTTTAGTGTAGCATGCAATTGAATCTCTTCACCTTTTTGATACTTTTTAGATGTCGCTTTAGTAAGCAATTATCTCAGATATTTTGTTACAGTATTTAGATGCCACAATCAGTTGCAATGCTTGTTTCCCGATTCTTCTCATTTTTGTTTATCATAGAAAATCCGTAAGGAGAGAAAGGTAGAGTTGCTGCATTGTTATTTTTAATAGATAGTGCAAGGAGTTGTTCATTTTAAAGCACTTTTTGAATCTGAAAGTTTGAGGCTTTGACTGCTGTTTAAGAATAATCTTTACGCTGCTGCTTTACAGGTGTGTGCATACTACTTATTTATATGAAATTGTAATTGACTTGGTCTTCTGGGAATACTTTAAACAAAAATATCTCTACCAGAATGAAGACAAGATTCAGGGGCTTAAAATAGTTGTAACATATCTAAATCATGACTTCAAGTTTTGATAAAATTAAGGTTTTTTTTTAAACATTCTTACAATCCAGCTGTGGCACACAACTGAATTAGTCAAATGGACTTTCATCAAAATTACCATATTTTTCAAACTGTAAGATGCACCGGAGTATAAGACACACCAAGATTTTGAATAGGTAAATTTTAAAAAAAGGTTTTGCCCTCCCCAGACCCCAGGAGTTCTCTTTTGTGAAAAATGGGGCATACAGAGAGTTTGGGAGGTCTGCAAAGTATTCCTGGGTGCCAGGGAGGGCAAAAACATGATGCATTTGGGGGGGGGCTTGGGGCTCGTTTTCTGCAAAAATGGGGAGTGCAGAGGGTTTGTGAGGCCTGTAAAGTGCTTCTGGGGGCTAGGGAGGGCAAAACCACCCCATTTTTGTGAAAAACATGTCTTTTTTCACTCATTTTTGCCCTCACCAGCCCCCAGGAGCACTCTACAGGTCTCCAAACCCTCTGCACGTCCATTTTGAGAAAAATGGGATGCGCTGATTTCAGGAGGCCAAAAATGCTGTATTCAGTGTATAAGACACACCAGATTTTCACCCTCTTTGGGGGGGGGGGGGAGATACGTCTTATACTCCCAAAAACACGGTAACTAAAGTTGATGGATATATAATGTCAGAAGACAAGTATATCAGATAATCACAAGAAATTGCTTTTTAGTGAAACACATCCATACCATAACTAGTCTATCTTGTGCAGCTTTCCAACAGATTCTTTTCTTATTCTATCTGGAAGATTGTGGGTTGAGTTTGGAACTTCTAATAAAAAAGTATCTGTTACACTACAGTTCTTCCCTAAGAATTTACAAGTAAAATTTTATAACTTTCAGGAAAGATTTGTCAGAATCCATGTGTGGTAAATATTTTGCAATATTATTATTGAAAGCATTCAGCTTTAACACAGAACTCAATAATCAAATCCTGTAATTACACACAGCCACCTAGAAATGCATTATCTGAGCTGTTCCAGAATACTGGATTATACTGTGGTTTATATCGATTCTCTTGTAGATCTTGCCATATTACTGTGTATACAAAATTGAATGGAATTCTTAGCCCTGTATGGTACCGGAACTTTTCAATGAAAAGCTGCACACTGTTCTCTACACTCAACACTGTTCATTGTACACTGTTCTCTACACTCAACAAACATTAATTTCAATGTTCTTGTCAATACAGTAATATATATCTAAGTAACAGAATTTGCAGTAACTATGACTGAAGTAAAGCAAACAAACAACTAAAAATTAACACAGAAGTAGAACATATCATTGATTTACTTTTTTGCATCAGGTGGAATGACTTGCTATATATTTATTCCTTATATATTTCTTTCCTCATGAGCATTGTATCAACATGTCAAGGAAGGTTTGAAATTCCACAGAATTGGACCAGATGACTGCATGGAAAGAACGTGTATCACGTACTAGTCATAAGCTATTGGCCCATGGAATTGGGGTGGGGCAGAACAATATCAAAGAGTGATATATAAATAAGCTACAGCCCCAAGGTGATTTTTTTTCCCAGGAAAACATTGGTTGTAGGATGGTTGGGCCTACAAAATATGAAACTGTAGAAATAGTTTTGAAATTAATTTAACCTGGGAAAAATTGCTAAGGCAGCAGAGTAGTTCAGTATTACAAAGTTAAGATTCTGCAAATGGATAGGATAGAATAGAATTCTTTATTGGCCAAATGTGATTGGACACACAAGGAATTTGTCTTTGGTGCATATGCTCAGTGTACATAAAAGGAAAAAAAGAGGAAAGGGAAAAATACATTTATCAAGAATCATAAGATACAACATTTAGTGAAAGTCATAGGTTACTGTTAAGCAATCAAATCATACCAGGAAACAAACAGAACAATATAAATAGTAAAGATACAGGCAGCATGGTTATAGTATGAGTGGGAAGAGATCGGTAATAGGAAGGATAATAAAAATAATGGTAATAAAGTCTTAGTAAATAGTTAACAGAGTTGTGGGAATTAGTTGTTTAGCAGAGTGTTGGCATTTGGGGAAAAAACTCCTTGTGTCTAGTTGTTCTGGTGTGCAGTGCCCTATAGCATTGTTTTGAGGGTAGAAGTTGAAACAATTTATGTCCAGGATGTGAGGGGTCTGTAGATATTTTCTCAGCCCTCTTTTTGACTCCTGCAATATACAGGTCCTCAATGGTTGCAGAGTCAAACCAGATAGTTATAGAGGTGCAGATGACAGACTCAATAATTCCTCTGTAGAACTGAATCAGCAGCTCCTTGGCTCCTTGGGCAGTTTGAGCTTTCTGAGTTGGCGCAAAAAGAACATGCCATAATATACTATGGTATAGTATGGCATAGTATATATGCCATAGTAATCATAATTCATGTGATACAGCTCAGTGGATTCACAAATTTAGCTATACAATGCATTGCCAAAAATCTGAGAATATAGTATGTGTCAGCACCTCTCCATTTAATAATTAGGAAAGAAAGACCATGAGACTCCATACATGGAAAATCAAATGTACTTTTACTAATTAAAAATGGTTAAAGAGCGGTTGCATAGCGAAGTCTGATTAATTAGGCGCGAAAGCAGTTGATATATAGAATAGCCCATTCCACACCCCCTGGCATCATAGGCCTAGTCCAATCATAAGTCCTTCAAGTGTCAGGTGTGAGATAACTTCAAAAGGCATCACGAAGATGGAATGTCGGTGCCGTTAGTCCAGGCGGGAAACACCCACGCAGGCGCAGTCTGACCATCCAGAGAACTCCAGAACATTCCTCCAGCACGAGTAACCCCACCCAAATACCATGCCCTCCCTCCCCGTTTCATGGCAGCTGAAGCAACAGCAAAGCAGAAGCTGACATCTGGCCATCCCCCGGAAAAAGGCGTTCAGGCCTAAAAAAAAAACACAAACAAACGGACGAACAACAAAACACAAAAAGAAACAGGGAGGGGAAAAAAGAAAAATTAAGGCTTGTCAGGATACGCATCATAAAACTTCCGAAGCAGCCGGGGGGCACGAACATGGGACTTGTCAACCCATTCCGCATGAGAGGGAGGAAAATGCTTCCAAGCCACCAAGTATTGGATGCGATTATGCCGCTTGCGGGAATCAAGTATTTGACGAACTTCAAAGTGCCGTTCACCATCGATCAGCAAAGGAGCAGGCGGAGGGTCATCAGGCGGACGTAAATGTGAAACACGAACAGGTTTAATGAGGTTAATGTGGAATACCAGGTGAACCCGGTTAAGGTGCTTGGGCAACTGCAAGCGAACAGAGACAGGATTGATGACCTTCACGATGGGGAACGGACCCACATATTTCGGCCCCAACTTTTTGGACTTCTGCGTGGTGTGAAGGAATTTCGTGGACAAATAAACCAAGTCACCCTCCCGGTATTCATATGGCTGTGTACGCCTTTTATCCGCCTGTTTTTTATGGGCACGATGTGCAGCATCCAAAGTCTGCAGGGTCAAAGGCCAAATACGGCTGAGACGTTCGCTCCAGTCAGCGACGGACGGAACTTGCGGCTGGTCACGAGGCAATTCAGGAATAGGAACAAAATCTTGACCATACACCACCCGGAAAGGCGTGAAACCAGTGCTGGAATGGACAGAATTGTTGTAGGCCACCTCAGCATGTGGCAATAAGTCCACCCAATCATCTTGTTGATAATTGATGAAACAACGTAAATATTGTTCAAGAACAGAATTAGTCCTCTCACAAGCGCCATTAGTCTGAGGATGGTAGGTGGAGCTAAGGCCCTGGGCGGAGCCAATACGTTTGAGAAATTCCTTCCAGAACACTGAGGTGAACTGGACACTTCTATTGGAGATGATGCGATCAGGCACCCCATGCAAACGGTAAATGTGGGAAATGAAGAGTTTAGCCAGCACCTTAGCGGAAGGAATCTTGTGGCAGGGCACGAAATGAACCTGTTTTGAAAACAAATCTGTAACGACCCAAATGACAGTGTGCCCCTGGCTCTCGGGGAGCTCAACAATAAAGTCCATAGAGATCTCCTTCCAAGGGGCAACAGGTCGGGCGACAGACTGGAGCAATCCCTGCCGTTTTCCTGGAGGGCGTTTCGCGGCCGCACAAACGGGACAACTGGCAACATAAAGTTCAATGTCCTTTTTCAAAGATGGCCACCAAAATTGTCTTTTGACTAAATGCAAAGTTTTTACAAAACCAAAATGACCCGCCAATTTGGAGTCGTGAGCACGTTGGAGGACAACGGGACGAAGGGAGGTGGGAACATACAATTTGGCGCCGATCCATGGCAAGTCGTCCCTCATTGTGCACTCATCCTGATGCTTCTGGAACCAGTCATCCTGGGGAAGGGCGAGTTTGAGGTCAGAAAGAAAATCTTGAGGCACGTCCACTTTCACTCGTGCCTGCTGGCGAGTAACCACCGGAACCACTAGGCTGGAAGTGGGAACCACCGGTTGCACGATGCTCAATTTAGAGCAGTTGTATTGAGGGAGTCTGGACAAGGCGTCCGCCATGAAATTCTTCCCACCAGGGATGTACTTGAGTGTGAAATTGAACCGGTTGAAATGTTGGGGCCCACCGCATTTGTTTGGGGAGAGACGGCGTGGCGTTCTCAAAGCCTCCAGATTCTTGTGGTCAGTCCACACCTCGAAAGGGTGCTTAGCGCCTTCCAGAAAATGGCGCCACGTGGTCAGGGCCCACCGTACCGCAAACGCCTCCTTCTCCCAAACTGCCCAACGTCTCTCAGTGTCTGTGAGCTTGCGGGAGGTGTACGCGCAAGGTTGCAGGTTACCTTGGTCGTTGGATTGCAACAAGACGGCCCCAACAGTGACATCACTGGCATCAGCTTGGACGACGAAAGGCTTGTCCATGTCGGGATGCTTCAGCACCGCTGCCGCAGCAAAAAGGCGTTTCAGTTTCTCGAAGCCGCTTGGCAGTCCATGGTCCAGTCAAGAGGCTTGCTAGGCTTAGGTTTAGGACCACCCCTGGATTTCAGCAAATTAGTTATAGGAAGCGCAATTTTGGCAAAAGAAGGAATGAATTGACGGTAGAAATTAGCAAAACCCAAAAATTTTGCAATTGTCTACGAGTTCTAGGCACGTCCCACTCAGTGACCACACCTCACCTTTTCAGGGTCCATTTCAATGCCAGCTGGAGAGATGCGATATCCAAGGTAGTCAATCTTAGGTTTGGTGAAACTCACACTTGGATAATTTGGCATAAAGATCAGCAGCTCTGAGTTTTTTCAAAACAGTGCGCACAAGTGCGACATGTTCGTCATAGGAGCGAGTATAGATAAGGATATCGTCCAAATATACGATAACTCCTTGTAGAGTGGTCATGCAAGATCTCATTGATTAATTGCATGAAAACTGCAGGGGCCCCCTGCAGGCCAAAAGGCATGACCCGGAACTGGAAGCAACCAAGAGGGCAGTTGAAAGCAGTCTTCCATTCATCTCCCTCCTTTATGCGGACTCTATAATAAGCTTCTCTGAGGTCCAATTTAGTGAAAATGCGGCCCTTCCCCAACTGGGCCAACATGTCCTTCATTAATGGAAGTGGGTATAACATTTTGGGCCGATATCCCGTTCAAATTTTTAAAATTAACCCTAATCTGAGAGAGCCATCTTTCTTTTCACGGAAAAGTACAGGGGCAGCAACCTTGGGACGAGCAGGTTCAATGATCCCCGTTCCAAATTTTTTATCTATGAAATTCCGCATTTCTTCCATCTCTCTGGGTGACATGGAATAGATTTGGGGTTTTGGTAGCTTAACCCGGCAGAATGTCAATGGAGCAATCAGTAGGCCTGTGGGCGGAAGTTTGTTGGAAGACTTTTCACTAAAACTCCCCTCAGGTCCCAATACACTTTAGGAATCTTTTCCTCTCCTTCAATCCTCTCCTGCCCTCTGGCGGCCACCTCAGGTTGCAATTAACAGGTTTCTCAGGAACGGCCTCCCCTTCTGGAGGCTCTTTCGTGCGAATGCGTAACCAGCCTTCCTCCAATTTATGCGAGGGTTCCATTTCCGAAGCCAAGGTAGGCCCAAAATGAGTGGCCTGTCCATCCCCAGGGAGCCACAATGAACGAGATTAGTTCTGTGTGGGAAACCCATTTTCATTTCCAAGGGCTCAGTAAAGAAATGAGCGCCCCCCCCCCGCGATGGACCCATCTATTTGGCAAAAGACAATGGGGGTTTTTAAAGTACGTAATTTGAGGCCCAACTTTTCCACCATAGCAGGATTGATCATTGACCGGGAACACCCTGAGTCAAGTAAGGCGTGAAGGGATTCCGGCTCCCCATCGGGCGGAACTTTTAATTCTATGGGGATTAGCATGGGGCCTTTGTTGAACTCACCCAGCGAGGCGATGTGTCGTCATCTGAATCATCAGAAGAGCTGGGGGGGGCGTCCGCTCTCCCTCCAAGGCCTGGCTGAAGCGAGGGGGTCCTGGAATCCATAGCGAAGGTTGCTTCCTTCCTTCTCTTGTCTGAGGACTTGCCAGATTCCTCCTCCCGCTTGGATGGGGGTTGGGAGGTTGAGGGTAATTTAGCACGGCAGTCGGGTGCGCGATGGCCTATTTTCCGCAACGAAAACACATTACTGGCCTTGATTTCCCCGAGAGGCCACCTCTCCCCTCGCCCTTCCCTCCGAAGGGGGCTTTCCGGCTAGGGGGGGGGTGGATTTTGCAGCTTTCTCCTTCCTTTTCTGTCTCTCCTCTCTTGCACAACGGAGCCTCCGTTAAATCCAACTCGATGTCAGCAGCGTGTTCAAACCAAACGGTTAAGCCGCTTGGGAGATTCCGATTGACACATTGCTGATAGATATCCTCATCCAAGCCCAAAGCAAATTTGTCCAAAAGGGATTCTTCACTCCACCCCCTCATTACTGGGAAAGGCGTTGAAACTCTTGAATATACTGGGACACCGGTCTGTCGTCTTGCTCGAGGGTTATAAATTTTAACTTGCTTCGTTTCTCAGTAAGGGGGTCATCAAAGCTTCTTTTGAAAGCCTCCATAAACCTATTGAAATTCCTCAGGAGGGGGGACATTGATTATGTAAACCAGTACTCCAGTCAGACGCTTCACCATCTAATGATAGTAAAATCATCCTTATTTTCATGGTATCTGATTCAAAATCTGGGCCGTAGATCTCCATGTAATTATAAACTTGCATGATAAAAGACCCCAGTTTTGCAGGGTTTCCCATCATATCTCACAGGCAAGGGGGGAATTTTAGCCATTCTGCGTCTCCCTGGGAGGTGGCCCCCCTAGTCTGGCAAAAGGCCCAGCAGGAGGGGGTGAATCAGCTCGATGGGGGGTGGAATCAGCGCATGGGTTTCTCGCTCCCAGCCCCTCCTGACCTCTTCATCTTCCACATATTTGCCCAAAGTACCTTTGTTCCAAGTAATCAGGTTGATCTCCCCCCTGGGGTCTTTCTTTCGCTATCCGCGCCTCCAGCGGTCTTTCCTGTGTTTTCTTCGGGTACCCTCGTATCCCAGCTTGCCCCCCTCCTCTCTTTGTCCTACGAGGTGGACCATCGGGGGGGGGGGAGGTGGATCAGCCGGGCTTGATATCTGCAGTTGAGAACAATTCTTCATGAAGCAAGAGTTTGGCGGGGAGTTCTCCCTCTTTCCTCCGCTGGCTGGCGAAGACATTTGCACCCTCCACGTAGATGGTGAGCTCCTGGAAAAGGTGATTTGAGACTTCGCTACTTGTCAGCACCTCTACATTTAATATTAGGAAAGAAAGACATGAGACTCCATACGTGGAAAAGTCAAATGTACTTTTACTAAGTAAAAATGGTTAAAGAGCGGTTGCATAGCGAAGGTCTGATTGATTAGGCACGAAAGCAGTTGATATATAGAATAGCCCATTCCAACCCCTGCATCTAGGCCTAGTCCAAGCATAAGTCCTTCAAGTGTCAGGTGTGAGATAACTTCAAAAGCATCCACGAAGATGGAATGTCGGTGCCGTTAGTCCAGGCGGGAAACACCCACGCAGGTGCAGTCTGACCAGCCAGAGAACCCAGAACTTCCGCCAGCACAACGAGAACCCCACCCAATACCATGCCCCCCTCCCTCCCCGTTCATGGCAGCTGAAGCAACAGCAAAGCAGAAGCTGACAGTATGCTTCATTGATTGATTGTCAAGGGCATACTTGGCTTTTCAGGAAAATAGCCATTTAATTCAATCATGCTACCTAGCTTTAAAAGAACAAATAAGATTTGAGAATTAAAATTTGTACACATTTAGCATAATGGAATTAATTTTAGTTCAGTGATAATATGTAGCAAATGGGCAAATGCCTTTTATGGATGTGTTGAATATCATTATTAACCCCACCACCATGATACAATTAGAATCTGCTAGAAGAGATTCCTTGCTATACTTCTATCCTCACAAGTTAATATCACTGATAGAAAAGAAAATTTGTAGCTCAGGGTTGAACTGTGGAGTCCTTGGTGCTCTTTGGGTTTGGTTGTTTTCTTGCAGACATTTCATTACCATACTAGGTAATATAATTACTGCAGTTTAGTATCAGTTTAGTATCGACATTTCAGTGACAGGTGAGGATGGCCTAATCCTTGATCACTTTCTAGATATTATGGATGACATATTCCCTGATTTCAAGGACAATTGAGAATGATAGCCTTTAAGAAGTTGAACTTTAAGAAGTTGAACCTTTGCATTTAGCTTTCAAAGAATACTCAGCCTTTGAAATGGAAAAAAAAACATCAGTAATTGCCCTTAAGAAGATCAAAAACTTACATTAACAAAGATATAAATCTTTGTTATAAATAATATTTGGGATGTAAGTGAAGAGTACAATTGGATTCCTTTATTACCAGACTAGAGCTTATTATAAGACATTTAAGAACATTGTTTCAAAGGATAATATCCATTTAAAATGAAACTAGATAACCCATGACTGTTGGGTTTAGTGTTTCAGAGATATTTCCTAAATAGAATACCATGAGTGGACACAAAAGCAGTGGGACTGGGAGCAACTTCCTGCTGGCTTCCCAGTTGATTTCCTTGTGGAAAGCTGGCAGGGAATATTGGAAGTGATGATCATGTGACTGAAATTTGCCAAAGTTCAGTCCCATGGGAGAAATGGGTCCTGGATTTGGATGCATTTTTTAATTAGTCCATTTCAGGTACATTGATTCAAAAATTGTTGTCCTAGACGCACCATTTTGCCCAATTAAAGGTTACAAACAGATAAACAGAGTTTTAGTAGTAGACAGACATCGATGGCCCAACTTCTATCTCTTATAGCTTCTATCTCTTTAGTGTAATTGAATTTTCAGTAACTGAATTTCACTATAACTGTAGTGAGTAAAATTACAAATGGCTGGACATTTTTGCATTTTCATTTTGAAAGAGATTATGCGACATAGAATAAAACAGTTTCAAGTTTGGGGTGCATGACAGATGCTGAGAAATGTAATATAGCCTGGAGACGTGAAAAGATCTACTGTGACAAATTATGATTTCTCTGTTCTCACCTCCATTCCTTCTAATTTGTAAGTCACAGGTGTGCTGATTTCCTTTCCAATAGCTCAGAGGGTTTTCATAGAAACCAACCAAGGAAGGCAAGCTATTTCTGTGTATGTTTTTGACCCACTATATTCTATTTATTAGGTACATGGAAACACTGTCAGCTTTCTTTTGAAAATATAGAACAGGTTCTCAATGTAAAGTGTGTATTTCCAGCAAGGTTCTGAGGAAATTTAATAGGAAATTTTTAGCAGGAAAGTTAACTTGCATGAATGTCTTTTGTATGACACATGAAAAAAGCCAGACTTTTAAATTCAGCTCAGTTAGGATCAGGTAAACACCACACGGTTTGGAGAAATATTTTTTATGTTCTCCTAACTGACTCCAAAACAGATGTATGATCGTTTTATCACATAATTCTATACTGTCATCCAATATTTCCCAGGACAGAGGAGCCAAGCTTTACTTGGAAGAGGCAGTATTTAAAAACCTTCTGATGGAAAGAATAGGGAGAGTGTTGTTTAACATAATAAGGAATTCCCAGAGTTAAAAGAGCTAATGAAACTTTAAAGCCATCTATCCTGGATTCCTTGGGGTGTGGGGGGGGGAAGGCATTGGGTAAACAAATCTACTGGAATGAAATTTTAGAAACTGGAGAAAGAACAGAAGGAATTATTCGTGGTTTGGGGACTTGGAAGTAGGCAGCAATTCAGATTTCCCCTTATTTTAAAAATGAATAGGCGGAAACAAACTTATAAAATGCACTTTCCATTTTATTGTATGGAGAATACACAGCACACATACTACTACTGACAGCTGATTATTCTCTTCATAATATTCTTTCAATATAGGCAACCATCAGCTACATCAGTGTAAAAAAAATAAGTAGTGCTCCTAATGCCAATCTAAATCTAATATTTGATAATATGAGCTTCCAGTTTCCGGCATATGCGCTGGCCACCTGGTCTTCTGGTTTCTAGCATGTATACGCGCGTGAAGTCCAGCTGGCCAGTGTGCATGTGGGTGCTGGAAACTGGAAGAGCAGACGCCCGGCACTCCAGAACCCGTAAGAGCAAAGGGTGACAGCTTGCATGCCCTTTCCGGCATGCATGCCATAGATTTGCCATCATGGACTTAGGGATTCCCTCTTGTCCCTAATCCAATGAAAAACTTGCTTAGTTCCCACAACATTATAGAACTTGTTGTTTCTGGGTATCTGCAACAAAAAAATCTAATTATTTTAAAATAAATTTCATTACATTTTATTAAGGATTGCAATCACTATCCTTTTGACATTTGGCATAATGATTTAGATGGTTTGAAAGGGGATTATTAGATGTATTAATAAAAAGGTGGACCATGATTACTAATAATTAGCATTGCATGTTATCTTCTAGAAGTACCAGATCTGAGCTGCCAAAATTCAGAAAATTACAGCTTGGCAGCAAAAAAATACATAAATTAACTCTTTGTGCTGTCTAATTGTCATTTGGATTTTTCAATCCAGATTTGTTAGCCTAACCTAAATTATTAGAGAGAACTGTCAAGCACAGAAAATCAGGAGTCCATGCAGTGCAAAAGAAATAGGTTTATTGCATGCTAATGTTTTCTACAAGAATCTGAACTACTAACCGTCAGAGCAAATGGGTGGAAGATAAGAGTCAACAGAATTCAAGGTGGGCTGGACTTAAATTCTTGTTGGTAGAAAGGGACTTGAGATTGATGACACATTTGACCCCTCCCTCGGGCACAGCTGTTATTTCCTATATTAACATAACTGAATTACTCACTGTTGGGAAGTATTAATAAAAGAAGGCTATTGCCCTCTTGTCCATGCATGTAAATTTGTGTGGAACTGCAGTATGCTAGATGAGATTTTATTGCACTTGAGGGGCTCTCATGAGTTTATCTTTAAACTCAGTGGATTTGCCCTTCTTAATTGAATTTCAAAACACTATCTTGTACAGTAATTTATATGAGTTTCATAATATTTGATCATCAGCTGTAGGTATATGAATTTGGAAACCCAATCAATTGTTCTTAGTTTTTGATTTATAATTTCTATTTGTTTCTACACCCAGAATATAAAAGCACTTCAAAAATTGAATTAATGTAATTAATTTCAAGACAATTCCATTGTTCTTTTTGTTTAAGGCAATGTAATTGTTGATGGTAACTTAGATCCATCTCCAATAGCATCACCTGAGATTCATTTCTTAAACGTAGTATTTTTCATTACAGCACTATGCACTGTAGCCCATGCAAAGAGATCAAGATAACAGATTTAAGCACAGCAAAATAGGGGGGGGGGCTACATGCTGTCAACCAGATGTTTGAAAATAGTTTAACCTGACAATACTAAGTTCTTAGAACTGTAGAATATATGCATATTATATAATAAATTCTACAAAGCTACAAACTATTTCAGTTTTATTTTAAAACATCACTTACATATCCGGGCAAAACTTTCAAAACGTCTAACGTGAGCAACAAATTAAAGCAATATGCCAAACATGAAACTGTACATACTATACCAGCACCTCATATTCCTGATTAGTTATTGGAGATAGAGGTTGTTTTTAATATTTCTCCTTAATTTATTAAATAATTTGAAGCAATTATGTTTGATACATTGTATCTGTGACATATTGTTTGTCTGTCACAGTGTGCACCACAATGGGTTCTACAGGATATTGTACAATATGATGAGATCTGCAGGAAAGGAAATGGGTAATACAGCAGGCCATAATAACTGGGTCAGCCCAGTAGTGCATCTAGGTCAGCTTCCTGTCTCCAGTGGTAACTAAAATCAAATTATTACAGGAAATAAAGTCAGCAGGCAAATAAGGAATGAGCTTTCGGCCAAGAAACCTGAGGCTAAAAATAATTTATCTGATATACATTAGCTTGGGCAGTTCTCTGTCAAGGAGTTTGAGGGGATGGCAGCGATGATAGGAATGTCAATCACCATTAAAAATATTGGGGTGCTTTTCAATTGCAATGAAATATTTTTACAGCTTTTCATTAATTAATTCTAACTTGCTGAATTGTTATTTAATTCTTGCACATTGTAGAAACTCCACATCAGTGGTGGGTTTCAATTTATTTTACTACCGGTTCGCTCATGGACATTAATGCAGAAGCTTCTGGGCAGGTGGGCGGAGCTTCCCACCACTGCCACTGCCAGTTTGCCCGATCCACATCTGCCCCATATGACATCAGAAACAATATTTTGACAATCAAATTCATTATGTTCATTAATCTTCAATGTAACCTGAATTCTCCTGCACTTTCCTACAGTAAAAATGCATGAATCAAGATTTGGGTGTACGAAAAGCCAAGATAAAAACTAGTCATAATCAATGTTTGTAATGATTGAAATCATGCCTGGCTTCATGCCTCATGGGTGTAAATTCTCATTCATGTCATTACAAAACTTATTTAAAACGTAATTTTTTGCACAGGAAGAATTAAACATGTTTGATTCCAATATGTATGTTTGCAGTGAAATAATACACATGAACACGATTGTGCAATGATTTGGATTCAAATAAAAAAGCTGCATTGCAATGTGCAGAGGCCCAAACAGAGCACCTATCTGGAACTCCTGTAACTATAGCTGTTGGGCCATTTCCTAGAGTCATGCGACTGTTTCCTCTAGTTGCTGCACAGTCCTGCGAAAAGGCATGATAAGCTGTTTGAAAAAAGAAAGCAAGGTCATGGCACATACTTGAAAGTAAACCAGAAAACTATAATTCTGGGGTCTTCTGGCAAGAACAAAGAATGCTTATCAACAGGAAATATGCATGTGTAAAACTTCTAGCAATTGTGGGTAGTTAGACAACTTGCAGACCTCAGCTAAAAGTTAGGGATGGCCTGCAGCAAATAAAATGTGTATTAGATAACTCCTGGGGCATTCATTAACCAAGGCTTAGGAACAGGGACAGCTAGAGACAATAGAACAAATTGTATAATTATTACTAAAATGTTTATTAGATTATATTTTTATCTCACCTTGTCCCACCTTCTCTTTTAGTGAAAAATGTATAAAGCTTTCTTAATCCTTTGTTCTTGGTTCTTGGCATTTTGACCAGGAACCCTTTTCCTTGGAGTACTCCAATAAAAAGCAATCAGAAAGGTTGCACCTCATGTCTGGCGTCCTTCATTGGCTTCGGCACGAGGCTCAGACCCGAATTGGGTACAACAGGCATGTAATCTGAAGTGCTGCACCTCTCCACTTGCAGTTATTGTTCATCACAATACATGTTTGCAGAAATGTAACCCATTTAAAGTTGCACTAATTGAACGGTGGTGTTATTTGTCTATAATGGTAGCCTGCTCCTACATTTAGTTCTGAGCAGTTGTATTTTTAGCCAGCTAGTTTTAGTCTATTCTAAAGTCTAACTAAAACTATTCTTTGGAGCCCATTTAGCTTCACTAGAACACAAAGTCCCAAGTTCATTATCAGGTGAAATTAAAATCAGAAGATCAGAGAGCCAGGAAGTCCATTAGAAAATTTAGATTATCTTTGGATATTTGTTTGCTGTTAAGTGAGAGCTGCTCTGCCATGGCTCCTCTAAGCTTTCAGCCTCATTAACATACAAAATTGCTGCAACAAAATTAATTACAACGCAGGAAGTCCCTTTTCCTGTTCTCATAATCATGGCACAGAAGTGACTAGAAGAACTGCTAGAGCATTCCAACCGCTTGTCTAAATGGCAATATGACACTTAATAAAAACTACAAGGCAGTTAAAATTGTAATTTCTGTCCTATTTTGGAAAGGATCATGTGAGCAGTTACATCAAATGTTTTTTGGGGCAAGAATTATTTGGCATAAAAAGTATTTTAAAGGTCTCATTCAGACATCAGTCCCAAATTCAAACCAATGCAGGTATGTATGAATACATGGAAAATCAGCATTGGCCATGAACCTAGCAGGAGGAAAAAAGCAAGATATGATGTTAAGAAGCTAAAACTTATTGTCTCTAATTCCAGAACTTAGGAGATATAAAATAAGCATCTTCATTATTGAGTATAAGGAAATCTCAATATTTGTTAGTTTATGATTAGTTAGTAAACCTGTTATAGAGTCACTTCAGGAAATAAGAAATGGGATTCCTTCTCCCCTCCATCCCTTTTTTTTGTTCATAGAAGAGTTCAAGGTAGCTAACAAAATTAAAATATTACTTCAATAAATATTACTATCCATAAATTTCAGGAAAAGTTATCATTCAATTGCTGATTAATTTTAAAAATTAGACAAATTTAAAATAGTATGTTATAGTCACACATCTGTATTTCTAAAATAATAGGCACTTACCAATTTCTAGGAAGTTAATAATGAAGATTTGTGAAAAAAGTTCCAGTGTATTTGCAACCCTTTTACTAAATGTAGTTTAAGCATCATTAACATGTAATAAAGCTTCTGAATATTATTTAAGTGGGTTAACTGACTGGGATAAGGAAAGAAAGTCCTTCAGATATTTGTGCTTTAAAACATGCAGGGCTTTAAACTTCATCATAGATTTTTCAATTACAACAGAAGACAAATAGGAAACCATTTTAAACATTTAATCAACTAAGGTAAAGATTTTCAAAGCTTGCATTCCTATAATGACCTAAAATAATACATTATTTTAGTGGTGGGATTCAATTTTTTTACTACCAGTTCTGTGTGGTGTGGTTTTACATGGATACTGTAAAATCTCCTTTGCATCCCCACTCCAGGAGGAAAGTTACTGCAAAATCCCCATTCCCTCCTGATCAACTGGGACTCGGGAGGCAGAGAATAGATGGGGGTGGGGCCAGCCAGAGGTGGTATTTACTGGTTCTCTGAACTACTCAAAATTTCCACTACCAGTTCTCCAGAACTGGTCAGAACCTGCTGAATACCACCTCTGATTATTTAGTGTAGCCTCCCCATAAGTAGGATTACCATAATCACTCCATCTCTGATAGCTTTTATTTGACAGGATGGACAAAGTTTAAGACTTAAAATCACAATTCAAGGACCCTGTCAACATTATTAGGCTATCTGAAGAAAACCAAACCAGTCTTACTAGGTATAATTACCAAGAAGATAAGCTATTAAGTGCAGGTAGTCCCCCACTTATGACCACAATTAAGCTATTGTTAAGTGAAACATTCATTAAGTGAATTTGTCCCATTTTATGACCTTCTAGCCACAGTTGTTAAGTGAATTCACTTAACTAAATTAGTGATTTGCTTAATTAAATTAGTAAATAGTCAAACTGTTGTTAAGTGAATCTGGATTCCCCATTGACTTTGCTTGTCAGAAGGTTAGGAATACAAATTGAAATAGGGAAGAAAATGGTAAGTGAGCACCTGTCTACCCTAGACAAGCTCAAATCACCAGGACTGGACGGATTAAACCCCAGGGTTCTGAAGGAACTGGCAGATGAGATCTCAGAACCACTGAACTATATCTTTCAGAGATCCTGGAGCACCGGGGAACTGCCAGAGGACTGGAAAAGAGCTGATGTGGTTCCCATCTTTAAAAAAGGAAAAAAAACAGATCCAGGAAACTACAGACCTATCAGCCTGACCTCAATACCAGGAAAGATTCTGGAAAAGATAATCAAGCAATGAATTAGCGAACACCTAGAAGTAAACAAAGTAATAGCCAAAAGCCAACATGGGTTTGTCAAAAACAGATCATGCCAGACTAATCTTATTGCATTCTTTGACAAAGTGGCAAAATTAGTGGATCAGAGGAATGCTGTCGATATAGTTTACTTGGACTTCAGTAAGGCATTTGATAAGGTAGACCATAACCTACTACTCGATAAAGTAGAAGAATGTGGGTTGGACAGCATCACCACCAGATGGATTCATAAATGGCTGACCAACTGCACTCAATGTGTAGTCCTCAATGGAACTGCATCTACATGAAGGGAAATATGCAGTGGAGTACATCTTCATCAATGATTTGGATGAGGGAATACATGGGGAACTCATCAAATTTGCAGATGACACCAAGCTGGCAGGAATAGCCAACACTCCAGAAGACAGGCTTAAGATACAGAAGGATCTTGACAAACTTGAACATTAGACACTATCTAATAAAATGAAATTCAATGTTGAAAAGAGCAAGGTTCTACATTTAGGCAAGAAAAACAAAATGCACAGGTACAGTATAGGTGACACCTTGCTCAATAGTAGTAACTGTGAGGGGGATCTTGGAGTCCTAGTGGACAACCATTTAAACATGAGCCAGCTGTGTGCAGCAGCTGCCAAAAAAGCCAACACAGTTCTAGGCTACATCAACAGAGGGATAGAATCAAGATCACATGAAGTGTTAATACCACTTTATAATGCCTTGGTAAGCCCACACTTGGGATACCACATTCAGTTTTGGTTGCCACAATATAGAAAGATGTGGAGACTCTAGAAAGAGTGCAGAGAAGAGCAACAAAGATGATTATGGGACTGGAGACTAAAACATATGAAGAACGGTTGCAGGAACTGGGTATGTCTAGTTTTATGAAAAGAAGGACTAGGGGAGACATGATAGCAGTGTTCCAATATCTCAGGGGTTGCCACAAAGAAGAGGGAGTCAAACTATTCTCCAAGGCACCTGAGGGTAGAACAAGAAGCAATGGGTGGAAATTAATCAAGGAGAGAAGCAACTTAGAACTGAGGAGAAATTTCCTGACAGAACAATTAATCGTAGAACAGCTTGCCTCCAGAAGTTGTGAATTCCCCAAGGAAGTCTTTAAGAAGATGTTGGATAGCCATTTGTCTGAAATGGTATAGGGTTTCCTGCCTAGGCAGGCGGTTGGACTAGAAGACCTCCAAGGTACCTTCCAACTCTGCTATCGTACTGTATTGTATAAAGGTCGCAAAATGATCATGTGACCCTAGGACGCTGCAATTGTCATAAATATGACTCAGTTGCCAAGGGTCTGAATTTTGATCACATGTTCATGGGGATGCTACAATAGGAATGTGAAAACTGGTCATAAGTCACTTTTTTCAGTGCCATTGTAACTTTGAATGGTCTAAACAATCGGTTGCATGTCAAGGACTATCTGTACATTTTTTCACCCAGCACTATAGTTCTTTTACTGACTGAAAAACTAGGGGGGATCTCTTCTGAACTTCTTGCCCCACCCATTATGCAGCTATGGGCTGTGCTATCTCTTATCTGACTGTTCCCTTGGCAGTGTCTCTTTGCCCAATCACCCAGGTCATTCCCACATACAATTACAAACTGTGTACACTAGCCTGCTAGTTGAAGGCGGATTAAAATCCTAATAGGTTTTCCTTTTAGCATAAACCTGATCTGGTAGTAATCTCTACTTGACCAGGAAACTATATTAAGCTTCAGTGTTGGAGAGAAACAGGCCCAGGTTGTGTATAGCTGAACACATGAGCCAGACATTATCTGGAATGTGCAATGGTTGTCATGGCAACCATGAATAGCTCTAGGCAGGGCAAACAGGTTAGGGTTTCTGATGTTCATAATATAGAATTGGAGCAAGCTATTAATTTCACCCTAAAAATATCAATTATAATGCCCCTCTCATCAGTCTGCAGCTTTCAGAGACACTATTATGATTGTAGGTGAAAAAAATGTGAAAATATGATGTACTCCACTAGAAGATTTGAAAAATGATTTGCATTTCCATACCGTTGTCACCACAGTCACCCTGAATATTCAGATATACCTTGAAATTGACCTGAATTTGTCCTTTCTTATGTACTCAGCTTAATCTAAATTAACTGAGGTGATCTATTCAGAACAACAGCTTTTATTTATCAACTATAACACGCTAGTCAGAACAGAACAGGAAACTCCGGTTTGACAGCTATTTATAGTGCGGCTGTCAAACCAGCAACCAATCAGAACAACGTTAGCTCCCGCTGATGACGCCTACACAAACCAGCCATTCCTGGCACCCGCTGGTGCTAATTGACACCTTACGGTTGCCTTGGTTCAGACACAACACCTCTTTCCCCCAAGCTTGCGCAGGCGCAGTCAGATAGATAGGCCGGACGTCTCTGGATTTGCTCGGAACGACGCAGACCATGCGTTGGCGCTTGTGGAGGAGAACCTGGTATTTCTTGGCATTCCGGAAAATGACGCTCTTCAGGTAGCCGTAATGACTCCGGCCCAGGAGGAGGTCGTCGTTCCACAGGTAAGTTAACCAGCGGCCGATCAACGGTCCTGAGGTAAAATTTTGAGTGTACACGGCCAACTTGCTCATAATCACCTGAGTCATCATTTTCCTGACCAATTTGTTGGGTAACCGAGGAAGGACTAAATGGTGGACTAGCACCATTAAATCTATTGTGAATCTGAGCAGTAGACTTCTCAGCCAGCTCCGCGGCTCTAGCCTCATCTCATTCATTTCATTTCATTTATTGAATTTCTATGCCGCCCAATCCCAAAGGGCTCATCTACAACGGTTGTAATGTTAGCTTTGGTTTAGCCAAGAGCTGGCGCTGTAACCTAATACTCTAACCCCGCACACAAATTGCTCTAACAGGACATCGTCTAGTTCTTTGAAATTGCAAGGAATTGCCTCTTGTCGAAAGGTAGCCATATATTGGCAGAC
The DNA here is from genome assembly GCF_009769535.1 of Thamnophis elegans. Taxonomy (NCBI): domain Eukaryota; kingdom Metazoa; phylum Chordata; class Lepidosauria; order Squamata; family Natricidae; genus Thamnophis; species Thamnophis elegans. The sequence goes on from NC_045550.1 coordinate 17,388,855, forward strand.
CGACTCGCTGCAAACATTGTCTGAAAGCCTGTCTTTGTGCTATTTTAGATGATGCGGGGGAATAATGGTGTTTTAATTTAGTTATCAGGACATTCCACAGAACGGTATTCACAGGCATGGGAGCTGATAGTGCCCTGGCCATACTGAACATTTCAGGTCCACAAGCACTGAGGAAAAATCCTCTCTTCCTATCTTCTGTCACCTCAGCGAAATCATGGGCCAGCAAAAAACATTCGAACCTCTCCAAAAAGGCTTCCCATGACTCCTTATGAGTGGAGAAGGGAGCGAAACTAGGAAGAGCAGACATTCTTTATCAGGAGATTAATTTTCTTTTGACAGAATATGAGGCGTGGAGGCTTTCCTACTCCTCATCGCCAATATTATGTACTCAGCTTAATCTGAATTAACTGAGGTGATCTATTTGGAACAACAGCTTTTACTTATCAACTACAACATGGTAGTCAGAACAGAACAGAGAACTCCGGTTTGACAGCTATTTATAGTGCGGCTGTCAAACCAGCAACCAATCAGAACAATGTTAGCTCCTGCTGACAATGCCTACGTGAACCAGCCAATCCTGGCACCCGCTAGTGCTGATTGACACCTTGTGGTTGCCTTGGTTCAGACACAACACTTTCTGTTGTTGATCTCAAAATGTTAGAATCATTACATAAGGTGATCCAGTCACCAGCAGATAAGTGTAAAATATGTACCTCCTTCTGCATGCATTTATGTCTGTTTGGGTACTTTTCTTAAAAAGGACAATTCTAATCTGTTGGTTTAGAGTAATTTTGGCAAACTACTCCTGCTCTACTATTTTTACTATGCAAATTAAGATATTTGCAGTAAAAACAAAATGTAAAGGTACCTGCATGGTTGGGAGGGGGGTAGTACGGAACCAGGGAGGCAGGGAGGCTTTAATATTTCTGAGTATAAATTTGTATTACAGGTATTCCAGAAATAAATTGGTACGGCTGATCCAAAATCAACACAAATGCTACCATGTAGCTGTGTTGAGTTTATTTGAATCACTGATTGCTTTGAAATATAGATTTATACTTGATAACACATTTCACATTGGGTCAACATTCCAGAGATATTTGCTTATCTGAACAGAGCAATAAAATGACAATGAGTGGCCAAAAGAAAAAAAAACAGTGGTAGCTAGAGCAACGTCTAACTTTCTACTGGTTTCCCCAGTTTGAATTTGAGTTTCCTTGTGGGAAACTGGCATGAAGCATCAGAAAACTTTCTCCCTCCCTTCTACTAATGCTGGACTGATTGAGGAGACATGAGATGGTAAGTAGAACAGCGTTTATTTTAACAGAACCAGACAACAGATAACTATATACAAGATTCTGCACCTCACCCTGCTTGACAGCTATTTATGCTGGAGCTGTCAAGGAGGGCGACCAATGGGAACAAAGCAGACAGCCCGTGCTTAGTCAGCCACGCCTTAGCCAATCAGGCGCGGCTGAGCTGTTGCCGGCTGTCAATCGTAAGTCGAGGACTTGCAGACAGTCATAAGTCGAGGACTTAGCACCATCCTTCTTCCCCCTTCCTGTTCATTATATTTGTAGAGTCCAAATTTGTACAGGAGGTAACTATAATCAAACACCATAGTTTTGAGACATCCTGGATATTATCTGATTATCCCAGATATAATCTTGAGTTATAATCTGCATCCCCTTCTTTCCCAATGTTGAGTTGATTTGGAAACCTCTAAAATCCTTTCTGACATAGACTAGGGTTTTTCAAATTGTCAAATCCCTGATATAGTCTACAGCTACAAATCAATCCCATTAAATATCTCAATTGGAAGCAAAGCTACAGACAATAAACCAGTATGTGAAAGTAACAGAGAAAAAAAACAGGTAAAAACTATATAAAAACCAGCAAAGAACAACAACAATGAAAGAATGAAGAGAATCTCTTCTCAGAGACCATTGAAATAATTAATGGCTTCAAATATAGTATATATTCATTTTAAAAAGGACAACTGTGCAATTTTAATGTACACAAAGAAAAGTTAAGGACCAACTTTATAATTGCTATTAATTATATTTTAAAATTAATTCTGTTGATAATATGAAATAGGAAAGCTAATTCCCTATTTTTAGCCCTTATAGAAAACATCAAGAAATTTTGATATTTGGTTAATACTTTGTACAATAACAACTTCTCTTAATATAATTCAATAATTGCCTTTAACAAATTAATCAGCACACTGGTGAGTTCAGCATCCTCTGTCTGAGTTTGCACAACACATTGAACCACAAATGAGTCAAAGACCTTTTAACCTGGCATATTGAGCAAGCCCAGCCTGCCTTTATCATCTAGTGCATTAGTAATGTGTAAATCCAGAAAATGAGCTTAATTGAATAAATCAATTAAGGTTTCATCTTTAACCGGACAAACGAACGAAGTAGGATCATTAGGCTATTTTCCATATTCCTTCAGGACATGAGAGCCACAAAAAGCAGACAGTGGAATAAGCATATTGTGTAGATACATAGGGTAGTCCCTGAGTTAGTCCAGTGCAAATAGTCTAACAGGCACTGAAACAGATTTTATATATCATGTGATTTATATATGAGGGTTTTTCACACTTATATGACCATTGCAGCATCTCCATGGTCCTGTGATCCAAATTTTGATACTTGGCAACTGACTCATATTTATGACGGTTGCAGTGTTTCGGGGTCATGTGATCCCCTTTTCTGACCTTCTGACAAGCAAAGTCAGTGGGAAAGCCAGATTCACTTAACAACTGTGTAACTAACTTTACAATTGCAGTGATTCACTTAACAATTGTGGCAAGAAAAGTAATAAAATGAAGCAAATTCACAACAAATGTCTTGCTTAGCAACAAAAATTTTGGGCTCTGTGCATACATTGTGCATGCACAATTTGGAGCTTTTTCTTTTCTTTTCTTTTTTTACTTTTTTATAAGTCCTGTCATGAGATTATTTAGAGATCTCTTAGGTGCCTACAGGAAGCTCAGCCAGGCTACCTCACAAACAGCCATGGGATTTTCTGAAAATCTTCATATTTTGGATTTTCTTTCCTCATTGAAGAGTACAGTCTTTCAAAACAAGTGGTGATGCGTGCTGTATTAAATTTGCCTTTGCTATGGTTTAGGCAAGCAGCTGGAGGTGTAGGAAAAGGAAATTAGTCAGCAGAAGCAAAGATAGCTGGGCTTAAGGCCAGGGACTGACAGCACACACTTCTAAAATTAATGATGCACCCGGATATCAAGGTAATGGAATAATCATTTATGAACACACACAGCCAACCTTATGTACAAGGTTCTGTGAACTTCTCCATCATGGATTTTTGTGGAGTTACAAGATAAATAAAGTTCATTCAATTTCCTTGAAAAAATGTGCATTTTCTAGAAATATATATGTTATTATATAAAAGTAAAAAGTTGAAGTCTATTACTGCCTTATTCTACTGTATCAAAAGAAATTGGACGTCAATGCTTTTCTTTTTCTTTCCTCTTACCCTATATTTTGTCTCTTCTTTTTTTCTCCCCTATTTTTCCATTATTTTCATTTTTCTTTGTATTTTATATTTTGATAAACAATATAATATTTGAATAGTTGAAAAATGTGCAATACAAACTTATTGTTTGACCGATACACTATTCATATTTTATTATATATGGTTTCCTGGTTCAAACCAGTTGTCTGTATTTGCACAATATATTGGCGGTGTTTTCCCAGAACACTTTGTTGTGTAAACTCAGTCCATGAATTAGCTTATCTTGCAGTTGTCACCTACAGAGTCTAAGGCAGAGGTGGGTTCCTACCAGTTCGCACCTATTCGGTAGAACCGGTTCATCAAATCTACCAAACCAGTTAGAAGAGGTTCCACCAGTGGACCCGGAAAGCAGGCCACACCTACAGAAGAGGTTCCAAATTTTTTGAAACCAACCACTGGTCTAAGGGTTTTTCTCTCTTTGCAATTTTAATTATTTATTTTAAAAGGCTACCTGTGAATCTAGAAACTCAATCTTGGTATACTTATTGGGATAAAATAAAGTAGCATTAATAACATAAAATGATTATTTTATTTAGGTAATTAGGACGACTAAAAGAACACACATTGCCTCTCTGATTGCTTCCGCTGAGTCGCGCCCAGCCGCCTTGTTCAGGATAACCCGTTCCCTCCTAAATAGGAGGGATACGAGCGATCCTTTGCAAGGCAGAGCTGAGGATTACGTCCAATTCCTTGCGGATAAAGTTGCTCGGCTTCGGGCAGACCTGGACTCCAATTGCGCAGAACCAGCTGAGGCACCAGGAGAGAATCTGGCAGGACATCACTGGATTGATTTTCAAGCTGTTACCCCTGAGGACGTGGACAAGGCCATGGGAGCTGTAAGTACCTCCACATGTGTACTGGACCCGTGCCCCTCCTGGCTGGTCGCTAACAGCAGGGAGGTGACACGGGGCTGGATCCAGGCGGTTGTTACCGCCTCCCTTCGGGAGGGGTTCTTTCCCCCTCTAAGGGCGGCGGTGGTGAGACCCCTTCTGAAGAAGCCATCTTTGGATCCAGCCGTCTTAAACAACTATCGTCCAGTCTCCAACCTCCCCTTCGTGGGGAAGGTTGTTGAGAAGGTGGTAGCCTTTCAGCTCCGGCGGTCCTTGGAGGAAACCGATTATCTAGATCCCTTCCAGTCGGGATTTAGGCCTGGCTACAGCACGGAAACCGCTTTGGTCGCATTGATCGATGATCTCTGGAGAGCCAGGGATGGAGGTTATGCCTCTGTCCTAGTGCTCCTTGACCTCTCAGCGGCTTTCGATACCATCAACCATGGTATCCTTTTGCGACGACTGCGGGAGGTGGGGTTGGAGGCACTGTTCTACGGTGGTTCTCCTCTTACCTCTCGGACAGGTCGCAGTCGGTGTTGGTTGGAGGGCAGAGATTGACCCCTAGGCCCCTGACTTATGGGGTACCGCAGGGTTCGGTCCTGTCCCCCTTCCTGTTTAATATCTACATGAAATCGCTGGGTGAGATCATTCGACGGCATGGGATAAAATACCATCAGTATGCAGACGATACGCAGCTGCATCTGTCCGCCCCGTGCCAACTCTATGAAGCGGTTGACGTGATGTGCCAGGGCCTCGAGGTTGTTAGGGACTGGATGGGGGTTAACAAGCTTGTACTCAACCCAGATAAGACCGAGTGGCTGGTGTGTTTCCCTCCTACTAATTGGCCAAGTGTTCCATCTCTCAGGCTGGGGGGTCAAACAGTACGCCCCTCAGACAGGGTCCGCAATTTGGGAGTCCTCCTGGACCCACAGCTGACTTTTGAACACCACTTGTCAGCTGTGACCAGGGGGCATTTGCCCAGGTTCGCTTGGTGCACCAGTTGCGTCCCTACCTGAACCGGGAGGCCCTCACAACAGTCACTCGCCCCATTGTGACCTCTAGACTGGACTACTGCAACGTGCTCTACATGGGGCAGCCCTTGAAGAGCATTCGGCGACTTCAGCTTGTCCAGAATGCAGCCGCGTGAGCGATCGTGGGTGCACCTCGGTTCACCCACGTAACACCTATCCTCCGCGAGCTGCACTGGCTGCCTATTGGTCTCCGGATACGCTTCAAGGCGCTAGTCGTCACTTATAAAGCCCTTCATGGTATTGGACCTGGGTACTTGAGAGACTGCCTGCTGCCAATTACCTCCACCAGACCGATTAGATCCCACAGACTAGGCCTCCTCCGAATTCCATCCGCCGGCGACTGGCGACTACCCGGAGGAGAGCCTTCTCTGTGGCTGCTCCGACCCTCTGGAACGAACTCCCCGTGGAGATTCGCACCCTCACCACCCTCAGGCCTTCCGCAAAGCCCTTAAAACCTGGCTGTTCCGACAGGCCTGGGGCTAAAGAACCGTTGCCCCTATCTCGAATGGTATGATTGTTGCGTGTTTTTAAATTATGTATTGTTTTGTGTTGTTGTTAATTTGTCTGTATCCCCCTTCCCTGGTTTGAGTTGTGAGCCGCCCTGAGTCCCCCTTCGGGGAAAAGGGCGGCATACAAATGAAATAAACATTCAAACATTCAACATAAACATTAAAAACAGGAGGAAAATCATATTTGTTGTATTTAATTTTGTTTTTATAACTTTACATTAAATAAAAGCAAATTTAGTTGTAATAGTCTACTCTTCTCTTCAAATTTTTAATATTGTTCCCAGGCCAGCATACTACTTGTGGCCAAAATCAATCCCCAATTCAAAAACAGTTTGTTATAACTGTAGTAGAGTTTGGAGATGTAATATATATTTGCATTAATGTTCTAATATTAGTAATAACAAGCTGACATACATTCATGCCTATTATTATAGTAAACATTGGAATTATAACATAACCAGGATTCTAAAAAAGACTAGCTCCCATGGTGTTAATAGTTTTGCAGAAGGGAGAGTTTAAAATGCAATATATCAGATTATGGTTGTGTATCAACTGCTACCTGCTAAATGTTTTCTACACAAATATTAGCAGAGCAGACTTATTTTCTTTCACATGTGTCTATGTTGTTCTAACTAGCCTGCCAGAATAGGCTCTACATTCAGATAATGTGTCTGTAAAATCTTTTCATAGATGTAAATGGATTCCAGTGCTATCTGTTTGAGATTCAAAACTAGCAAAGAGGTGAAAATTGCAGCCATGGCAACTATTTTGACAGAGTTTGGATATTTCTGTTCTTGGGAGATTGTCTGTAGAATCTGTCTATCGTAGCTGTTTATGCATTAGTTGAAGTTTTTATGACAGTAATCTGAATTGCTATGTTTTTGCTTTACAAGAGTAAAACTAAAAAAAGTAAGCAATATACATTTTAGGAATTACAGAGCATGCAGATTTTATTTTTCTGTAGTGCCACATCTTGCCATCCACATTTCAGCTTCCATTATAGGTAGTTCTCAATTTATGACACTGAATAAAGAGACTTATGGCCAATTTTCACACTTACCCCATTGTAGCATCCTCATGGTCATGTGATTAAAATTCAGATGCATGGCAGTTGACTCATATTTATGATGGTTGCAGTGTCCCGGGGCCATGGGATTTCCTTTTGCAACTTTTTGACAAAGTCAATGGAGAAGTCAAATTCCCTCAACAACAGTTTGACTAATTTAACAACTACAGTGATTCACCTAACAACTGTGGGAAGAAAAGTTGTAAAATGGGACAAACTCACTTAACAAATGTTTCACTTAGCAACTGAAATATTGGGCTCAATTGTGGTCGTAAATCGAGGACTACCTGTACTGAGAGTGGAGCCCTTGACATGGAAATTCATGCACAAGCATTAGAGGCCACATATACTATTTCTTCTACCAGATTAGCATTTTCCCACAAACCTGTCCTCCTCAGAAGTTACAGTAAGCAAATGGGGTGATAGATTTAAATGCTTAGTATAATCTCTATGACATCAGACGTGTAGGAGGAAGCTTTGCAGAATGTTTACTGACTTGGCTCAGAAATACTCCAAACTGCTAGGGAACAAACAGATGTTTCAACTGTTTGCCATTCTGCATCAAAGACCTGGCGGAAGGAAATCAGTTCATTGGATTTGCCTTTGGTCAACAAGAAACTAAACTGCTGCTCTTGTATCTTCTCTTTGTTTAGTATTCTGTTCTTCAGGCTTTGTTATCTCATTGAATCTAACTAAAAGCTTGCTGCTTTATAAAGCTAACTAATTATATTCATGCAAATTGTTTCAATACTATAAATGTTTAAAAAGCTGTCTCATTTATTTTGGTCAAATGTTTTATTTTGCTTCACTTTTCAGTGTTTGTTTTAATTTGTTGTGAATCATTCATTCTAAATCATTTATAACTTGTCTGTCATACTTCCCTATTCAAAATAGTTGATGACAACACAAAGAGAAACAAAATTCTGAATCTATTATATAACAAACCTAAAGTAAAATATTAACCTCAGAAAACCTAACAAAGAAATCGGTTTTTAAGCAAACAATGCTGCACACTAATTTATTGGGCTCTCAAAACACTTGAAAAACAGGCCTAGAGAAAAACACTATTCAATTACTAAATACATCTTCTCTTCATCATAACATTTAGTGTTAAATAATGTCTATTTCAAGAAGAGAGAAATATTTGGTGGTCAAAACTAGGAAAAACAATCAGTTAATTTCATAGAGGATGACAGCCCAATAAATCAGTGACACTGGCCATCCTTAGAACTGATACTCAGTTTTTTCTCTCAAGGCATCTGAGCATGCACAAGCCATGAAAATGTGGGCTTTTTCCAATAAGGAGTATATTAGTAGTTTGTTTTCTTTTCCTATTTCTCTGAATTCCTTATTCTGCAGGAAGAACATTTTTCTGCACTCTAATCACAAGCTTGTGAGAAGCAGCTGTTGAGAGCCAGTCACGTTATAAAACCACATCTGGATTTAGCAGAAGGAGGGGGCAGAAAAGGATAGAGGAAAATGTGTATGTCGGACTTGAACAATAAACAGAATCCTTCTAAGAGCATCCTCCTTGTCTAAAGCTGTACATGAAGGAAATGATATGATGAGGTATGGAGCCAAGAAAAAAACTGAAGTAGAAGAATATTTTTCCCTAGAAAATGTCACCCGCATGGACTCAGGAAATATTGTGAGAAAAATTGAAAGGAGAAACAACTAAGGATTTGAAAAATACCAAGAATAAAACGATTTACAGCAGAAAAACCAGATTCCCTGATCAAAAAAAAAGACAATTGGGCGGGACATATTGAGCTGTATATATTTGGTATCAAGACAAATCAAACATTTGTGTAATTGAAGCATGAATGTGTAACAAACAAATATTTTTGAAGATTCCTTAGCCAGGGCCAAGTTTAACCAATTTATGATGCTGACTACATAGGTGAGAAAGACCAATTGTGAATTATATATTAAGATTTCTGGTCAAGTGAAAGTAGTGCAGAATATAAATTAATACAGTAGAACAGAGATTCTTCTTCAGTAAGCCATTTCCTCATATAAGTTTTCTAATACAGTATTTCATTATTATCTCCCATTATCTCCTATTATTCCCTCCATTAGCCCAATTTAAAAAAAATCAGTCTAAACTGATTGCTGATAGTGTGTACAGGATGTGAATCTTGATCACTTAAGCTGAGTCAGGAAATTGGGAGATTAGATCAGTGAACAGATTCAAAACAAATTCAAGGAAAGTAATAGCAGTCAACCATATAGGCCCCAAATCTCCCATCTCTGTTATAGGAGAATTTCCAAGTCCTTCTAGATTTCCCCAGATTGATGCCAACCCATCCAACAGTAGAAGTTATTTTTAAAATATGAAAATCATATTTATATATTCAGAGACAGAGGTTGAATCTGTACCCTGTATATTCTGTTAGTATCTACTATATGTGCAATGGTAAGGTGACCAGACATCCCGATTTCAGCAGGACAGTCACGATTTATAACAATTGTCCCGTGTCCCGGGGCGTTTTAAAAAAGTCCCGATTTTCTGGCTTCATGTTGAAAGCCCAGTGGATTTGCTTAAGAAATCCTAACCGGAGCAAGACAAAAGACACTCTGTCTAACTAACCTCTCTCTCTGTCTCAGTACTTTCATTGAAGATATTAAAACGTTAAAGCAACAAAACGGACCCCCCACCCCTTTTACCTCATTTTATAAGAAAAAATGACCAAATACCATAGAGCTGCAGCCCTATGAAGCGGTATATAAGTCTAACTGCTATTGCTACTGCTATTAATTTGAGTTCTGGATTTGAAGCTGATTGAAAGTATATACCAGGAAAGCAGTTCAAAAATGAAGTTTTATGAAGTAAATGTAGATGCAATGACTATATGCAGAAACCCTTTTGGATTTCTTAGAATAACAGAGTTGGAAGGGACCTTGGAGGTCTTCTAGCCCAACCCCCTGCCTAGACAGGAAACCCTATACCATTCCAGACAAATGGTTATCCAACATCTTCTTGAAAACTTCCAGTGTTGGAGCATTCACAACTTCTGGAGGCAAGCTGTTCCACTGATTAATTGTTCTAACTGTCAGGAAATTTCTCCTCAGTTCTAAGTTGCTTCTCTCCTTGATTAGTTTCCACCCATTGCTTCTTGTTCTACCCTCAGGTAATTTGGAGAATAGTTTGACTCCCTCTTCCTTGTGGCAACCCCTGAGATATTGGAACACTGCTATCATGTCTCCCCTAGTCCTTCTTTTCATTAAACTAGACAAACCCAGTCCCTGCAACCGTTCTTCATATGTTTTAGTCTCCAGTCCCATAATCATCTTTGTTGCTCTTCTCTGCACTCTTTCTAGAGTCTCCACATCTTTTTTACACCATGGTGACCAGAAATGAATGCAGTATTCCAAGTGTGCTTGAAGGATTCATCTAATCCAGCATTCCAGGATACACAGAAGCCAACCAAATAATTCTACTCAGAAAAATGAGCAAGAAGGTGATAGTTTTTTCTCCTTATTGTTGTCTGATATAGCAGGAAAATGCCATTGTCCTATTGTTAAGGAGTACATATTGTATCTGGAATGCAAAAGGCTGGATAAGCTACATATATGACACGAAAAGCTACAAAAAGCCCTAACATTTTGCTGTCATGTAATGGTTATTGCAATTTTTGCAGCATAAATACAGTGCCCCTATTATGTGCTTTCATTCACATCCTGTCCCTTCTATGACTGGATCTTAAAATCCCACTAAGATTTTTTTTCAACAAAGCCAATGTAGCAATATTGCTTCTAAATGCTTTGTTAGTATTGTTTTAAAATGCATGCTTGGGCAGCTTGGCCTTCTTCACTTGGCTAATCTAATTTTAACTGCCTCCTAAAATGTGGCATGTTGTAATCAGCTTACTAGGCAAGACAGTATTAAGTAAGAGCAGCTAGATTAATCATCTATTGGTTCCTAGATTCTAACCAAGCTAGTTTGCTGTAAAAATGTGGAAGGACAAGGTGCAGGGGATAGTGGAAAAGACACTAATACTATATTTTTTGCAGTTTGTTAAAGACAATTGCACAGTAAAATGGCACAGGAAGTAATATGGTTTTATGTGCATCACAATCATTAGCACAGCAGTCTCCTCAAAGCCTTAAGTGCAAAGACCATCTTCTATCAATATATTCTCTGTTGAAAAATTTGGCCTAGTTCGGGGGTGAGGGGGGCTAAAATGACATTTTATGAGTAGTTTTATGGGTTTTTATTTTTTAGGAGCTATAAAGCATGGAGACCTTAAAGATATGGAAGGCCAATACTGGAATCAAGATGAGAAAGTCTTTAATCTCTTGCATTATTTCGCCAGAAAAATGTATCTTTCCACATACCGTGCAGGCTGGTTTTACCAAACTCACTGCCAAGAAAAGATGTGACTGTGTATATGTGTACTGTGATGTCCAGGAGTAAAAATATGCTGAGATATGTTTTCATTCTTGCAGAAAAATGGCTTCAGAGGAAATAGTTCAGATATCCCTTTCCAATGCCAATCTTCTGTTTGAAATCTTTATTTTTATACACACACACACACAAACAAATTCTAAAATTTCATAGAGACAAATGAACTGAATAATTTATCTTTAAGTAAGATGATAAACTGTAAGTCAGTCCATTTGGTAATAACTTGCATGCTAAATAAACATTCTTTTATATACTGGGAAAAAGTGAACACAGAAAACAAGGTATAAGTTTGATGGCTCACCTTTTTGTCCTTGCGTGCTGAAAACTTGCTCATGTGCACGACCGTGTGCGTGTGTGCCCACAACTATAATGCAATGCAACCTGCCCCCTCTGCGCATGCGCACAGGACCACCACCACCGTGTGCATGTGCACAACCCCCTCTGTCCTGTTTTGGGCATAGCAGGTCTCCCTGAAGCCTCCTGGGACCAAAAATGGGCCATGGAGGAGCACTGCACCCCCATGCTCCCTCTGCCCTGTGTATGCACACAAATCCCTGTGCATGCATGCATGACCCCGCACATGCATGCACATCTCCTGCATGTGCAGCAGAGACCCGAAAATCAGCTGGCCGGTGGGAGGCGGGCGCAAATGCATGGTGGATCTGAGCTGGGTGACAGCTCACATGCCCGTAGAGAGGGCTCTGTGTGCCACCTGTGGCATGCGTGCCATAGGTTCACCATCATGGGTATAAGTGAAGGGTTCTAAATTAGTCCATTCCTTGCCATACCAATTTTTCAAGCCTTACGTCTTGCTCTGAAATGGAATTTCACCCCATGAGCCTTCACCTGCAACCTGAATTGATTGTCAGTTTAAATTATACCTTCTGTCAGATGGCTGGGCTAGGAAGGAAAAAGTGGAGTGTATTTCATTAGCAATGCCTTTTCTTCCTTTATTTGCTTGAGTTACAGCAGATGGTATTTTACCTTCTACTAATAATACTCATTCATTTCACAAATTAATATCAGATCACTGGGCAACGCATGACTAGAACTCTCCATCACTCTCAGGAAGAAATTTCTCAAGTGGGTGGATCATAACTACTGTTCATCATTCAGGACCATTTTGTCTTCATCTCTTTTTTTGCTTTTCCTCTTGCCTAGCCATCTGTTGCTCCGTAATTGTACATTGTACATCTAATAACTCCTTCACTTCAATGCCTCAAATGGCACCATATTGCTAAACCAGTATCTGATGGCAGGATGTTAAAAGTAGAAACCAACATTTATAGTCTTTCAGCCTTATCCCTGTTCACAAGGCCCAAATATGCTTCAACAAAATGTAATTCTTGTACTTTGGTTTTACATACTGATTCAGCTAGACGGACATTCTTTTTCTTTTAATTCCACAAGCCCTATGAACAATATATATGTGTGTGTGTGTGTGTGTGTGTGTGTGTGTGTGTGTGTGTTCTGTGTGTATGTATGTATGTATATGTATTGTATGTATATATATATATATATATTATATTATATATATATATTATATATATTATATATATATATATATAATATATATATTATATATATATATATATATACTTAAAGTCACAACCCTGGTATGCCCAAGTATGGGAGGAAGGTCACACTTCCACTCTCTGTCATTAGGCTCGTCACAAGAGACCATCCAGACAGAAACCCAATATTTTTACTGTTGCCTTTTGTTACATTTTGTTATATTTATGCTGATAAATAAATAAAGGGAGACTAGTATAGATCTATTTCAAGCTATTTAGCTCTCATCAGCTAGCCATACCCAAGTTTGGGAATAGAACCTGTGCTCCATTGCCTCCCAGGGGCATACCAGGGGTTGTGACTTTAAGTATATACCTCCCACCTGGCTGGCTGATAAGGAGTCGTTCTCTGTAGCTCAAATGGTTAACTCCCTGCCTGGGAGGCAATGGAGCACAGGTTCGATTCCCAAACTTGGGTATGGCTAGCTGATGAGAGCTAAATAGCTTGAAATAGATCTATACTAGTCTCCCTTTATTTATTTATCAGCATAAATATAACAATATATATATATATATATAGATATATATATATATATATTATATATATATATATATATATATATATATATATAATAACATCTCATTCTTGACCTCTCCCATTTTTTAGTCATAATTTTACAGCAGTTTCCAGATTGTAACCCAGATCTCAGGTATTGAAAGAAAGAAATCTATTTAACTTTCAGAATGTTTTGTACCTGGCTTTGTTTTAATAGGCAATAAATGATCATGAATTATATTTTAGTTTGTGAACCATGATTTATAGAAACTTAGTGAATGCAAATAGCTGATGTATTAGCAGTAGTTATCATTAACTGGAAAAAGGAACAATCTGTAATTGGTTTATTAAATGAAATTATGTAAAGATTACAATCATGACTGTGCAGAAGACGTGTACTAATTGTAACATTAGAGAAGAAAGAGAAAAAGAAAGAAAACTTCATTTTGGTAATCATAGAAATGTTATCTGAAATATAATGAAAGTCCAGCACCAAAATAAATTAATTATATGCCTAGGTAAGTTCATATCAGTGCAGCTCAACATTTGGTAATTGGGCAATAATTTCTTTTCCACATAGGATGAACATAAATTACTTGCATCTGCCCCCAAGTAATTCAATGGCAATAACTCTGGGATTATGAACCCTGTTAGATATATCAAGAGACAAAGGCCATGGTATAGATTTTGCCTTCAGTTAGACTTTTGTTATAGAATGTGAGCAATATAGCATAATTTCTATTTAGTAAGTATAATATAAAATCCTCTCTGTATAGTTCTGAATGTGCAGGGGGGAATAGAGGTTTGACTTTTTAAATGAAACACATGACTGAAGCAGGAGACAAACATCTGAGCCAAGACTCAGGAAAGAGTTTCCGCCTCATTGCCTAAGCAGTGACAGATACAAGGATACGTCAAGCAGGCTAGATTTGAAGATTTGCACTTGGTGCCAGGTTGCTGACGTCTTCCCAGGCGTGCTACCACAGCACAGGATTCTCCTGTAGCTAACATTTGCTCTCATGTTCCAGACAATAACAGTTCTTTGCTTTTTAAAAAATGGAGATAAGGCACATTTAGAAGGCTCCTGCATGGATTGCAATGCCTGACACGTTGGAAAAGTATTGAGTTATACACATTGGAAATTGGTGGGAAGTGGAGAGAAAAGTGTTGGGGAAAGAATGTTTTTTCCTCAAGGTTTATAATAATCTATGACAAAGAATCATTTCTCTGACTCATATATGCTCTATTTCTCCAATGTATACAGAAAATATATTTCATGGGTCTGCAGTTTATTGTGCTAAGATGAGAGCTGAGGGGAAAAAATCTCAGCAACAGGCAAGCAAGCAGTAATTAAGAGTAGGAAACCACATAAATGAGGACGGTGGCGGTTGCAGAGGAAGTAGGGAGATTAGGTTATGCTAATGCTGAATGGGCATTTCAGTAATAACTGGGCTGGGTGTCTGTCTCATGATTACAACTCTGTTGCATGTTTTCAGGTAGAGGCTCAATTAATTCTAGAAATAAGAAACCACAGTTTGGCCTGCTTGGATGAGATCCTTAACTGCTCGTTTGCTTCTGATTCCTCACACTGTCTTGTAAGAAAGCCAGAAATGACTACGGTATATCTGGAATCAGTAGTGGGGCTCACACTGCTAGGTGCCCTGCAAATCATCCCAGTTATTATGCTGCACTGATTGTTTTCCAAGTGTAATTCAAGGTTAAGGTTTTCATTTTTAAAGCCTTACGTGACATAGGACCTGGCTATTTTCAGGACTGCTCTCTACAAAGTCGTCTACTCATCCTATTAGGTCAGATAGGGCGAGCATACTCAAGGTCCCTTTCCCTGAATGTTGCCATCTGATGAGACCTTGGAGGTGCACCTTCTCTGTAGCACCCCAGTCCTTTGAAATAGTTTCCCACCTGAGATTAGAGGGCTCCCTATTTTTAGTCTCCTGAAAGACCATAAAGTCTTGGCTTCCCCCCGCCCCCCCAAGCATTGGGTTAGAATAGAGTTGACTCAGCAGATTACTAGTTTAGCTGTTCTGGCACCACTTGGGAAAAGTAGTTATGTTTTTATTTTATTTGTTGTTATTATTGTTGTTAGGAAATGCCTAGGAGCACTATGTGAGATAGGTGGTCATATAAGTTCTTCAAATAACTAAATACATACATTTCAGCAGAACTGGAAGATGTCACTTCATTTGCCTGAAATTTTTCTACCCGTTATGACAATCCATCTGTGCCAGGGACAGCTCAACTCATAAAACCTTATTTAGGCCTGAGCCATGCTCTGAATATGGTAAATTCAGTTCAGTGACTTATGGACAAGTGATTACCAGCTTTTGGTTAAGATCAAGTGTAGTAGTTTATGAACAAGTTCAGATATAATCAGTTTGTTAGTATTCTACTATATAACTATGATTCTGCAGGGCAATTGGATTGTGAATAAAGTTAAAAGGATATATCTACATCCCTACATTTCTTTTAATAAGATGAAAATAATAGGCTGAAGTTACAGAAGTCTCAGGAACTGAGCAGATTTCACTTTTAGAACCTAATTTACAGCTCAGTTAAAATTACCCTCTGAACTTTAATGGTATTTTTTTCCTAGAATAATCTTTTGGCTAATTACAAGTAACACTTCATTCTTTTTAGTCATTTCTCTCCCGCACATTTTTTCTATAAGGCTTTCTGATTAGGAGCCATATCTAATATTAGCTTCATGGTTCCTCAAATGTTTGTTACGGAATTTGTACTATATTTGATGTGTTAAAATTAATATGTTTTTTTTCAAACTTTGATGTTTATATTGATATCTTTACAAATGAACAACAGACAATAGAATGTGATAGGTACCTTCTTAATTGTTTATCTTTTACTTTTGTGTCATTTTAACCATCCTTGGGTTTAGAAGTGAGTAGCCATCCTCAATCTACTGCTTTCCAGATGTCTTGTATTGCTACTCGTATTAGCTCCAATCTGCTAGCAAGGCGCTTAACCTCTCTGCAAGCATACTCATGATTATTTAATTTGTTTAAGAGACAAGCTTATCATACTGGATTGTCTTAAATTGTGATCTAAACTCATCCAGTAACCTACATATTAGTCTGAGGCAGGATATATTGAAATTGCAACTAAATTAGGCACTTCAGGGTGTTTCCTGCAAGGAGACAGTATATGCTGTGGCTAGTCTTACTGGCTGCTTTGGTCATTAATTGAATAGAAAAATTGCAGGCTAAAAAATAAAGCAAAAGTCACAGGAAGTTTTTATATATGTTCCAAACGTAACAGCTGCTTGACATTTCTTAAAATTTTGTATTACAAAAGCTTTGATAGATTATTTAAACAAAATCACACAAAAATAAAGATACAAAAAGCAAAGTAGAAGATAACTGACTACCAGTAAAATACAAGTAAAAGCATTGTCATCAGATACCAGGTTCATATTACCATATGTGGTGGACATGCAGAAGCTAAAAAATACTGGACTAAAATCCACACATGGTTGGAAAAAATGATAGAAAAACATATTGACTTTAAACCAGAGATATTTTTACTGGGGATTTTACCTGAAACATATAGTAGAGAATTGAAATACTTGACTGTAAATGTGTTAACAGTGGCTAGAATTGTATTTGCTAAAAACTGGAAAAATGAAAAAATACCAACACAGGAGGAAGTTCTCATAAAATAATGGAATGTGCTGAAATAAGTAAATTGACATTTGAAATTAGAGAACAAGAAGATAAATGATTTTATAAGATATGGATTTATTTTATTAATTGTTAGACAAAAAACATGGAAATGAAATATGACTGAGAATTTTACAATACAGGGACAATGGAATGACACAGAATATAACATAAAGATGTACTATTATTGGATGGATTTAGGAGGACGTAATGAATTGTTATAATCTGAATTAATTCAAAATTTACAATATCTCGTATAAAATGAAAGAATAATAGTTATAGTCAAATAAAAGATTAATAATGATAATAATGTATACATATATTAGATTTATAATATGAGATTTTATATAAATTGTAAGTGAGGACTATGAAGAGGATGCACAAAAGTTTTGTAACCAAATACGCTGGATGTAATTGGAAGATGTTTTTACGTTTCATGTTTTGTATGTGTAAGTTTGTCTTTAAAAAATAAAATTCTTTTAATAACAAAAAAAAAGTTAAACACTGGAGGTTATTGTTAGTTATCTAACTCATTCATCTATTTTTTATTGATCTCTTTGCTATTTTCCTAAAAAACATGTTCCAAATTTATGAATTAAAGGTATTGTATATTTTATTTATGTATGTATACATTTACTTATTTATTAAATTTAAATGCATCTCATCTCAATATCAAAATGGGTGATATACAGAGAAGTCATTCTTGTTTGAAGTTAGCTAGCTTTCTGTTATGGATATATACTGTCAATTTTGCCCTTGCTGCTTATTCTTCAGTTTTGGTCTTCCAATCTCCCAATTGATAGACCAATTTCACCCTGATTTTCTGCAGGGATATTATCTGTAATTGTTTTAAACTAAGCCACTGCTTTAATTGGTATTATATACATAACTGAACTAGTTTTAT
This sequence comes from Thamnophis elegans, assembly GCF_009769535.1. Taxonomy (NCBI): domain Eukaryota; kingdom Metazoa; phylum Chordata; class Lepidosauria; order Squamata; family Natricidae; genus Thamnophis; species Thamnophis elegans. The sequence goes on from NC_045550.1 coordinate 17,406,908, forward strand.
GACCACTGAATAAAGGTTTGGAGCCCTGTTGCACATTTAAACTCTCACAACAATTCAATAATTGGTCTCAGGGTATTTTTTGATACTAAGTTAAGTATGTATGTGTACTAGGTTTCCAGATTTAAAGACACAAGCATGGGGGTGCAAATGTAACAGGTCTGCCACTTCTTAAAACAGTGGTTCATTTCATGGGATTTGTTTTGCAAAGCCAAAATATCTCTTATCAAGAGTTATGCCTTTGTTCTATTCAAGTAAACATTCTAGTTCAAGAAGTGGTCTGATATTACATTTCTTCAGTTCTGTGTAGCACTGCATTCAGAGTTTTTGTCTGGCAATTATTCAGATCAGAACAGGACAAACTTAGCTGTTCTCAATTCATTTTTAAAGATAGGAATACAAAATATACTGGAGTTAAGACAGTATACCATCGCATCAGTCCTAGTAGCTTATTCAACACATTAGATGAATTTAGATTCATTTGATGCCAGGTATAAGTAAGTTAAATGTTGGACTGATCAATTGGATCCCATGCCATAGAGGAATTTGAAACTTCAGTTTAGATATTGATTCCATCTGGACAATACTAGTGACTGGGTCATCCACTTTCTATCATGATTTGATCAGGTAACTAACATCCATTTTTGCATACTTTCTAGCTGCTGCAAAATTGACTTGGGAGAAATTACTTCTTGCATTCCATAAATTAAAAAAATTGTAAAGTTATATATTATCAAAATCAAGAGTGGTTCCCAAAATAAAATAATGATATTTCAATAGGACATTGAACAGTATCTAAACAATTTCAGAAAAACTATTTCCCTTTGTTAAATTTTTAACTGATGTTGAAAACTTTGAATTTAATTAGAACCTGATATATCTGAAAAGAATGAAAACAAATCTGAATAAAGAAGTAGCTCAAATCCTATTTATGAGTCTATGGCTTTCAAATATCCTTGCCATCAGATGAGCACTTGTTATGAATGGAAAATTCAGCATACAGCATACAGTAATTCAGGTATAAAAGAGAGAGAAAGAGAGCTCTTGACTCTATGCAAACAAGCAGTCTAATCCTTTCACATATGCTAGCCTAAAGAAAACAATCAAAAGCAAAAGGGTCAAAAACTTGAAAGTTTCTCTTGCATCAGTCAGCTCTTATAAGGTAGCCAAACTGATGCTTGTAGCACATAATTAATATGCAGCTTCGAAGAGACGAATTATTTCCCCATTTCCAAAGGAAGAACTGCCACATTAATTCAAGACACAAAATGTAGCATTTTAATTACATCCTATTTAGCCATGTCTATTATCAGTTCTTCATATATGATAATCAGAATGTTCCAAATAGTGCAGAACCTTGTCACTCTCTGAGTTGTCTTTCTGAATAGTAATTCCCATCTGGAGGCTAAACTACTTAATTTTCAGGAATAGGGTTAAAGGGAATTAAAGCGAGAGAAAATAACAAAGAAAGCCAGGGAGACAGTAAAAGGGAGTGATAGTTGCTAGTTTCTCAGAAATGACATTATCAATATCTAATAGACAAAAAGAATCATCTTGCACAACCAGGTGATCTATTATTATAATTTAATCTTTATTCCATTCTTCTCCCAAGCAATTCAGAATAGCAATCTATGTAACCTTTCTTATCCTGCAAGAAATGTAGTATTTTAGCAAAAGATCCAATGTCAGTTAGTAAGCTTACTAGCTAAATAGAGATTTGAACTCAAGTTCCCAATTCTAATCAAGCATAGAAGTGATTAAAATAAAAGTCCTGTAAAGAAACTTTCAATATTTATGTTACACATGATCTCAGTTTAGTCTACTCCAATCATGACTAAACCTGGATATAATCTGATAGATACCTACCTTACGCCTTCTAGTCAATGTGTGATGGTTAAACTGGTTAGGAACTCAACCATCCATGCAGGTCCCACCTGCATATTTTTCTGGCTCTCCTAAATGGAAATCTGCATAACATGCTTCAAAGGAGAAAATGTGACCTAAAGACAAAAGAACATGAAATTGCAACCTCATATTCAGCTTAGCATTTGGACATTCACTAAAATATGTGAAAAATTCAAAAACTGTACATTTCATCAACCATTTTTTATAATGAGTATTTTATTAAATAACATATTACATTTGTCATCTTTTGTATTATGTTTCTACAAGAGCAAGATTATTTCAAGAGATGTACAAGATATGATTCAATAATTTTTAACAAACACATTTCAAAGTGCTCACCTTAACAAAACCCAGGTGAAATGTCACAGATGGGAGAAATTGACTCAGGTCAAAGGTTTCACTAAGCAATAATGTGGATTCTGTTTTGGTTTGGTTGGTTTGATATGGTTGTAATATAAAACCATGGGTATATTATGAGCATTAGCATTATGAAACCCAACTGTTTCAACAGAACCTAGTTATCAAAATGGTTAGCCTGAGTTGTACAAAGGACTGGCTATTATATGAAGGGTACGTGGGTCAGCTTTCAAATTTGAGGTTAGCAATGCACAAGAGAAATGTACTGATCTTAATTTTCACTCTTGCTAGCTCAGCATGGTCTAGTTAGAATAATTCATTTTAATTTTGGCTTGTTAAACAAGTTACAAGAGCTGGTTAGCCATAAACAATGAACCACAATAGTGGTCATATTTCACAATGAACAAGAAAATCAAAGTGCCATCTGAACCAAGCCATTGGTTGCATGTATTTCAGTGGTGGGTTGCTAGCCGGTTTACTACCGGTTTGCTTGTGCTCGTGCATGTGCTCGTGCGCATGTGCAATACTTCTGCGCATGCACAGAAGCATTCAGGTGGGTAGGTAGAGCCTCCCGCCGCCGCCACTACCAGTTCTGCGGAACTGGGCTGAACTGGGAGCAACCCACCCCTGATGTATTTGTTGCTACTCTGGAAACTCCACAAGGAGCCAACTCAGCTTGAGATACTGTATGGCCAGAACTCAGGACTCATTGTGCTGTTCAGAATAACCCACCTTTCTGTTTTCCTTTAAACAACAGTTCTGTAGGATATTCTGTTTCACAGAAGAAGATCATAGGTAAGAGATATTATTTTGCTTAAGGCTATCAAAGAATTCAGGGCAAAGCTGAACTGTAAGATATAACCAGAGCCTTATACCAAATTTTATATACTTAAATACAAGTGCCATGGGTTTTATGCTTTCAAAAGGAATCACTATTCATTAGAAAGTAAAGCATTGTATTGCATTGCATATATAGAAAAAAAATAGAATCGACACCCATAATATAGTTACATTTTGAGCAAGCATTAAGCCTGAAAAAGGAGGCTGTACATAAGCCCTTCATGCTTACTTTTAAATCAATGGCCGCAATTCTCATCAGCTGGGATGCACATGATACAAGATTTAACATTTTAAGTAGCAAACAGCATGCATCATGTGTTAATTCTATTGCTATGGCAACATTTGCTATATGCTTGATAAAGGCAGTAAAATTGTACATATTATATCAATACAAGCAATTGCATGGCTGAAGGGGAGGAAAAGCAGAAAAAAATACGTAATTATGTTTTGAATGGCCTTTTTAATACATCCCCGTAACTAATGATACGTTTTCATATTATGACCAAGCACAAACTAGGAATAGCTTTTTCACCTATCTCTTCATTTCACCCTGTCTATGGCATGGGGCAGAATAAAAAGGGAATCAGCAAATCAAAGTGGAATTGATATTTTTCCTATAAAAATGAGTTCTGAAAACATGGCTGTCTTTGTCCTTTGCAAGACTCTATATAGCTTCACAGCATACAGTATATGGATGACCAATTAATGAAAATTAACTTAAGAACCCCATTTCCTTTGCAATTATCATATTGAGGTGGCAAATAATTTAATAAGAAGGTTACTGCCAAAGATGTTTGAAGCTTGGGAACAGAGGTTTTCTATACCTGCTTCCAGACATTTTAGGCCATTCTTCAACACTTGGTTCCTTCCAGATTGCTGGTTAAAATCTGGGAGTTCTGAAAGCTGCAGAGCATTACTTCGTGCAGTGTTTGCATTGCTCCCAAATTAGTTCTGCATTCATGTGATCCCACAACACTGCATATGTTTAGCAATATAGTTTATTGTTTGTTTGTTTGTTTTTGTTTGTTTTATACCTGCCCATTTCACCAAAAACAACTTTGTTTTAGAACTGGTGAAATATTGCAGAACTTGGACTGTTCTCGCTGTAGTAGAAATTCTTGCCTCATTGCCTCTCTCAACTCTTAGATTTTTCTTCCTTGTCTGACACAGCTTGGTGCTATTGTTTCTCTGCTGTTTTAATAAACTGAGCAGAGGATTGGGAATTTAGCAGTTTTGCACTGAACCCTGTTTGCAAATGGTTTAAAGGCCGAACAAAATGAGCTGTAGATTAAAGGGCACTAGCTGGATAACATTGTTTGCTCTTGGAGAATACACAGGTCTCCTCATTCTGTATTTTCAGCTCAGCAGCAGTGACTTCAGTCTCAAATTGTCCTGATGTTTTGAGGAGTGAGAGGAACAGTGGCATACTAATAAGCTCTGCTCCTTCTCAAAGTATATTTTTTTGCCCACGTAAAAATGCTCTGCACATAATATTTCAATATGTTCTTTAAAAAAGTAACCCTAGAAACAATCCTGACTGAAACTTAATTTATTCATCAGGTAAAATTCAATCTTCCCCATGTATAAGTATGCATACCTGCATGCATAAATGTGTCTGTTTCAGTGATAGAAATGCAGTAGCAATATGGAAGATACCAACATACTAGAAATACATGAGCTATGTATACTTACATTTTAAATAATATTTAAACATATTAATATTTCATATTTTGTAGATTTTTGCAGGGCGATTTGTCCAGATAGTGCTAACATAGGAAAAGTATGGAAAGTCAAATGATGTTTATGGTTAGGTGACTTAGTCTGAAGTGATCCAGTTTGACTTGTGATAGATATACTATTCTGCCCAAATTCTTTGTCAGGAAAATCACAGAATAAGGAAAAATAATCAGATCATCTCTCGACATGCTAACAATTTCCTTAGCAAGTGGGTAATAAGTAAAAATATTTTTTAAGAAAACAATTTGCTTGCATTCTCCTGAAGTTCTTCTTTGATATTGAGTCTAAATTTCCTTTCTTGTAATTTGAATTTGATAATTCAAATGATCAAGATTATCATCTTCAATCCTTCCATTTTTGTCTTTAATAATGCTTAATTTTAAATGTTATGTTTCTTATGATGGTCTAAGATTACCAAGAAACATCTTTTTATGGCAGTTCCTTCTGCAGAATTTGAAGAGTGTTATTGTCAATCCCTTGAAGTAAATATCCTGCTCCTGAATGAAAGATGGGCAAGCAATAGTCTTGGATGACTATTGAGAATAATTTGAAGATATGTTTCTCTTATAGATTTTCTTCTAGGTTTTTAGGATTTTTCTGACAGCATCACTGGCAAGGGTGGGGATGTGGAGCTATGTTAGTCATCTTATGTTAAACAGAACCATTCCTAAATTATCCAGAATGGAACTTTTTATGCTTACAGTGGATAACTATGATGAAGTTTGGAGATGATGATGTGCACCATGTGTTTGCTATATATTGCCATATAATTATGGCCCTTCCTTAGTTAATACCTGTATGTCAGGACATATACTGGATCTGGTATTTTCTGCTTATTTTAGAGAATGATCTGGAGGTAGAGAAATGTACTTTTACTATTTTATCAGATAATGATTTAATGGAGTTACATTCTTTGGAATGGAAAATCTATGAAGTAATGGGGATCAATCAGATTGATTTGTATTAATTCCTAAATCTGAAGATTATGTAGACAATATATCTTATTCAATCAAGACTGTTTTGTATTACCAGAACTTAAAGCTAAGATGCATTGTACATCCACCGGTGGTGGATGGTGCACTTTGCCAAACTGTAAAACAAATATTGTTTCTTCATTTCTTGAGTACATCAAAGAAGCAAACACTTTTGTCAAAGAAAGCTGGCAACCACTTGGCCTCAATCTGGAGAATATTTGAATCGGTTCTTGTGAGTATTTAAAAACATTCAGTTTATTATTTCTGATATGTCAAGATTTTCTTGATATCTCATCACATTGGACCCCAAATTCTTCAGATTAACTATATTATAAATATACAGCTACACATGAATTAAGTATATATTAATTCAACCCAATTATTTTTCTTCTGGTTGGTCAAAGTTCTTTATTTTGCTTCTTTATGTCTTTTGAGTATCTTTATGACTAAAATACTACATCTCCTGATAACTGTATTTCATTTATGTAGGATAGGAGTGATTCAGGAGTTATTTTGCTAGATGTTTCCTTCCATTAGAAACATAATTAAAGGAGAGCAGTGCAAATTGCGTAGATTCTCAGTATGAGCTAGTTCTGACTGCATGGAAAATTTTTGTATCCTTGGCTCCATTCATGTGCTGAACCTTTACAACAGGATCATGAGATAAAGCTTGGAAAAAGTAGCCTTCACTATGCTGAAAATTAAAAGGTTCCTCTTTGTAATCTTTTTTTAAATATGGTGAACCATTCATGTGCATCCATTTATCATGTGGGAATCTCTGGTTGTGCCAATGAACTCCTCATAACAAGTTGCCTATGGCTGTGCATGAATGATTCTCCAAATAGAACAACCCCCATGTGATTGCATATTCAGATGAATTGGTGTTTTGTCTTTTTAGACTACAGTTGTTTATTTCTGGAGGGCTGTCAGAAGCCGTGTAAACTTCTTGGAAATCTACTTTTTTATGTTGGTGAGGCAGGGCTGGGTGACAGGAAATTCTCAATATTTTCTTGCAATATTTTCTTATACTATATTCTTCAGAATATAGCAGAAAGCCCCAATTGGTTTAAAAGAGTAGATTCTAAAGACAAGTTATAATTTGCTGGAATTAAGAAAACTCATTACTGGGATTTTCAGCTATCCCAGTTATAAAAGAGTGAAATTTAGGGTGGAACTAAAAAAAGTGTCAGATCTTTCAGTTCTCCTCCTCCTTCCTTCTTAGTTGTGACTCATCCCTTCAAAAGTACAGTGTTGACTTAAGCATTAATCCAACTCTTTAGATCTGCTAACAGTACTACTGTATGTGGATAATACCCAGATTTTTCCCTCAGCATGATAACCAAGAACTAACGCACAGAATTACCACATTGATATTCAGTGGGAATCCTAGCAACAGTATATACTATTTATTGCTATGTTTTGTTATAGCTGCCTAGAATTACTCCAGACACCAAGATGGGGAGTATAGAGTCACTAGATAATGAGATGGGCAGCATATACATTTAATTAAATATACAGTATGTATATGTATGTATGTGTGTATGTACACAGTATACGTATATGTATAAAATGTTTATATATGTGCATGTATAAATGATTGTATATGTATATATACAAACATATTAAGAAAATAAATAATGTGAATCATGATATGTCAATAAGTCGATTACATGACTGGGAGAGGAGGCGGTAATGGTTTTTTATTCTGTGTTTATAAATGCCAATCAAATCTTAGGCAAATGGAGCATATACATGAAAATCAAATGTATTTAATCATTTACAGCCCCAATAAAGTAAGACAGCTAATAACACCAACCCTCATTGGTGCAATTGATATCTGGGCTACAAAAATCTCAGCCAGCACAAAAATTTCAGCCTTCAATTATTCATCTTCTTTTTTGTAGCTTAGATACTATACTGTTACCAAAATTTATCTTTACCAAACAATACAATACTGTATGGCGATATTTCATTAGAGCAGGAAAGGATAGACAGTAATATTCCTTTCCCATGTGCCATCATTTGGGATTCTTTCCCCTTTCCCACACAATTACCACCACTTTTTCCCCCTTGAATCATAAATACTTTAGGGGAAAAACATCTGACCTACTCAGTTGATAAGTCATTGAAACCTCTAGCTTGGAATCTATACTGGTACTCTGTGTATTAATTAACAAAACATATTGTTCAAAAGGTTAGTCACTTTTATTTTTTTTTAAAGCCATAATGCTTTTTTATAACCACAGGAATTGTATTAGCATTCCAGATATTACTGATCTGCAATTCCAGTATCCTTCACAATTGGGATAATGAGCTGCTGGGAACTGGGACTCTTCCATATCTGCTGCCCATCTTAACTAGTTGCCTCTAGATGAATGGGCAGCATATAAACAAAATAAAATAAAATATTGGGATTCCCATAGGTCCTCCACTTCTGACCAGAGATTTCTTACCAACGTAGTAAAGGAAATATAGCTTTTTAGATTTTTTTTTTTAGATTCCCATCCCCCCTTGGAAATATTATTTTTCTGTACAATGTAGACTTTTTCTGTCTTGCTATATCTCTTTGCCAATTGCAAAAAGGTGGAGCTGAACCAAAGCAAAAGTATATGCCAGCTGTGAAGTTGAAGCCATATCATCATGGGTGAAGTGAAGTCATGTTATTCACCACCAAAGATTGTTTTTGTGCAGTTTCTGGCCCCCCTACCCTCGGCTTACACACGCACATACTGCACATCTCACCGGAATGGTCATCTCATTCTTTTGCTTCTCCACTTCCTGTTTTATTCAGAACTGACCACGCTCTCCTCAATTATTTTATACATTCCAGATCGTTCCTACCCCATCAAATTTTATGTTCTGTGTTTTCTACATCACGTTAGCTTATTGTCCAATTCTTAAATTTGGAACACCATAAACAGGAAACTTTAGGCAAACCAATTCCAAATGTGCTAAACGTGATGTGGGCTGTATTGAATATTTGCAGTTCTGTTCACAGCTATAAGCACTTATGGGCCTTTGCTATTTAATTCATCTTTTTTTATCAGCCATGGAAATCTGAGAACCCCCCGGTCTATCTGCCTTGTATTGCAGCTGTTAACATTGTAGAAGCAGCCAATGTTAGTCTATGTTAGCCAAAAATCAGTCAGGTCAGTTGCCGGCAAGCAACTTTTCTACCTAACAATTTTTATTAATTTAATATATAGTTAGAAAAGACTCCTAATTTAAAGAATCTGATGTGGTTCTATGTCCAATGGTACAAATTATGCCTGTTAAGTTAAACAAATTGTTTAAGCCTTTGCTTTTTTCTGCCTCTGCCTCCTTGGACATCACCTGTCAATGGCAAAACATCCACCAGTCATTGCAGTGGTACAGCAATGCATGGCTGAGCTTCTTTCTTTAGATAAATGAAGCTTATATATTGAGAATTGACCATGTTCATGAAAAGAGCCAAGTGACATAGGCATAGTTCCACAATGGAGCAAATCCCAACTCCTTCCATTCTGCTTGGAGTGAATGGTCCATGTGAACGTCAAAACTTTGGCTCTGAATGAAACTTTTCTCGGTTGGTGAAGGAAGTACACTTTAGTGGATGAGGTGAAGGAGTCTACCCCAATGCAGTCAAGGGTGAGCTTAACTCCAAATTGAAGCCAAGGCAGGTTATGTGCTACTACTTCCTTTCCTTGTTCTACAGTTAACTGTTAACATATTCACTCATTCACTCACCTACCTATCCACTCTCTCCTACCTGACTTTTCTGTTGCCTTCCAGTCCCTTCCTTTCCACTCTTTCCCTCTTCGCCATCATAGAAATGAAAAAGCTAACACAAATTGCTGCTTCCCCCCCCCTATTTTACTGAAATGAAAAAAATCTGAAGCAAATTGTTCTCGTCCTCAATTTCCAGGACTTCACCGCTTCTTGGAGATTACCACCATCAATCCAAGACTGCTGGCATTGAGGGAAACCCAGCCTCTCTATTTGGATTTCTATACACATTCACCCCCCCAAAAAGAAAGCCCTTGATTTTTCCATTGGAGAGAGGCACAATCAAAAATTGACTCTGGATCTTTATTCACGGCAGAATAATCTTTCATTGTGGGTGTGTGGATTATGACAGTCCTGCACATGGACATGGAGGGTACATAGACAGCAGTTGTCATTTTGCATTGACATTCACTACATGAAATCACATTTCCCTATTCAAGCATCAACCAGATACAAGAATAAGCCACTTTCCTAAACCCTAAGGACATCACTGTGGAATAGTGAAGGAAATAATAGGGTGCCAATGATGGCACATATACTATCTGATAAGCTCTGAGAAGTACAGCTCTAAGTGCTGAAAACATTTGAGGATGAACTATTGTTTTCTATTGTTTATATTAAATCTACTGCTTTTGTAAGGGGATAAATAATCATGAACATGAATAATCACAGGAATTATATCTGCAATCTGTTGGGTGGCAATGGTTACCAACACAACCTTTTCTATAGCTTAGACTTACTGACCATCTCTCTCTGCGCCAAATATTCTTTTCAAAGACAAAATTGGCAAGAAACGCCTGCCATTCTAAATTAGTTGTGCAAATTAGTAGTGATTACAATGCATCCCTCTCACAAGTTCAGGGATGACACATATCTGAAATAGGATGCACACATATTAATTTTTATTGTTTATTATTGTATTGTGTATCAAATAACAAAAGAAAATCACTTTCTAACTTACTGTGTCTCTATCCTGTCTCTACAGTTTCTATAGGCTATTTTATTTTGCCTCTTTAGTCATCCCTATTCTGAATTCCATTTTCCCGAGTTTTCTGTAGCTTCCTACATTCTAACTACCTAACTTTTATCTTTTACTTTTTATCTATAACTCTGTAATGCCCTTAACCTTCAGATTCTATATCTGCATCAGGTCTTATTATCCTGGTCTCATCCTAGACATTACTATCAACTGTTCCAATGCCTTTTACTAATGAATCGGTCTCTGCTATCCTTCATTCAGACAAAACTAATATAGGTTGGAACTGATCCTATGTTTGATTGATCTTGCCACCAATATCATCTACATCTGATGATCGCTTGCTTCATGAAATTCTGGCTTTTCTGACTTTGTAAATGTCCTCCCAGGTTTGATGTCTTGATTGCCCTTGGTTGCATCTGACTCACTCTGGTTTGGCTATTTCTTGGCCTACTTCCTTCGTCTTAAGTTGTCACTGAACTTCTTACAAAGTCCCTCCACCATTATTCTTGCCTCTGCTACTAACTCTGTTGACCTGTTGCCTCTTTCTCTTTTATTGGTATAGTTGCAGAGAGCCTGGTTTCTGATGTTATGGGTTAGTTGTTGCCTCTGAAAGATTGTGGCTACAGTACAATCAGCCCGGTTTTTAGGCTATTAAACTAAGACTCCATAGTTTCTTCATCCTCACACCCTGGTACTCTAAAGTGGAGCAAAGTAATCATCTTCTCCTCCCTTTCTTTTTCTTGCTTGATCCTTCTCTAGGGATACAGCCATTCACTGCTAGGTTCGCTGCTCTTTGGCAATCAGAGAACTTATTGTACTTGGTTTTTTCTTGGCAGCTTTTGTTCTCTTCTTTGCAGCTTTGAGATGGACCTTCTGCAGCCATATTTCTCTGGAATCTCCTCCTGACTCCCAAGGCCTTTGTCTCCCATCTCCTCTGCTACAAAACAGTTCTCCAACAGCCCTAGGAAATCCAAATGCACACACTACATGCTGTGTATGTAGAGTCCTTTTTCGTAGAGTTGGGTTTTGACTTCCTTTTTCTCTTTCTTTGGGTTTTCTTTTAAAGGGAATGACTCCCTTTTTTCTGAGTAGAGTTCCTCCTGAACATTCAGGAAAAAAAGTAAAGTGAATAGCTTACTAGCTATTGCTTCCACAGCCAATGTCTCATTATCCTACTTTAGTATATTACTCCTGGTTTACTTTTACTCCCATTATTGCACAAGAACAATTAGTTTGATAGAGCTTCTGTTAAAAAAATAAATCTTTTTGATATTTCATAATTTAAAATAAACTACATGGCATTAACAACGACCGATAGATGCTAGGGGAAGTCTGGATCAGCCACAAAAATTCAGATGGACATGTGTCTAGGGATCGCAAAGGACGCTATTGTATAATCATGGTTATAAAAAATAAGCTATTTCTGTCAGCCAGTCAGATCTGGAGATAGAATGATCTTTCCATCCAGACCAGGCAGCCAATGTTCTGAACTCACATTAAAAACAAGGTTCTGTTCAGGCACTTCTTTTTTTTCTGTATTATTTTTTTTAATGAAAATTTTTAAAAAAACAAACTTTTACAATATTTACTTCTCTTCCCCCCCCCTCATCCCCAACATCCCCCCAACCTCCCCCACCTGGACTTCCCAGAACCAATACAGGGTATAATCTTTAACAAAAACATTCTAAAATAAGCTTAAAAAGAAAAAAAAGTTAATAACATCTTACACTTGAACTTTAACTCCTCCTTGCTAGGCTAGCTCTAAACAATTTATATCATTCCTGGTTTCTTTAATCATAAGCTATCTGAAATTTCTTAGTCCCGTATTTATTTTGAGTATAATCCATCCCTCTTTTCCACTCCAGTTTATATCTCTCGTTTGAATGGTCCTTAAGATATGCAGATATTTAGCCATCTCAGCTAGGTTTGTTACTTTCAATGTCCATTCTTGAATAGTAGGCAATCTTTCTTCTTCCAGTATTGCACCACCAATAGTCTAGCTGTGGTTATTAAATGTAAATCAGGTTAATCTCTACAACTGTACAATCAGTAATTATACCTAACAAAATAACTGAGGGGTAAACTTTATCCTTTTTAAGAACATTTTGCATAACCTTTTTGCAAGTCCACCATATATGAAAGTAAGTAGCATCAGCACATTCACATTCTCCAGAATTTAGGTTGTAAATTCAGATACATAGAAGTCAGGTTTTAGGATCTAAGTGCCATCTATAAAACATCTTATAAAAGTTTTCTCTCAAATTTTGGGCTTGTGTAAATTTTACATTTCTTACCCAAATCTTTTCCCATGTATCCAACATTATTGGTTCTTCAAAATTTTGAGCCCACTTTATCATACAGTCTTTAACTAGTTCTATTTCTGAATCCATTTCTATTAATACATTATATAATCTCTTTATATGCATTGGACTTTGATCTCTAATTTGTTTGAGTAAATGATCCTCGACTTGCATAAAGCCGACTTTTTGATCTATTTTCCATCTGGCCTGTAACTGCCCGTACTGAAACCATGATTGAATTGCCTTTTCTTCTTTTAGTACATTCAAAGGTTTTAACTGTAATACACCTTTTCTTAGGTAAGAAGCTGTCTGTATGTAATTACTTCCTGTTTTTGTATTATATTTATATTTTCTTTTGCGTGTCTAGGAATTGCCCACATGGGTATCTTATCACCTAATTTGTATTGATATTTTTTCCAGACCCGCAGTAGAGCATTCCTTAAAATATGACTTTTAAAGTTCTTATCTACTTTTTGTTATATAACAAATAAGCATGCCATCCATATACCAAATCATACCCTTTGATATTAAGTATTCTGTCATCTGTTAAATTAATCCAATGACTAATTACCGATAAAACTACTGCTTCATAATATAGTTTTAAATTGGGTAATTTCAAGCCTCCTCTCTCACGCACATCTTGCATTATTTTTAGTTTTATTCTCGGCTTCTTTCCTGCCCATACAAATTTATTAATGCCCTTCTGCCATTCTAGCAAATTCACATCTTTTTTAAGTATTGGTATCATTTGAAAAGAAATAAACATTTAGGTAGAATATTCATTTTCACAGCTGCTATTCTTCCCAGCAACGATAATTGTAATTTCTCCCAATTTTTCATCTCTATCTGTATACTACGCCATAGTGGTTCATAATTATACTTATATAGCTTCCCATTTAAGGTTGAGATATAAACTCCTAAATATTTGACCTTTTTAAGTATTTCACATCCTGTCATTCCTTCTAATTCTTCCCTTTGTTTAGTGTTCACATTTGTAACTAGCATCTTTGTTTTCCCTAAATTTATTTTAAATCCTGACACTTGGCCATATTGATTAATCATGTTCATTAAAACCTTACTAGATTCCTGTGGTTGGGTTAATGTTATAACCAAGTCATCCGCAAAAGCACGTACTCTATATTCTTGCTGCCTAATCTTGATTCTCTGTAAATCATCTGAGCCCCGTATTTTATTCAACAATAGTTCCAAAGTTATGATAAACAATAATGGGGATAAGGGGCAACCCTGCCTTGTACCTCTCAATTTTAAATGAGTCTGTTAAACTTCCATTAACTATGATTTGAGCTGTTTATTCCTGATATATTGCTTTAATTGATTGTAAAAAGTGCTCTCCTTTTTGCATTTTTTGCAATATTTTCAATAAGAATTGCCAATTCACTTGATCAAAGGCTTTCTCAGCATCTAAAAATATAAGTGCAGCAGGAATTTGGTATTCTTTCCCAAATATTCCAATGTATTAACAATTAGTCTTACATTACTTCTCATTTGTCTCCCTTGAATAAAACCTGTTTGGTCATTATGAATCAATTGCTGAATAACCAACATTAACCTATTCGCCAGTATTTTAGTAAAAATTTTATAATCTATATTAAGTAATGATATAGGTCTATAATTTTTTGGTAGAGTAAGATCTTGATCCTCTTTTGGTATCAAGGATATGAAAGCTGTCTTCCAAGATGGGGGTACCCTCCCTTCCGTTTGGATATTATTGAATAATTCCTTGAGAGGTTCTACCATTTCTAATTATAAATTTTTGTAATAAGCTGATGTCAGGCCATCTGTACCCGGTGTTCAGGCACTTCTTATCTCCAGATAATTATTATTAAGTGGAGAGAAGCAAGAACAAATGTGTTGACATTACTTCCCCCACTTTGGCTGCCCCAATCTTTCTCCATAATAGTTAGCCACACTTACCACACGACCCTTTGTTGTCCTCCTACTCATGGAAGTTGATAATTGGTATAGATATGCATGGGAACTGGATTGTAATTTTATTTCCTTATGAGAAAGATTGCATTGCTATTTTGAATGAAGATCTTTTCCAAATTATGTTGGAAAATATTAATTGATCAAAGGGAGGCCGACACACTAATTTCTTCTGTGGGTTTCCCTAATTATCTAACAGATTTTACTCTAGGCACCCTCCCCCTTGTGTATGTACACATACATTATACATACATATTAAAATTCTACATATAACAGGTGTTATCTACCCCCGACGAGATTCAAGAATAAATCAGTGTTGGAAATGTCATCAGATACCGGGCTCATATTACGATATGTGGTGGACTTGCACAGAAGCTAAAAGATATTGGACTAAGATCCACACGTGGTTGGAGAAAATGACACAAAAACATATAGACTTTAAACCAGAGACTTTTTTATTGGGAATTATACCAGAAACATATAATAGAGACTTGAAATATTTGATTGTAAATGTTCTAACAGCAGCTAGAATTGTATTTGCAAAAAATTGGAAAAATGAGAAAATACCAATGCAGGAGGAAATTATTCAAAAAAAATTATGGAATGTGCGGAAATGAGTAAATTGACATTTGAAATTAGAGAACAAGAAAATGAACAATTTTATAAGGTTTGGGATTTGTTTTATCAAAGTTTAGATAAAAAATCATGGTAATGGAAAAAGTGGGAGAACTTTTCATATTTTAAGAATAATAGAATGATATATGCAAAACTGTGAGGGTTTAGCACTGTTAAACAGAGTAGAACAATGGAATGATGTTGTATGTATGATTTCAATATATTTTGTTTAAATTGTAGGAATAACAACTGGAGTTGAACTATTGATGCAAAATGATGTTGTATGAATGGATTCAATATTTAGAATATTTTGTTTAAAATTAAGGAATAATAATTATAGTTGAAAAATTAACATATAACAAAAATGTACTTATGTTTATCTAATGAACAATTTGTGATTCAATATATAACTGTAAGTGGTGACCATGGAAAGGACGCACAAAATCTTGTAACCAAACGACACGCTATATGAAATGGAAGAATGTGTGTGAAATGGAAGAATTGTATGTGTTTTATGTTTTTGTTTGTTTTTGTTTGTTTCAAAATTAAAAAATCTTTATAAAAATTATACATATAAACATAAAAATACACATATATTGAAACATGAATCAGCAAATACAAAACTCTTTTTAACTAGGTTTACTGAGAAATTGAGTGATATATTGATCTTTGTAATAAACATTTGAATCTGCATTTGCGTGGAGGTATTTGTTCTGTCTATGTATTGTTCTGCTGTTTTCCTAGCATTAACACCCATTCTCTTTTCTCAGGATTGTGGGAATATGAATCTTGACACCTGGTTAAAACCTTGTTGATCTTTCCTACTTCACACAGACTACCAAAGTAGACATCTGATGATGCCGTCTTTTGTTATTATCCTGAAAGGAACTATTTAATTGGAATTTCTAACAAAGAGTTTGCCTAAATAAATGTGAGGAAGTAGAAGCATTTTATCACATTACTTTCCAGAGGAATTAAGTAACTTCAGATACATGATGTCAAAATTTAACCTTCATAATTTAAACTGCCTGATCTATATTAATTTCAATCCATTCTGTCTAAAGTATATTATAGCGATGGAAAAATTCAAAGATATGAAAGCAGACTATTAAAGTTTGGGGTTTCATTCATTCTTTTTAAAAAATGTATAATTAAGGACCAACAAAGATATATAAGTTTTGCCTGATATTTAGAGAGAATCATTTTTCTCATCTTTCATAATTATCATTTGGTACTCATCCATGGAAACTGATAATAGGTTTAGGACAATCTATTGCTTTGCCAAATGTTTTCAATCATGTATCTCATTGCCACAAATTGGACTAATTTTAGACTTAGGGTAGCAATGAGTATTAGCAAAAATAATGATGCAGAATAGGATTAGAGGCATAGAGTTGGCCGTGACCCGACAAAAGCGTGCACGACAAAAGCACGCTGACAAAACTGTGTCGCTAAAACCGCAATGTCATCAACGTGCCGACAACAGCGCGTCGACAACAGTGTGTCGACAGAAGGGCGATTTACAACAGCGTGTCAGCAGAAGGCCGATTTAAGTTAAGGTAAGAGTTAGGTTTAGGTTTAGGTTATGGGTTAGGGTTAGGGTTAGGGTTAGGGTTAAGGTTAGGTTTAGGGTTAGGGTTAGGGTTAGGGTTAGGGTTAGCGTTACGTTTAGGGTTAGGGTTAGCGTTAGGATTAGGGTTAGCGTTAGCGTTAGCGTTAGGTTTAGGGTTAGGGTTAGCATTAGGGTTAGGTTTAGGTTTACAGCGCCCTTCTGTTGGCGCACTGTTGTCGGCGCGATTCAGCGCTCCTTCGTCGGCGCAGTTCAGAACTCGCAGTTTTGTCACCGCAGTTTAGTCGGGCACGCTTTTGTCAGGCGCGCTTTTGTCAGTGAACCAGAGTTGGCCACTACAGGTCAATCTATCTCCTCCAGAAATGTTGGTCCTATAAATCCTAGAGTCCTCAATCAGTACTACTAAAGCATATTTCAGTCAGCAGAGAAGCCAAAATAGGATTGCAAATGATCTTCCTGTGGTATTTTGTTCCTCTTCACAAATCATCATCTTAAAAACCTCTTCCTTTCTAAGCACATAGAAATGAAACTAAACTGAGAAAAGACATAAGGAGAAAATCTCCCTTTAGTCATATTGGACACCTGGTGATTTCATGGGCATTCATGTGATTTTATTGGTAATAATGTGGACATTGTTGTCTTTTCCTGCCTATTTTTTCATTTCCCAAACCCAACTTACTTCAGAAACTAAGAGGATCAAGATGGGGAGCCTCAGTCTCTACTTTCAGAATAGCAGCACTAGTGTTGGTCTACTCTACAGCTGAATATTGCACACATGTTTGGCTTAATAGCTGCCACACCAGCATGATCGATGCTAGACTAAATGATACAATGAGGATCATAAGTGGTTGCATAAAATTTACTCCAACTTTCTGGCTCCCTGTCTTGAGCCACATTGTACCACCAGCCCTACAAAGGCAAGAAGCCTTAGTGAATGAGCACAACAAAATTATTAGAAACCCACTTCTTCCTGTGCATGCTGATCTTCCTTATCTATTAATTGGCAGGCTTAAATTCAGGAAGCCCTCTCTGGCACTTGTTCAACAGCTTTCTAACAATTTTGATGTCAGCACACAGTGGAAAGCCAAATGGGCTGCTGAATGCCCAGATACAGGCAGTTACATAGATGACCCTACACAAAAGGTGCCAGGTTTTGACCTTCCTCGCCAGCATTAGTCAATTCTGAACAGGATCCGTACCCAACATGGTGTCTGCCAGGACTCATTGTTTAAATGGGGTCTTATCTCTACCCCTCAGTGTGATTGTGGTGCTCTTTGACAAAATATCCACCACATTGTGTCCGAATGTCCATCAAGATCTTACACCAGCCCAATGTCTGATTTTTTTTCAACATACACTACCTTGTCCTTGAATGACTGGGTGAACTGGACGTTAACATTTGAAGTACTATAAGTCCATGTATTTGCCATACACAAAATAAATAAATAAATAAATAAATAAATAAATAAATAATAAATAAATAAATAAATAAATAAATAAATAAATAAATAAATCCGATGACTTTGATATTTCCAGGTGGTCTCCATGTCTTTATCAAGTCTGACCCTGCTTAGCTTTTTTAAATCAGTCAATGACTTCTAGAGGTTGCCATCTAGCTGAACAAGGGAGAGAGAATTGGATTTAGATTTGGATTTAGGTTTATTGGATTTATATGCCGCCTTTCTCCCAAGGACTCAGGCTGCAGACCAATTATAATCTTTTAATTAAGAATAGCTGTGATTTCTCATAGCTGTGTGGAGTCCAAATATTTGTAAACTTTCAAAGCCATAATATAGACAGGTTATGTCATTTTTTACACCAAATCTTTTTGGTCAAAAGCCACCACCCACAGTCTGAGAAATCAATGGGTATGTGCTGTAATCTCCGTTCACACACCCACACTCACCGGTCTTTTGCTAAGACTGCAATAAAGATCTCCCTGCTGACTCGTTAGCAGCTGAAGATGTTTCCATATGTTTCTCCCACCACAAGACAACATAAAGGGAAGCATATACATGGGAAATAAATCAGTAGACTTCACTTATTGCAACTATCACATAATCGTAAATGGAATATATCCGTCTTGTTTTTTCAGGAGGCCATAGCTATAAAAGGGTTGCTTCTGAAGAATGCTATGCTGTGATTCACAGAGATTGCTGGAGTCTTCTCTACAGTTATGAGGATGGCTCAAGTTTAGGAACTAGGCTAACCTAATGTTATGTCATCAAAATAAATTTAGGGATCAAAAATTGATGCCAGACAGGAAGATTTGCCTGGGACATCCAGAAGATTTTGAACTGTAGTTATAGTAAAACATTAATTGCTGTGCAATTGTTTTTAGCTTTAGGGAAAAATGGAATTAATTACAAATATATAAAATCATTTTCAAAGCCTTGAAAATAAGGTTGGTCCAGTGTAGCTCAGAATTTTTCAATACTGAGTTCCTACAAATGAATAATGCAAGAGGAAAGGGACCTGAGCCAATGTACTATGCGTATTCAGAGAGTCCAGTTCAATCCATGGGTAGGCATCTAGTGTAAATATAACCCCACTTTTTCCGCTTGTAAAATATACACAGGGGTAACTTATTTAGGAAATATGTGCCATTAGTATCCTAAACAAATTGCAGAAAGATTAGATTGAGGATGAAAGAGATGAGAAGGGGGGGGAGATGCTTCTTGTAGGATTTTTGTTATTTAATAGATACAAAATAAAGAGAAAATTAGTATATATAGCTTTTGCTTTTCATGCTGCTATTTGCTATGTAAAATTCTTTACATAGTTTTACCCCTGGAGGCTTAAATTTAAAAAAAAGATTTCAAAGATTTAGTTTAATTAAGATTGTATTATTTATTCTAGGTAACATGTAGAGTGACATATAGATTAAATATATAGAGTTCAAAAAATCTGGATGATCACAAATGATAGTAAATGACTGTCTGTGTTCTTTATCTCTTTGTTTCTTTGTAGTGAACATTGGGACTTTTGCACCTAGATATGGCAACCCTGTTAATTACCCTGGCCTGAAGGCATTGCTACATATTTTTCTTCACTGGGCACCTGTATCTTTATCATCTACCATAAAGGTCACAAAAAAGGAGTTTTCCAAAACAAAAATGCAGTATAGCAACTAGTGTTAGAACCAGCATTTCTAGACCTCAGTAACTTTAAGCTAGGTGGACTTCAACTCCCAGAATTCCCTAGGCACCCAGGGAGATAGGGATAAAGCTGCATTAAAGTTTTAAAAACAAAAGAACTTGGGGCGGGAGGGGGGGAGGATAGATCTGCATACTAAGGTAATCTTCCTGTTGGTGATTTCAGACTTCTTCATAAAAGTACCTAGCTACTCTGAGGCAACATGAAGCATTACTTTTATTTCGGCACAGCAATGACTGAACAACTTCATAAAATGCTTTAAGTTGTTAGAAGGGAAATGATCTAATTGGTAATAACTCTTATCATTATATCAATGTTTCCTGGTCTGTTTACTTTCCAAAAGCATTGTTCATTTGATTGTACATTTGCGTAGCCTTATAATTACAGTCATATAGGCAATGCATTGAATATTTCCAACAGAGAAAGCTTGAGATAAGTATTAAAAATGAAATTGTGACCCTAACCTATATTGCAGTCTGACCCATTTTCTAAATTGCAAGAAACAATGAGAAGGAAGTTAACATATATAATCTGCAAACTAATTAGTAGGAAATATATTGACATTATAATTATTGTATTATAATACTACTGGGTGTCAGCCTCTGCTTTGCTGTTGCTTTGGCTGCCGTGAAACGGGGAGGGAGGGCATGGTATTTGGGAGGGGTTACTCATTGTGCTGGAGGAAGGTTCTGGAGTTCACCAGCTGATCGGACTACGCATGCGTGGGAGTTTCCCGCCAGGACTAACGGCACCGACATTCCATCTTCGTGATGCCTTTTGAAGTTATCTCGCACCTGACACTTGGGAGAATTATGATTGGACTGTAACTGTGATGCCAAGGGGAGGGGAATGGGCTATTCTATATATCAATCGCTTTCGCGCCTAAATATTCAGATTTCGCTGCGCTATGCCTTTAATCATTTTTAATTAGTAAAAGTACCCTTGATTTCCACACATGGAGTCTCGTGGTCTTTCTTTCCTAATTATTTAATGGAGAGGTGCTGACAGTAAGCGAAATCTCACTAACACCCCACCAGGAGATTACAACCTTCCGTGGGGGGTGTACTTGCAAGAAGAAACGAAGACAATGTCTTTGCACGCAAGCGATGAAGACATTGAAAAGGAAACTACTGATCCATCATTACCTGAGAAAATGGCTGAGTTGGAAATAGCGGGCCCTGCGATCCCCCCCGTTGGTCCTTGTCTGTGGGACAAAAGGAGGACAGCGCAAGCTGGGATGCTGGAGTTACCAGAAGAAAACATCAGGCGAGGCCACTTGAAATGGGGGCTGAACGAAGGCCCCGAGAAAGAGGTCAGCCGGAGGACTTGGAACAAAGGTACTCTATGCAAAGATTCGGGGAGGGTGAAGAGGCCGAGGGGGAATGGGAGCGAGCTAACCCAGAGACAGCTTCACCCCCCCAGCCAGGGGTGCTGCCAGAGCAGGGGGCCCCCCAGAAGACGCAGAATGGCTAAAGTCCCTCCCTTAACTGTAAAGTATGACGGCAATCCCAAAAAACTGGGCCTCTTCATTATGCAAGTTTATAACTTTATGGAAATTTATGAGGCCGATTTAGAATCGGATGACATGAAAGTACGTATGGTGTTACTTGCTTTGGAGGAAGAGGCTGCCGACTGGATGATGGGTCTGCACCAAAGCAATTCCCCCCTCCTGAGGAATTTTTACGCTTTTATGACTGCGTTCAAGAGACGATTTGATGATCCCCTAACTGAGAAACGGGGGAAACTGAAATTTATGACCCTCACACAGGGAGATAGGCCGGTGACTCAGTACATTCAGGAGTTTCAACACCTCTGTACTTATATGAGAGGATGGTCTGCAGAAGCGCTTTTGGATAAATTTGCATTGGGCTTGAATGAGGACATTTATCAACAATGTGTTAATCGCCATCTTCCTAAGCGCGTTACAGCTTGGTATGAAAATGCAGCAGATATTGAGCTTGATTTAATTAGACTTCAACGTGCAAAGGAGGAGAGAGAGAGAGAGAGAGAAAGAGCAGCAAGATCTCTCCCCCCCAACTCAAAAGCCCCCTTTCCGAGTCAGGAGCGAGGGGAAGGGAGGTCCCACAGGCAAAGTCAAGCCATTCACATGCTTTCGTTGCGGGAGGGGAGGCCACCGCGCTCCGGAGTGCTGCGCTAAGCTTCCCGCGACCACCCCACCCCCTGCCAAGAGAGAAGGGAGATCAAGCAAGGCCCCGGACAAAAAGAAAAAGGAAGCTGCTTTCGCTGTGGATGCCACACACCCCCCCCCCCCGTGTTTCAGACAGGACATGGAGGGAGAAGCTGACGCCACTACCAGCTCCTCTGATGACTCCGATGACGACGCCTCGCCTCGCTGGGTGAGTTCAAACAAAGGCCCCATGCTGATCCCAATAGAGTTAAGGGTTCCGCCCGATGGGGTGTCAGAGCAGCTTCCCGCCCTCCTTGACTCAGGCTGTTCCCGCTGTATGATCAATCCTGCAATGGTGGAGAAACTAGGCCTCAAGTTAAAAACTTTGAAAACCCCTATTGTCTTTTGCCAGATAGATGGGTCCATAGCAGGGGGTGGCCCGGCCCACTTCTATACTGAACCTCTAGAGATGAAAATGGGCTCCCACACCGAATTAATCTCTTTTATTGTGGCTCCTGGAATGGACAGGCCCCTCATTTTAGGCCTCCCTTGGCTTCGAAAATGGAACCCTCGTATAAATTGGAGGGAGGGATGGTTGCGCATTTGCACAAGCACGCCTCCAGAGGGGAAGGGCGTTTCCCCGGAGCCTGTTAGCTGCAGTTCTGCTTTGGCCGCCAGAGGGCAGGAGAGGATTGAAGGAGAGGAAAAGATTCCAAAAGTGTATTGGGACCTGAGAGGAGTTTTTAGTGAGGAATCTTCCGATAAACTTCCGCCCCACAGACCTACTGATTGCTCCATCGACATTTTGCCCGGTGTCAAGCTTCCAAAGCCCCAAATATATTCCATGTCCCCTAGGGAGATGGAGGAAATGAGAAAATTCATTGATAAAAATTTAGAACGGGGTTTCATCGAGTCAGCACGGCCCAAAGTAGCTGCCCCTGTATTATTCAGAGAGAAGAAAGATGGCTCCCTGAGGCTATGTGTTAATTTCAAGAATCTGAATGGGATCTCGGCCCAAAACCTCTACCCATTGCCGTTAATGAAGGACATGTTAGCCCAATTGGGGAAGGGCTGCATTTTCACTAAACTGGACCTCAGAGAAGCATACTATAGAGTCTGCATAAAGGAGTGGGATGAGTGGAAGACTGCTTTCAACTGCCCCCTCGGCTGCTTCCAGTTCCGGGTGATGCCTTTTGGCCTGCAGGGGGCGCCAGCAGTTTTCATGCAATTAATTAATGAGATCTTGCATGACCACCTTTACAAAGGCGTTATCGTATATTTGGACGATATCCTTATCTATACTCAGACTTACGACGAACACGTCGCTTTGGTCCGCACTGTTTTGAAAAAACTCAGGGCCGCTGAACTGTATGCCAAGCTGTCCAAGTGTGAATTTCACCAGGCGAAGATTGACTACCTAGGGTATCGTATCTCCCCCGCTGGCATTGAGATGGACCCTGGGAAAGTGAAGGCGGTCACTGAGTGGGAGGCACCCCGGACACGCAGGCAATTGCAAAAGTTTTTGGGTTTTGCTAATTTCTATCGTCAGTTCATTCCTTCTTTTGCCAAAATTGCGCTTCCTATCACTAATTTGTTGAAGTCCAAAGGTGGGCCTAAACCTAAGCCTAGCAAACCACTGGATTGGACCATGGAGTGTCAAGCTGCTTTCGAGAAGTTGAAGCGCCTCTTTGCTGTGGAACTGGTTCTGAAGCATCCCGACATGGACAAGCCTTTCGTCATCCAAGCTGATGCCAGTGACGTCGCTGTTGGGGCCGTCTTGCTACAAGCCAACGACCAAGGTAATTTGCAACCTTGCGCTTACACCTCCTGCAAGCTCACAGACACTGAAAGACGGAAGGAAGGAAGCATTTGCGGTGTGCTGGGCCCTGGCCACGTGGCGCCACTTCCTAGAGGGCGCTAAACACCCTTTTGAGGTATGGACTGACCACAAAAATTTGGAGGCTTTGAGGACCCCACACCGCCTATCCCCTAAGCAGATGCGCTGGGCCCAACATTTCAACCATTTCAACTTCACACTCAAGTACATCCCTGGGGGGAAGAATTTCATGGCTGATGCTTTGTCCAGACTCCCTCAATACAACTGCTCTAAACTGAGTATTGTTCAGCCTGTCATTCCCACATCCAGCCTTGCGGCTCCAGTGGTCACTCGCCAGCAGGCACGCTCGAAAGTGGAGGTGCCTCAAGATTTTCTTTCTGATCTCAGACGGGCCCTTCCCCAAGATGATTGGTTCCAGCAGCATCAAGATGAGTGCACAATGAGGGACGATTTACCGTGGATCGGAGCCAAGCTTTACGTCCCAGCCTCTCTTCCTCTCATCGTCCTCCAACGAGCTCACGATTCTAAGTTGGTGGGTCACTTTGGATTCGTAAAAACGTTGCACCTGGTGAAGAGACAGTTTTGGTGGCCCTCTTTGAAGAAGGACATTGAACTTTATGTCGCCAGTTGTCCGGTCTGTGCAGCCGCTAAACGGCCACCTGGGAAGCGACAAGGCCTACTTCAATCCGTGGCCCGCCCTGTCGCCCCTTGGAAGGAAATTTCGATGGACTTCATTGTCGACCTTCCTGAGAGCCAGGGGCACACCGTCATTTGGGTGGTTACGGACTTATTTTCAAAACAAGTTCATTTTCTTCCGTGCCACAAGATTCCTTCTGCTAAGGCACTGGCTAGACTCTTCATTTCCCACATTTACCGTTTGCATGGGGTGCCTGATCGCATCATTTCCGATAGGGGTGTCCAGTTTACTTCTGCTTTCTGGAAGGAATTTCTTAAACGCATTGGTTCCGCCCAGGGCCTCAGCTCTGCCCACCATCCTCAGACTAATGGGGCTTGTGAGAGGACTAATTCTGTTTTAGAACAATATTTACGTTGTTTCATCAATTATCAGCAAGATGATTGGGTGGACTTGCTACCGCATGCTGAGGTGGCCTACAATAACTCTGTCCATAGCAGCACTGGTTTCACTCCTTTTCATGTTGTTTTTGGTCAGGATTTTGTTCCTATTCCTGAGCTGCCTCGTGAACAACCTCAGGTTTCTTTCATCGCTGAGTGGAGCGAACGTCTGAGCCATGTTTGGCCTTTGACTCTTACTACTTTGGATGCTGCGCATCGCGCTCATAAGAAACAAGCTGATAAGAGGCGTGAGCAACCTTATCAGTACAGGGAGGGTGACCTGGTTTATTTGTCCACAAAGTTCCTTCAAACTACACAAAAGTTGAAGAAATTGGGGCCTAAGTACGTGGGTCCATTTCCCATCATCAAGGTCATCAATCCTGTTTCGGTTCATTTGCAGCTGCCCAAGCATCTCAACCGTGTTCATCCCGTGTTCCACATTAACCTCATTAAGCCTGTTCATGTTTCTACTTTACGTCCGCCTGTCGACCCTCCACCTGCCCCCCTGTTGGTTGATGGTGAACGTCATTTTGAAGTTCGTGAGATACTGGACTCTCGACGGCGACGTAATCGAATCCAGTACTTAGTGGCTTGGAAGCATTTTCCTCCATCTCATACTGAATGGGTTGACAAGTCCCATGTTTGTGCCCCCCAGCTGCTTCGACAGTTTTATTCTGCTTATCCTGACAAGCCCTGACTTTCCCCCTCCCTCTTTTCTCTTCTGTGTTTTGTTGTTCGTCTGTTTGTTTGTGTTTTTCTCGTTTTCCAGGCCTGACTGCCTTTTTCCGGGGGACGGCCGGATGTCAGCCTCTGCTTTGCTGTTGCTTCGGCTGCCGTGAAACGGGGAGGGAGGGCATGGTATTTGGGAGGGGTTACTCATTGTGCTGGAGGAAGGTTTTGGAGTTCACTGGCTGATCGGACTACGCATGCGTGGGAGTTTCCCGCCAGGACTAACGGCACCGACATTCCATCTTCGTGATGCCTTTTGAAGTTATCTCGCACCTGATACTTGGGAGAATTATGATTGGACTGTAACTGTGATGCCAAGGGGAGGGGAATGGGCTATTCTATATATCAATCGCTTTCGCGCCTAAATATTCAGATTTCGCTGCGCTATGCCTTTAATAATTTTTAATTAGTAAAAGTACACTTGATTTCCACACATGGAGTCTCGTTGTCTTTCTTTCCTAATTATTTAATGGAGAGGTGCTGACACTGGGCTTCAGATATGGGGAAAATTCCACAGACTGGTAGACAATGTAAAAGAAAGAAACAAGGATTTCTGCTGTATCCATAGCAAAGAGATTAACATACATTACGAGCTTGGAATTTGAATATTTTAAAAATCTGTCAGACAAATTTAAAGTGCTGAATTTGAAAAAAAAGAAAAGGAAACATTTGGTATTGAATGTTTTGCTTTATTGCTCTAATGTATTTTTATTCTTTTCATTTGTTTTATTCAGCCACAGACAAACAATACTGGTGTTGGCAGAGATAAACAATTCAATTCAATTTATTAGATTTATAGGCTGCCCAATCCCGGGGGACTCTGGGCAGCTTACAAGAACAAGAAAAGAAAAACAAAAACAAAGTAAAAATAAAAAATAATTTAAAAATTCACCAACACGCATACATTCTGATCGGGGCTGGACCCTACATAATAAGGTCAACAGCCCCTGGTCTGCCAGAACAGCCAGGTTTTAACAGCTTTTCTGAAGGCCATGAGGGTGGGTGAGGTCCGGACCTCTGGGGGTAGCTGATTCCACAGGTCAGAGCAGCCACAGAGAAGGCTCTCCTCCGAGGCCCTGCCAGCCGGGCGTCCTAAGGAGGCCCACTCTGTGGGATCTTATCAGCCATTGGGAGGTGTGTGGCAGTAGGCGGTCTCGCAAATACGCTGGTCCTGAGCCATGTAGGGCTTTAAAGGTAATGACCAACACCTTGAATTGTGTTCGGAGACCAATTGGCAGCCAGTGCAGCTCGCGGAGGATAGGTGTAATATGGGTGTATCTCGATACACCCAATATCACTCGCGCGGCTGCATTCTGGACTAGCTGTAGTCTCCGAACGCTTTTCAAGGATAGCCCCATGTAGAGCGCATTGCAATAATCCAGCCTTGAGGTGACAAGGGCGTGAGTGACTGTTTGAAGTCCACCCCGATCCAAGTAGGGCCGCAATTGATGCACCAGGTGAACCCCCTGGTCACAGCCGACAAATGGTGTTCCAGTGTCAGCTGTGGATCCAGGAGGACCCCCAAATTGCGGGCCCTCTCTGAGGGGTGTAAATTTTCACCCCCCAGGATCAAGGATGGACTGTCTGTACTGTCCTTTGGGGGCAGCATCGACAGCCACTCAGTCTTGTCGGGATTGAGCACGAGTTTGTTTACCCCATCCAGATCCTGACAGTTTCCAGGCATCGGCACATCACGTCCGCCGCTACATTGAGCTGGCATGGGGCAGATAGATACAATTACGTATCATCTGCATATTGATGGTACTTTATCCCGTGCCATAATATGATCTCACCCAGCGGTTTCATGTAGATGTTGAATAGGAGGGGGGGATAGGACCGAACCCTGTGGCACCCCACAATTGAAGGGCCTAGGGATCGACCTCTGTCCCCCGACCAACACCAACTGCGACCTACTGGAGAGGTAAGAGGAGAACCACCGTAGAATGGTGCCTCCTACCTCCTCCAGACGTCGCAGAAGGATACCATGGTCGGTTCCACCACAATTCCGCGAAGCCCTTATCCGCGGAGATATAAGTGCGTAGTGGTAATCTGCGCCATCCGAATCGCTAAAGCAAATGCGACGCTAGCGCGGCGTCATCACCGTGTGCAGACGCAATCGCGCTAACATGTTGCAGCTGTCAAATTCAAATGGCAAACCATCGCGCGCTGTCAAACCATCGCGTGCACTTTGCAACTGTGAAACCTTTCAACGTTAAATAGCAGCTACCCTCACAGGTTCAAAGCGGAATCACCAACAGTCAACCAGGCAGCAAATCTAAATATATACAACTTTCAAGACATCTTGCTGCAATTTTGCCAACATATGCAGGGCGTGAACGTACAGATTGCCTACGTGCAATATCTCATAATATTGACTTCTAAATTAATTGATTTGTTGACATAATAATTTTGAGTAATTTAAAACTTAATGTATTTTATTTTACTTAGTGACATAATATGCTTCTACTGTTGACTTTTTTATCTTAGTGACATAATAAGCTTCTAGTTCTGACTTTTTATCTTATTTAATGACATAATATGCTTCTACTGTTGACTTTTTATCTTAGTGACATAATAAGCTTCTAGTTCTGACTTTTTATCTTATTTAATGACATAATAAACTGAATTATTGATTCTATAATCGATATCTTTATTCCATTTGATGCAACATAATAAACTTTTAGTAGTACATTTTACTGTCTTTATTCTGTAACCCCTAACCCTAACCCCTAACCCTAACCCTAACCCTAACCCTAACCAAAACAAAACCCCTAAACCTAACTGATTTAGGGACATAATAAACTTAATAACACAAAATAATAAATAAATAATAATAAAACTAGTCAGCAAAACTGATTGATTTGATGCAACAAAATAAACTTTTATTTACATTTCACTGTTTCAAAACATTCAAAAGCTGCATTTTACATTTAAAACAAACATTAAAAAAAACATTCAAAAGCTGCATTTTACATTTAAAACAAACGTTAATTTTTACTGTGGTTAAAACAAACGTTAACCTTTCCTAGCATTCAAAAGCTTCAAAATACAAAATCCTTTCAAGACTCATAGCATTCAAAACAAACGTTAACTTTTCCTAGCATTCAAAAGCTTCAAAATACAAAAACCTTTCAAAATTCGAAGCATTCACTTTTTCGCGCTGCCGTCGTCGCGTTGATATCGACACGGTAATGTGGGCGCTCTAATGACGACGCATACTTGTCGACGCTTATTTGTCGGCGCTTTTTTGACTAGCGCGGTTTTGTCGTGCCACGACCATGGTCGATGGTATCGAAAGCCGCTGAGAGGTCAAGAAGCACCAGGATAGAGGAATGCCCTCTATCCCTAGCCTGCCAGAGATCATCGGTCAGTGCGACCAAAGCGGTTTCTGTGCTGTACCCAGGCCTGAAACCAGACTAAAAGGAATCCAGACTAGCACTTTGTGGCCTAGATAATCTACTCAGAGAATGATGAAGGGGAAGCAATGAGTCATGAGCATCCTTTGCGTATTATTTTTATTTTGTATTTTATAACCAATTATTGGCTCCCTCCCACCTCCCTATTTTCTGACCATTGTGAAATTGATTCTGATTAGTGAAGAGCAAGAGTCAGCCAGGCCAAAGGAAAACTCAGGAAAAATAGCAAGAGTTAGCTGAGGGATGAGGTTTGCCCTAGGAAAAGCAGAGTAAGGAAAACACCTTCTGTGTTTTAGTTATTGAAAATGACTACTTATATAGAATATAAGACACATCAGAATATAAGACTCACCAAGGGTTTTTTTAAATAATTTTTTTTATTTTTTATTTTCAAAACAAGCAACCTTCTTTACATGCTGTAGAAAGTATATCAGTTGGTTATAAAAAGACTTTCATGCATCTCTTCCACAGTCTTCAAACATAATTCATATTAACTCAAGTATTTTAACTCAGACTTTTATACATATTACCATCATCATATCCCCATTTTCATTTGACTATAATTATTTAAACATCCTTCATCATAAAATATACCAAAATTTAATACATAACCACATACTGGCCTTTCATTTACTATTGCTAAAATCCTCCATTGACACTGAATCCTTATGTCCATAATATTTAATAACAAAATTTCTAGTCCTCCTTTCCAAATCACTGTTTACAATTTACATCCAGTTTCCTTATGTTGTACCCATATCTATATATATGCTGTTATCCTTATCTCTCCTTTATTTAACTATATCCTGTATCATAACATTTTCCCCCTAATAATCAAAGCTTTAACTGTATCTAACTTAGTTCTTTTTTATTAACCTTTATATATAATCCAAAGGGATTTCTAATCTTCCTTTCATGGGTACCATTCAATATTCATATCCAATTATTACTCATCATGACACTACACATTGTATAAAATAGTAACATTATCAATTATTTATTTAACTATATCTATTGTCACTAAATTTCACTAAGTTTAACTAGTTTTCAATTATACTCTTCCATCTATCAATCTGTATCTTTTCAGTAGCAAAACAGTCTCATATCTTCTGCCATTTGTGGTGTCATCTCCTTAATCAACTTTGTATGGACTCCTCTTAGCAACTCCTTGCTTATAAAATCTATCATGTAATCTCGATGCCCTTCTTCTGTTTCCTTAATCAGCTTATCTTTGATTATCAGTGGTGTTATCAATGATATTGCTAATAAAATGTCTCTCTTTAAGTCCATAAATTCTTTTGTTTTTTCTTCTTCTGTATCTTGCCATCTGGGATAAATTTCCCCTCCATTTAATTCCTCTTTCAGTATCCCACTCTTTCGATTTTCAGAGATAAACCATAAATATCAGCAAATTTAATTTCTTTATATTCAGTTTCCACTTCAGTTTTTGGGGTTTTAACCACCACGTTTTCCACTTGATAAACATCCTCAACTTCTTCATCATATTTTGCTGTTAGATGCTCTAAGTGTTCCAGCTTCTTCTCTATCCTCTCATATGTATTTGATAGTTTCAGTATTTCTGACACTATCTTTTGCAGACTTAAGGTTTCTTTCTGCTGTTGAAATTGTGCCATTATCTCCAGCTAACAAACGCAGCTGCTCTGGCTTGGAAGGTTAATAAAATTAAGCATAGATTCACAATAACGTTTTGTTTTCACTTTTCTCTGATTAAAGATATACTTCAAAGGGACATCTGTATGCTTTTCTTCTTATCACTCTCTATAACCAAGCAGTAAAACCTTGTAGTGCCAAAGCAAAATAATCAGTGAGAGAAAAAAAGAGTGTTTTGTTTCCAATACACAAACATTTCAGCCTCCGAGTAGCAGTGTTATGTTGCAATTTTCCTTGTTTCTTTTTGTATCTTTTTTGTATTTCAAGTTTAAAAAAAGTCCAATTCTTAAATGAGTTAGGAGAACACCCACAGTAATGAAAGAGGAAAATTTTAGTCCATAGGTTACAGAGAATAATAAAAGAAAAAAATAGAAGAAAGCGTAGTCCATTTGGTTTAAAAGATTTGCATAAATCCCATCCATAAAAATAGCATTTAAAAAGTAAGATAACCCCCTGTCCAAAACCATTCCAGATTTAATTCCGCCACTTATTTCTTCTGTTCTCCAATTTAAATTAATTTTAAGCTTTTTATAGGCAGTCTCTTTTTAAAACGGTAAAAGTTCCTCACCAGCTGGAAACACTTTCTCTTACAATAGCCTTCTGTTTTGGAGCCGCCCCGACTTTGTCAGCCTTGGCTGGATATTTTGTCGCCAGCTTGAAGAACTTCTCTTGCATTGATCAGGGACTTTGCGATGTCCCTGAGGTCAGCAAGATGTATTCTTCCTGTTCACCATCTCTTTGGGACAGGTTAGGTCCGATTGGATCATCCAGCAGCAAAAGTATCAGCTGCAGTCTCCGAGCATCGAGACCACACATCCGTATCGTCATGATGTTGGCTCCTCCTCCAAGACACACCAAGGTTTTGAAGAGGCAAATAAAAAAAACGGGTTTTGCACTCTGCAAACATCCCCAAAACGGCTCATTTTTTGCAAAAACGGGCCTGTTTCCCGCCCCGCAAAAAGGCAGAATAGCCTTTAAGGGGCTTGCAGAATGCTCCTGGGGGATCCCCCCCCCAAACAAGCAAAAAGCAGCCCATTTTTGACAAAAATGGGCCCATTTTTTGTCAAAAAAAATTGCATGCATAGCCTTTCGGAGGCTTATAGACTTTTCCTGGGGACTGGGTGGGGGGGCAAAATTGAGCAAAAAAACAGTGAATCAAGAAGAACCAATAATGTGGCCAGAGATAATCCTTCTCTAGATCATTAAATTAAACTACATTTATTGTTTCATCAAGGTGTCATTTTGCTTTGGTGAGGATATGATATATGGTGAATGGTTATTTTTTTATCACACTACTTAATTCTAAAGGCAATAAAAATATGTAAAGTTTAGAAGCTGTCCCCTTTCAAATTTAATGTAAGTGGTAGGAAAGGATTTGTAGAAAACTATAATTTGTATTATGAAGTAATGCTTTTTGCCCTTGCATATGGCCACACTAGGAGGATTCCAAGGGAATGGGAACAAAAAGCTATTCATAACAATTACCTATGCAGAGATTTCATTCCAAATTGAATAACGATTTGTTGATACTCAAGGGATACCATTAAACATGGAATAATGCATAATCTTAATCTTAACCTAAAATGAAGAATTAATCTTCCTGAATGTTTATTATGGCTGTTGCTATTCACTTTCAACCTATTATTTGTAGTGTTTCTTAGTTATCACAGCTGGGAATGACAACTTGGTCATTAAGGAAGTTACTATCAGTGGTGGGATTCAACCCACTTAACAACCAGTTCACCACAAATGTGAATGTGCGCACGGCTTTTGCACATGCACGGCTTCCAGCATGTGGTGAGGGTCTACTGATCAGCCTTTCGGGGCCTGTTCCGCTTCATCTGTGCTCTCCAGGGCAACGGCTGCTTCTCTCTGCTGCTGCTCTTTCTGGGACAGAGAGCGTCTCTTGTGCAATTTAGCAGCTGTGAGCCGCCACTTTCCTCTAAGTCCCATCCGGAAAGCATGCAGCACAGAGAAGCAGCCGCCATGTTAAATGCTGGTTCTCTGTGCCACACTGCTTTCCAGATGAGACTTAGAGGAAAGTGGTGGCTCACAGCTACTAAATTGCACAAGACACTCTCTCTCCCAGCAAGAACAGCAGCGGAGAGAAGCAGCTGCCAACCGGGAGAGCACATGGAGCATCTCTGCGAGTGACCGAGACTCGGCAAGGATGGAAGAAGCGGCTGCAAGATCTCCACTGCAACGCTTTACGGATGGGACTTTGTACAGGTAAGAAAAATCATCCAGTTCATTCCCAAACCACTTCGGCCTTCCTCTGCCCATGCTACCACCCCCAGCAGCCCTTTGTCTTAGAGGGCAGACCGCAGACTGAATAAATTGCTTCTGCCCCAGGAGGTCATAGTTTGAGGCCAGAGGGAGGAAGTGGCATATGGGCATAGGCCTGAAGCAAAGCCGGAGCTGGGGAATTGCGCATTCTCCGACCCGGCTGAGTTAAAGGACAAATGGGTAGTGGTTCTGGGGCAAGGCTGGAGCCAGGAAATGGTGCATTCCCTGACTCAGCTGAGGCAGGTGGCGAGCAGACAGCAGCTCTGGGGCAAGGCTGGAGCTGGAGAATGGCATGTCCCTGGGCCCCAACCTGAGACGAAGGACGAGCGGGCAGCATGCTTACCTTTGGTGAGCATAGCAGATGAAGCCCAGAGATCAGTGGACGGCTTGGCCCACGTGGTGAAGGGAAGATAATATACAGGGCGGGGTGGAATGGGCGAGGCTAGCCGGTGGTCGATTTTACTGGTTCTCTGAACTGTGCAAAATCATAACAACTGATTCGCCCAAACTGGTCTGAACCACTTAAATCTCACCCCTGCACCGAGTGAAAGTAGAACTGTCCTCATGATCTTCAGCTTTCCTTTCCTTTGCAGACTTGCAAAGTTCCTAAACAAGGGCTTTGTTCACAGTTACTTTTCATTACCATTGTAACTGTGCTATAACATATAACATGCTATATGAGGCAGTCGCTAAAGGAGGACTACTTATAATGAAAATTATGCTTGGGTTTTTCAAACTTTCCAAAGTATTCCTTTAATGGAAACTCCAAGTGGCACTGAGACCTTAAGTGCTGCATTTGTGCTTTATAAATTTATTTAAAATAACAGCATATTTCTGAAGAAGTACTGCTAAAGCTTTGATTCACTTATTTAACCAGATAAAGCAGATTTTATAATCAACATTTACTATTTTGTTTTACTATTTTATTTGTTATTCTTATTTATTCACCAGTTCTCCTTCTGAATGCCAGACTCCAGAGAGATATTTAATATCTGACATGTTTTTCTGTCTCATTTTGTTTTTTTCAGTCTGACAACTGATGAGCATGGGGTGTTATTTTCTTCAGTGATCCAATGACTGTATGCTGCCCTCTGATCCTTAGCCTCAGGTAAAGGAAAAACAGAAGTGAAACAAATAATCTCTATCATGCTTGGAATGTACATTCCCCAATGAGGAAGTTCCAGTGACTCAAAAAAAAGAAAAGAAAAGGGGAAGAGAAACTGTTGAGGCTATAACCTGTTTTTCCAGTTTTAGAAGCAACATAGGGGACAAAGACTCATCACCTATACCTATGAAAACAAAATAGGAAAGTGTCAATCATATGGATTTTTAATCAACTCGAACATTGTTTCTAATTCATACTTTCATAACATCATGATTTAAGAACTGAATGATAGAAAAGTAACTATTTTTCTAGGAAGAAATATTTAAATCAAATTTCCTACAACAGGGAAAGAACCAGTTTAGTGTAGTGGTTAAGGCATCAAGCTAGAATATGGCACTAGACTTATATACTGCTTCATAGTGCTTTTACAGCCCTAAGCGGTTTACAGAGTTAGCATATTGCCCCCAACAATCTGGATCCTCATTTTAGCCACCTTGGAAGGATGGAAGGCTGAGTCAATCTTGAGCCTGGTGAGATGCGATCTGTCAAACTGCTGGCAGCTGGTGATCTGCAGAAGTAACCTGCATTCTAACCACTGCCCACCTTGGCTGTAAGGATACTGTGAGTTCAAGTCTTGCCTTAGGCACAAAGCCAGTTGAGTGACTTGTGCCAGTCACTCTCACTCAACTTGAGGAAGCAGACAATGGTAAACCATTTTGGAAAAACCTTGCCCAGGAAACTGCAGGGACAGGCAGTCACCAGCAGTCAAAACTGACTCAAAGACACACACACACACACACACACACACACACACGCACACGCACACTACAAACACACACAGACAGCCCAGGGATAGGGAAACTGCAGCTCTCCAGACGTTTTTGGAATCCAATACTCAACCTTAGATACATGAATAGAAATCAAAATCAGATTTTTAATTTTTTTTAATTAGCCAGCTTGCTTAATAGTTTTGGGAAATACTATTCCGATACTATAATGTGACTTAACCCCATCATTTGACAAAATATGATATCATATATTGATTAGCAAACTAGTGAAGGTGGATTTATAACTGATTTATAAGCTATATAAATGATTTCTCATCAATGGTTTCTTAAACTAAAACAGGTTGTCAAGTACATTCTCATAAGGCTTTGGTCCTGATTCTAGTACTCTAACATTTTCCTGAATAGTTTCATTGATAAGATGAGTAGCCAGAGTTCTAATAAGATAAGCCCATGAGTTCAAACTGGAAGATTCTCAATGTTCTAGCAAGTCCTTAAGAAGACAAAAACAAAATTTAAAGAACTTGTTCAACCAGAGGCAAACTTAAATAAAAGAATGTAATTTAATAGAAGGAATTACAAAATCTCTTAGTAAGTAAAATGAAATTGTATGCATAGTTACAGGATTGCGGATATTTGGTAAGGCTTTGCAGTACTTCATAAATACTGTGGAAAAGGTGTTATGCAATTGCACCAAAAAAGGAAGACTTCACCCTCACTTTGTCAGTATCTTTTAAATGATACTGAAAAACAAGGTAGCAGCTTTTTCTATCTTTCAGCTGCAAGCTCCAGTCTCCAATTTCAAAGACTATTTCGACACTGGAATTCAATTAAGAGGGAGTGACCCAAAAAACCAATCGAATTAGGAAATGCTTGTGATTTTAAAGCCCTTACTCTGTTAGTTGAAACAATTACAAATTTCTGTAGACACTAAAAATGTTCGTCTGTTAACAAAAATGTCTAAAATAACTGTAATTAACTTCTGGTGAGAACAGGTTAAATTACTCATAATCTGCTGAAAGGCAACATGTCAAAGATTTTGAACTAAGGAAAGGGAATAAAAATAGGCAGGATTAACAGACTTGTCCATTGAGTTTCTTACCCAGCAATAATTTTTGATGAATATTCCTTATAACGAGCCGCAGGGGCATAGTGGATAGACTGCAATACTGCAGGCTATTCTGTTGACTGCTGGCTGCCTGCAATTTGGCTGTTTGAATCTCACCAGGCTCAAGGTTGACTCAGCCTTTCATCCTTCCAAGGTGGGTAAAATGAGGACCCAGATTGTTGGGGGCTGTGATTATTTAATGTTAAATCCCCTAAAGGATGAGGCAGGAGGCGTCTGAGGTATTAAACAGAACCGTTTTATTAACAGGCTTTCGCAAGCTATATAAAAGTAGACCGGCACCCCCTCCCTGCTTGACAGCTATTTATACGGAGCTGTCAAGCAGGGAGACCAATAGCCACGCATTTGACAGCCCGGCAATGGCAGGTCGCGCCTGATTGGTTCTGGCGCACCTGGCTGTTGCCGAGCTGTCATTCGTAAGTCCGAGGACTTAACATCTTTTCCCCCCCAGCGAGGGTGCATGCGTCAAAAGTGGCGCATGCGTACTCTTGCAGGTAGGCAGGCGGATGACGGACATGCCCAGAACACCTCAGTTGAAGAGGCAGTGCTGGAGAGGTAAACGTCCCCGTAATAGCTCCTCCCTGGAGGGAGTGGAGCTCCGGGTGACATCACTGCGGCCTAGGCCAGGAGGCAAAATCCTTGGAAAAGGTAGGCTGGGCAGAGGGGGTGTGGTTTGGACAGGCGGGTTTGTTTGAACAGGCCAGTAGGCAGCCAAGGGGTTTGGGAGGCCTGACAACGGAAGGCCTAACTAGGCGGAACGAGGGAGAGCAAGGGCGGATTGAGCTGCGGCAAAGGGGAGCTGAGTCCCAGCGCCTGGGCAGGAATGGCCTGGCTCGGGGAAGGCCATCGATGGTGAGGCTTGTGGAAACAGCAGCAGATCCAGGGCAGGCTGCAAGATGTCGGCAGCTGGCCTCTGCATGTCAGTTTGACTGGAGGGCTCTGGAGGGTAGCGGCGCCTCAGTTGATCCAGATGGCGCCGCCACTTGCAGCCATCGGGTAGGTGGACCCTGTAGGAAACGGGGCCAGTTACATCAGTGACAGTGGCAGGCACCCACCGGGGGTCCCCTGAGTAGTTCCGGGCCCATAGCAGATCTCCCACAGCAAAGGAACGGGATGGGTGCCCCAGGTTGCCAGGCTGAATCCCTGAATAGATGGGGTGTAGTCTATCCAGGGTGGTCCATAGGCGGCGACACATCAACAGTTCCACGGGGCTTTGCAGCATGAGGGGACAAGGAGTGGAGTGCTAAGCCATTAGGTAAGCATCCACCCTTGCCTGCCAGTCACCATGGTCCAAGCGACCCAAAGCCTCCTTGGCCGAGCGGACCGCCCTTTCCGCCCGGCCATTGCTGGCTGGATGGTAAGGGGCAACCGGCGCATGGCGGATCCCTTGGGCAGCCAGGAAAGCCTGGAAAGCCTGGATGGGAATTGCGGGCCGTTGTCGGACACCATGATGTCCGGCAACCCGTGGATGGCAAACAAGCGCCGCAAGGCCCACACAGTACTCTCCGCAGTGGTGGAGCACATAAGCACCAACTCCACCCAGTGAGAGTAGGCATCCACAGTGACCAGGAATACCTGGCCGTGGAAGGGACCCACAAAATCGAGGTGAAGGCAGGACCAGGGCCTGCGAGGCATCTCCCACTCCCTAGAGGACGTGGAGGGGGAAGCAGGGTGGGACACCTGGCAGGGCTCGCACCTCCCTGCCCAGGCCTCGATGTTGTCATCCAGGCAGGTCCACCAGGCATAACTCCGGGCCAGCGCTTTCATGCACGCCACCCCGGGGTGGTCTGCATGGGGACGCTGGAAGACCTGGTAGCGGAGGGCAGAAGGGATGACCACCCAGTCACCCCATAGTAGGCAACCGCAGTGGAGAGCTCCAGCTGACGAGTTTTAAAGGGGCAGCCTTCTGGAGGGACGCCCCCCGTAGGCCAGCCCCTCAGGACCCATGCCATGACCTGAGAGAGGACAGGGTCACCTTGTGAGTGGGCGGCCACATCAGTGGCAGTGAGAGGAAGGTCCAACTTGGCGATGGAGAGAACCAACAGATATGGGACCGGCTGGGGGTCAGAGCAGGAAAGGGGGTCAGTGGCTGAGGGCATCAGCATGCCCTAGCTGCTTGCCTGGTGTCTCAGCGCATAGGAATACGCTGCAAGAAACTCTGTCCAATGGGTCATCCTGGGAGACAGGATGGGGGGGGTCGGCCTATCAGCAGCCAAAAGACCAAGGAGTGGCTTATGGTCAGTGTAGAGGGTAAAGTGCCAACCATACAAATAATCGTGGAACTTTTTAACCCCGGACACCGCAGCCAGAGCCTCCTTGCTGATCTGGCTGTAGTTCCTCTCAGCCGAGGAAAGTGTCCGGGAGTAAAAAGCAATGGGGGCCTCCGAGCCATTGTGCAGAACATGGCTCAGGACTGCCCCAAAACCCACAGGAGAGGCGTCACAGGCTAACGTCAGGGGCATCTTGTCACTATACTGCACTAAGACTGCCTCTGATGTCAGCATGGCCTTGACAGCCGTGAACGCATGCGCTTCGCGGCTGCCCCATTGCCAGGCCGCGGATCGGTCGAGCAACCAATGCAGAGGCTCGGCTAGTGACGTCTTGTGTGGGAGAAACGGCGCGTAAAAATTTAAAAGGCCGAGGAATGCTTGCAGCTCCGCCTTGGAGGTGGGTGCAGGGGCATCCTTGATGGCCGCAACTTTAGAGGGGGTGGGGTGGATTCCCTGGGCGTCAATCATGAAGCCCAGAAATTCCACTCTAGGCACAGCAAAAGAACACTTGCTGAGCTTTAATTTGAGACCCGCGCCCCTGAAACGGTCGAAGACCTTCCGAAGTACTTCGATGAGCCCTGAGCGGCTGGTTGCAGTGATCAGGACATCATCGAAGTATGGGACAACGCCAGGGAGCCCATGGAGCAAGCGCTCCATGAGGCTCTGGAAGATCCCCGGGGCAACGGAGACGCCGAATTGAAGGCGGCGACAGCGGAAAGCCCCGCGGTGGGTGATGATGGTCTGGGCAGCCGCTGCATCGTCATCCACCGGGAGCTGCTGGTAGGCCTGCGCCATATCCAGTTTGGCGTAAGTGCAGCCCTGCCCCAAGGAATGGAGCAGGTGCTGCACAACAGGGACTGGATAGGGGTTTGCCTGGAGGCCAAAGTTGATGGTCGACTTGTAGTCGGCACATATCCTGATGGAACCATCGGCCTTCATGGGGACCACAATGGGGGTCTCCCAGCGTGAGTGGTCAATGGGCTCCAGGATCCCTGCGCCAACAACTTATCCAGTTCAGCATCAACCTTAGGCCTCAAGGCAAAAGGCACCCTGCGGGCCTTCAGCCGGACGGGGTTAACCTGGGGGTCTAGGTTGAGGGAAATAGGTGTCCCCTTATACCTCCCCAGCTCCCCATTAAAGACATCGGCGTAGTCCACCAGGATGGCCGTGATGTCAGGGGGCATGTCCGCCACAGAATTCTCCCCAGAAAGGGATAAGCTCAGGGGGGGTGAACCAATCCAGCCCCAAGAGAGCCGGCAGAGGCTTCTGCACCACCAAAACCTGTAGGAAACAGCATTTACCCCCGTACTCCACCCGCACCCTATAGCAACCCAGGGTAGGAATATGAGTCCCCTGGTAGTCTCTGAGCATGGTGTCCGGGGGAGACAGCTGCGCTTTGGGGACTCCCGGGCACAGGCGGGTGAAGGTGGCCAATGACAGGAGAGACCGGGAGGACCCCGAGTCCACCTCCATGAGGCAGGGGGACCCCTCGATGGAGACCGTGACAATGATTTTATTCGTACCAGCCATGGCTTGGCTGACCAACACTGCAGGGGTGGCAGGACGGTCTTCTCCCAAGGCATAGCAGTCAGCTCGGTGGGTCTGCTGGCAACGGGGCAGCTGGTTCCTGGGTGGTGCAGGCGGACCGTAGGCCAGTAGAGATGGGTCGGACTGAGTTGGAGGCAGCAGGGTGGCCCGGCAGACTTGGGCCAGGTGCCCTTTCTTGCCGCAACAGCGGCACATCGAAGCCTTGAAGGGGCAATACGCCCGGGCATGAGCGGCTAGGGTTTGCGGAGGCTGTTGCCACCGGGGAATGGCTCGGAGGCGGTCGACCTGGTCCTTGTAGATTGGATCCGGCAAGGGGGCCAGCTCGTCTATCAGGCAGGTCGATTGCGGAGAAGGCAGGGGAGGCAATGATGGTGATGCAGGCAAAGGAGGCAGGTAGCTGGCCATCTCTACTGTTGACTGCTCCGAGAGTTCCGCAGCCCTGGCCTCGTCGACTGCCTGTGGCAAGGTGATGTCTGCCCTGGAGAGGAGGCGCCGCTTGAGGCGGATGTCCTTCACCCAGCAGACAAATTGCTCTACCAGGTTGTCCTCCAGATCGGGGAATTCACATTGAATGGCGGCAACCCGTAGCGACTGGAGGAACTGGCTGATAGATTCAGATTCTTTTTGGACACACCGGCGGAAGGCATACCAGCATGTGGTCTTAGAGGGAGTTGGGGCGTAGTGATTCTTTAACCCCTCCATGAGCTCGTCCCAGCTAAGTTTGTAAACGGGTCTCGGAGCCGCGAAGGAGCGGGTCATCCCGAACATCTCGGGGCCGTAGGCACTAAGGAAGAAACTGCATTTCCGAGCCTGCGAATACCCCTGCTGGGTATTAGCAATAAGGAAGCATTCAAAACGCTCCAAGAAGGTGGCCCATGATTCGCCAGCAGTCCCGAACGGAACGAACGGAGGCATTGCGGCCATAGTTAGATGCCGTTTAAATGATAGCGAGACGCGGCGAGAATTGTCCGGCAGTGCGGAGTGCCTAGCAGACTAAGCTTGCTTGCCTCTGTAGGTTGTGGCTCAGAGCCAAGATCCCACCAGCTCGTCGCCAGTGTTAAATCCCCTAGAAGGATGAGGCAGGAGGCGTCTGAGGTAAATTAAACACAACCGTTTTATTAACAGGCAATCACAAGCTATATACAAGTAGACCGGCACCCCCTCCCTGCTTGACAGCTATTTATACGGAGCTGTCAAGCAGGGAGGCCAATAGCCGCGCGTTTGACAGCCCAGCAACGGCAGGTCGCGCCTGATTGGTTCCGGCGCGCCTGGCTGTTGCCAAGCTGTCATTTGTAAGTCCAAGGACTTAACATTTAACACAATATAAAGGCGGACAGCAAGGAGCTTGAACCAGAAGCTTGTCTTTACTCAGCAGCAACCATCTTACAACAACTTCCTGCCCCCAGATCACATGACTAGAAATGTTAACTGTTTCCTAACATGAATAAAGAACTGGGCATAACAATTGAACTTGAGATATAACATAAAACATACACATCATTACAGGGGCAATATGCTGACTCTGTAAATGGCTTAAAGTGGGCTGTACAGCACTATAAACGGTATATAAGTCTAAATGCTATTGCTAATGCTATAATGCCAAATCAGATCAATATCTGGGAGGAAAATGTGTAGCTTTGTTTTCATTAAAACCTGAATACCAATTCCAAATAGGGGCATTGTACTTTTTAGAGTTTCATTTTCATTCATTATAGAGAGCTAGTCCATTTTAGATTGGTTTCTCAAAAGTACTGTTCAAAAGTACTGTTCAGTATTTTATCACTGTCAAGACAAACATGGTCTCTGAAATTGAAAAATGAAAAGAGCAGGTTTTTACCAGATGTTGTACTGTTTGTTGTCTTTCCTTGAATTCTCCACCAAGAAATTATCAGATCCAGAAACTGCTGAAACATTTGTTTAGTTAAGATCAGGATCAGAAATAAAGCAGCAGTCCATTTAGTTTCTAAATATTATATGATACTTTTTCCGGTTTTATTTGGTTATATTTAGTGAAAAATGTTTCTCTACTGTAATTTCAAGTATGACCTTTTCAGAAATCTAAATACAAGTAGATTTTTTTCCTTTTTGCAATGTGTCTACACCTCTCATCTTTTTTTCTGTTTCCTCTTGAAAATTTGCTTCTCTTTTATTATGCAATGGAGGGATTTTTTTTGCATTTCAAATTGAAATCATAAAATGGACTGCTACCATTATATTCTCAGATCCCATCTTGAATGCTGTCCTGTTCTGGGCATGGCAAAATTAAGAGATACTGGAACAGATGGAAAGAAGCATAATTCAGTTCAAAAGGGAACCAGAGATAAATCTTAAGAAGAGGAATGAAGGGAAATCAGCATGTTTAGAAAAATAGATGATGGCAGGAGATATTACAGCACTTTTCAAATTCTTGAAAGGGTTTAAAACATAAGAAAATTGAGACCTATCTATGGTCTCAGTAGGTAGAAGATAATATAACAGCCTTATGTTATAGCAAGGAATATTTTGGCTCTTATAAGAAAAATTTCCTAGGAGTAAGGGGAATTTAATAATAGAAGATATTTACTTATGGATGGAAAACAAACAAACCCAGAAAATATCTGGGAAATAAATGCTGAAGTTAGCAATGCAACATTTTACATAGGATTGGCTTCTTTCTGTGGATTAATATTCACAGGATAAATACAAATGTTGAACACTACTTTATATAACATGTTCAAGTATAATCTCTGTCCCCATACTATCTACTGGTATAAATATAATCATTTTCTAAGCATTTTGTTGGAGGCCTCCAAGTTCCTTCATAGGGCTTTTCCAGACAGGGTGAGGTTCCAATAATAGATCAGAGTGAATACTTTGTTGAATATTTGATACTTCAACCAAACCTTTATAGGTTTTTAATATTATAATATTGCTCTACCAACTGCAAAATTTCTACTAAGAAAGGACTTTTGTGTGTGGAAGTATTAAAATATTATTGTAGAATAATAGGGAGAATACAGCAGAATAGGGAGAATACAGCAGAAAAGTATGCCAG
Organism: Thamnophis elegans; assembly: GCF_009769535.1. Taxonomy (NCBI): domain Eukaryota; kingdom Metazoa; phylum Chordata; class Lepidosauria; order Squamata; family Natricidae; genus Thamnophis; species Thamnophis elegans. The sequence continues at coordinate 17,450,059 of NC_045550.1, forward strand.
ATGCATTTCCAAACATTTCTGCTTTGAAGCTATCACTCTGGGAATCAGAACTGAGCAAAGGAGTCATTCTATTTCTCTCCCACTCTCTCTTGCCAACCATGGATGTGAGGAAAAATAGGAAAAGGTAGGAGGAAAAGTAGGTCTTTTGATACTGGTTTCCCAGCATCCAAAAATGCACTTTCCCTCGTGGAGCTGTGATTGAAGACCCTATGTACTGTATATAACAGAGGCAATATGAATTTAATCAAAAACAACATCAAATTGTGAAGTGCAATATAAGCTAGAGATACTTGTTTCATTGCTAACAGATATAAGGGTTCAGAATAATTGTAATTTTGTGATAATGATTATGTGATTTATGGAAGAATGTTTGTACAAAAGTTGTCATTGGATAGTTGGGGAAATATATTTTGACTAACTCTTCCATATTGGTATTTTTAAAACTATTATACAGTGTTCAGGTAAGGAAATAAGTTAACAAATGTTACGTGTTTTGTATCTTCATTATTAATTATTTCTACTTTATATCATTTTTTCAACATTTTTATTTTTTCTCAGATTCCCTTTTTGTTTGTTTGATTTTTTTTTATGGGATATTTCTCTTAAAACATTGAAAAAGAATAGGAAATACATCTTATTTAAAAGGGAAGGAGCTAATGTATAGTTTTCCAAAACATTTGAGAAGCATATGAGATTTTCCCCCTGCAAATCTTGCCGTGACAAAAGGCTTGAATCAATCATTCTTTTCATCAATATATTTTGCTGATGGCAACAGCTTGTTCCAATAATTGTTAACAGTCTGCATCTATTCTATATGTAAAATTGTCCGACCCAGGTGGACTTGGGGAGTGGGACGGAAAGAGGAGCCTGAGGAACCACTAACTGGGGTCACGAGGAGGAGGCCCAGGAAACCAGCTGCTGACTGGCGTGGATCTAAGGAGGAAGACTACAAGATGTCACAAGCCATAAAACTCCTCGAAGAGGCGTGGGGCGAACGCCGGGCTCGAGAGAGTGGTGTGGAAAGAGGACCAGCGGAGGAACTAGAGAGAAGGTACCCGTTGCATAGCTTAAGGGAGCCTGGAGGGGGCCGAAGGGGAATGTGCACAAGAAGACCCAGCACCAACCTCTCCCCCTGCAGCTAGAGACATTCCGAGAGCGGGGGGGCAGGCGACGTCGGATGGCTAAGGTCCCACCCTTAAGCATAAAATATGATGGAGAACCCAGTGGTTTGGGGTGGTTTATAATTCAGGTCTGGATTCGGATGAAGCTAAAGTAAGAATAGTGTTAATGGCTCTAGAGAAGAAAGCAGCTGAATGGATTGTCGGATTACATAATAGTGATTCCCCTCGCCTAAGAGACTTTGATGATTTTATGGCCACAATGAGAAGACGCTTTGATGATCCTCTCACTGAGCGCCGGGCTAGAATCAAATTTACGACCCTCAGACAGGGGAAGAAGACTGTGCCTGAATATGTACAGGAATTTCAAGAATTGTTAGCTTATATGTGAGGATGGTCTGAAGAGGCCTTATTAGATCATTTCGCGGATGGCTTGAACAAAGACGTTTACCAGCAATGTGTAAACAGAAGACTCCCCCACCGCTTAGAACCTTGGTACAAACATGCTGCAGACGTTGAGTGTGACTTGGCTAGGCTCCATTACAAGGAGGAGAAAGAAACTGAGGATTCCCCCACCACCACCACCACCAAAACCCTCTTCCCAAAGGTGATAAAGGGAGGGAGAGGAGGAGCTGCAGGCAAGCCCAGGCCTTCCGTCTGTTTCCGCTGTGGGAAGGAGGGGCACTGTGCTGTAAATTGCCGAGTCAAGATGGCCCACACCGCTCCGCACCCCCCCCCCCCGAAGAGAGAAAAAACCAGAGAAACCTCCCAGCAAGAAAAGGGAACCTGCTCTGACGTGGGAAGAATTGTCTCGTCGCTTCAAAGCTGAGGAAAGAGGGAGCAGAAGCCCCAGTTCGTCTGATGACAGTGACTCTAAGAACACTGACCGCTGGGTAAGTTCCCGTTCGGGGCCCATGCTTGTCCCAGTTGAACTTAGGGCGCCCTCTGGTGGCACACAAGAAAAACTTTTGGCTCTTTTAGACTCTGGTTGCTCATGTTGCATCATAAGCCCAGATATAGTTGAAAAAATGAGGTTAAGACTGAAAGCTTTAAAAATCCCAATTGCATTTTGCCAGTTAGATGCTCTATTGCAGGAGGCATCCCTGCACATTTTGCAATGGAGCCCATCGAAATGTGGTTGGGAACCCACCAAGAGATGATAACATTTATTGTAGCCCCTGGAATGGACCGCCCCCTGAGGGGGGGATGGAACATCTGGAGTCTGATAACACTGGGCTCAAACTGGCAGCCAGAGGGCAAGAAAGGATTGAGGGGGAGGAAAAAATCCCGAAGGAATATTGGGACCTTAGAGATGTTTTCAGTGAAAAATCTTCTGATAGATTGCCCCCTCACAGGGCCACTGATTGCACCATTGATATTCTACCTGAGGTGAAGCTTCCAAAACCCCAAATTTATTCAATGACCCCTAGGGAGATGGACGAAATGAGGAAATTCATTGATAAAAATCTGGAAAGGGGCTTCATTGAACCAGCAAGACCCAAGGTAGCAGCCCCAGTGTTATTCAGAGAAAAGAAAGATGGCTCCTTTCATTTGTGTGCTAATTTTAAAAATTTGAACTGCATTTCCGCCCAAAACCTCACCCTTTACCACTGATGAAGGACATGCTGGCGCAACTAGGAAAGGGAAAGATTTTCACTAAATTAGACCTGCGGGAAGCATACTATCGCATCAGAATTAAGGAAGGGGATGAGTGGAAAACTGCATTCAACTGCCCCCTTGGTTGCTTCCAGTTTCGAGTAATGCCGTTTGGCCTCCAGGGGGCGCCAGCGGTTTTCATGCAGTTAATTAATGAAGTTTTGTACGACCATCTTTACAATGGCGTGATGGTCTATCTAGACGATATCCTTATTTACATGAAAACATGTGAGGAACATGTGAAGCTTGTGCGCACAGTTCTAAAAAAACTACGCACGGCAGAACTATATGCCAAATTGTCCAAATGCGAATTCCATCAGGAGAGGGTGGATTACCTGGGTTATCAGATTTCCCACAAAGGGATTGAAATGGACCCGGCAAAGGTGAAAGCTGTCACCGAATGGGAAGCACCTCGCACACGTAAGCAATTACAGAGTTTTTGGGGATTTGCTAACTTCTATCGTCTTCTAGCCCCTCTTTTGCTAAAATCGCTCTTCCAATCACTAATCTCTTGAAGTCAAAAGGAGGGGCAAAACCCAGACCTAGCAAGCCTTTGAACTGGACTATGGAATGTCAGGCTGCTTTCAAGAAATTAAAACGCCTGTTTGCAGAAGAACCAGTCCTGAAACACCCTGACATGGACGCACCTTTTGTGGTCCAGGCTGATGCCAATGATGTGGCAGTGGGGGCAGTACTGCTTCAAGCAAATGCACAGGGGAAATTACAACCCTGCGCTTACACCTCTCGCAAGCTGACCGACACTGAGAGACGCTGGGCTATTTGGGAAAAAGAAGCTTTTGCTATTCGTTGGGCTTTGTCGACCTGGCGTCATTTTCTAGAAGGTGCTAAGCATCCTTTTGAGGTGTGGACTGAGAACAAAAACTTGGAAGCGTTGAAAACTCCCAGGAAACTGTCTCCCAAACAAATGTGCTGGGCACAACATTTCAATAGGTTCAATTTTACTTTGAAATACATTCCAGGAAGGAAGAATTTTATGGCTGATGCTTTGTCCAGGCTTCTACAGTACAACAGTTCAAAGCTCAGTGTTGTCCAACCTGTCATTCCCACAAGGAGTCTGGCTGCCCCGGTAGTCACCAGGAGTCAGACGACCTCTAAGCTAGAGGTCACACCAGACTTTATCTCTGAACTAAAGGGAGCTCTTGTAAAGGATGACTGGTTCCAGCAACATGTGAATGAATGCACCTTGAAGGATGGATTGGCTTGGATTGGTGCAAAATTATACATCCCTGCAACCATTAGAACCGGCGTCCTCCAGCAGGCTCATGACCGGACACTTTGGGTTCGTCAAAACCTTGCATCTCGTTAAGAGACAATTTTGGTGGCCGTCAATGAAAAAAGACATTGAGTCTTACGTGGCTAGTTGCCGCATTTGTGCCGCTGCAAAACGCCCTCCGGGAAAACCCCAAGGGTTGCTCCAGGCGGTAGCTCACCCGGAAGCCCTGTGGAAGGAGAGCTCTATGGATTTCATTGTTGAACATCCGGAGAGTCAAGGAAATACAGTAATCTGGGTTGTTACTGACTTATTCTCCAAGCAAGTTCATTTCATTCCTTGCTCCAAAATCCCATCCGCCAAATCTCTGGCTAAGATGTTCATCTCACGTATATATCGCTTGCATGGGGTGCCGGACCGCATCATTTCAGATAGGGGTGTTCAGTTCACCTCCCTGTTTTGGAAAGAATTCATGAAACTGATTGGCTCCGCCCAGGGCTTAAGCTCCTCCCACCATCCTCAGACTAATGGGGCCTGCGAGAGGACTAATTCTGTGCTGGAGCAATATCTTCATTGTTTCATCAACTACCAGCAGGATGATTGGGTGGAATTGTTGCCTCATGCTGAAGTGGCATACAACAATTCCGTGCACAGTAGCACGGGCTTTACCCCTTTCCGTGTTGTCTACGGGCAAGATTTTGTGCCCATCCTGGAGATTCCTCGCGAGAAACCACAAGTGTCCTCACTCTCCGAGTGGAGTGATCACCTTCGGGAGATGTGGCCTTTGATGCACCAGGTGCTGGATGCTGCACACCGCGCACATAAGAAACAGGCAGATAAGAAGAGATCTAAACCTCAGGACTATAAAGTTGGTGATTAGGTTTATTTGTCCACTAGATTTCTTCAAATGACTCAAAAGCCGAAGAAATTGGGCCCAAAATATGTTGGCCCATTTCCAATTGTCAAGATCATCAACCCTGTTTCTGCCCGTCTCCAATTGCCTAAACATCTCACCCGGGTTTATCCTGTTTTTCATGTTAATCTCCTAAAAAAGGAACATACTTCTCCATTGAGGACTCCTCTTCCTCCCCCGCCTGCCCTGCTTTTGGTAGAGGGGGAGCAGCATTTTGAAGTTTGGGAAATTTTGGACTCTCATAAACGGAGGAACTGTATTCAGTACCTTGTAGCTTGGAAACATTTTCCCCTATCGCACACTGAATGGGTTGACAAGTCCCATGTTCGGGCTCCTCGTCTGCTCAGCAAGTTCTATTCTACTTACCCTGACAAGCCTTGATTTCTATCTGGACTGCTAACTTCTCCCCTTCCCCTTTCTCTTTTCTGTGTCATGTTGTTCGTTTGTTTGTCTGTGTTCTTTCGTTTCTTCAGGTGTGACCGTCCTTTTCTGGGGAAGGGACGGATGTCAGCCTCTGCTTCGCTGCTGCTTTTCTGCTGCCATTGAAACGGGGAGGGGGGGCATGATATTTGAGAGGGGAATCATTATGTACTGGAGGATTGTTATTAGGAGCTGTCCTGACCATCTATCTGCGCATGTGGAAGAAGGGAGTTTCCCGCCAAGGCTAACTGTCCAGCATTCCAGCCTGATGATGCTTTTTGAAGACATCTCCCACCTGACGGTTGGGTGAATTATTATTGGACTATGAACTGGGGTGCCAAGGGGAGGGGATTGAATTATACATGATATCTATTGCTTTCGCGCCTTTTTACTCAGACTGAGCTTTGCTTTGCTACTCATCATTTGTAATTAGTAAAAGTACACTTAATTCTAAAGCATGGAGTTGAGTGGTTTCTTTCTTGATTATTAAACGAAGGAGCACCTGACACACAGGGGATGAGGCGTATGCACAGAGGGTGCGCACATTGCATTTTGGGAGTTCAGACACACACTTACGCTTTGGGCACTGACCAAAAAAAGTTAGCCATCACTGCCTTAGACAATTAAACGTTACTTTATCTGTGCAGTTATTTTAATTTAACCACAAATAGCCGAAAAGGTGAAATGGAAAGAAAGAATGCATGCTTGTGAAAATTTCATTAATGACAAAACTTCTGCAACTGCAAGCATGTTAATGGCAAAATAGAAAAAAACGACTCCGTAATAAGCAGGCATCTTGGAAAAATATGAGTTGAGTTGAATAATGTGAAAACCTTGGATAAGACTGCTAAGATTAAGATACTAAGCTTGTCAACTGGAAGATTTGAAACCTAAGCACTGTGATGGAGTGAGCTCCTGGTTCTGCCTCAGCTCATGCCAAAGTTGCAGTTCGAAAGTAAGCAAATGCAAGTAGATAAATAGGTACCACTTATTGGGAAGGTAACAATGCTCTGTGCGCCTTAGTTTATAGTCATGACGGCCACATGACCATGGACGTATCTTCATACAATGCTGGCTCTCTTAGTTAGAATTAGTACTGCCTAGAATTGATTAAAAATAAAGGGTGGATAAAAATCCCTAACTCAAGCAGTATAATCCTCTGTGCAATATCTATTCAAAAAGAATTCTCTATTAATCTTTTTGAGTTTCCTCTCAGATATATTATTTGTTATTTTGATTTTTTTTTGATAAATTGTTAGAATATAGTTATTTTTTCTAATCCAAACAGGACATTATTAGCTGCAATATTTTTCTGCTTTCTCTTCTCTTCTCTCCTCTTTTTCCTTTTCCTTCCTTCCTTCCTTCCTTTCTTCCTTCCTTCTTTCCTTTTTTTGTTTTTTTTAGAAAGTGGTACATCTGGTTCTCAATTCAATTGTTTTACAATTGACAGTTGGGGGAATTTCGTGGCTGATTTTCATAACAAAGAAACTTTTGTTTGGTGTTAACAGATGAGAAACAAAGACATGGGGAATAGCACAATGAAGGAGCACAGGGTTATTCTTTTTGTTGCCTTTATGTTACTAAAAATAGTCTCCATCTTACAATTACTGGGGTTTTTTTATGAATGTTTGCTGAATATTTATTCCACTGTTTTGAACATCTGAGGTCGCTGTTAACAGTTAAAAACATTTGTACAATATATAGATTATACTTATCTTGTGTTACACATCTTGGCAAAGGAATTCAAAAAATCAGGAGAAGACCTGGAATAGGAAAGTTAAATTCTAAGCAATTACTACCCCTTTCCTATCAATCATTACATCATTTCATAAATATATAAGATTAAGCATATTACAAACTCAGTTTTGGGAACTTGATTTGGTAAGAGATAGGCTCAAAGAATATAGGATTGAAAGGAACCATGGAAGTCTTCTAGTCCAACTTTCTGCTCAGGGCTGAAATCCCCAGGACATCCCATACAAATAACTTTCCAATTGTTTGAAAGTCTCCAATGTTGAAGTATTCACAACATAAGGAACTACTTCAGCTATTTAACAGCTTTCATGGTCACTCCTTATTTCTTATTTTCCACCCATTGTTCTGCTCTTACCATTGGGTAATATTGAGACTAAATTACCATCTATTTCTCTATGATTTCATTTCAAGTATTGGAAGACTGCTATCAGGTCTCCACTTAATCTTCTCTTCTTTAGGTAAACATGCCCAGTTATCGTATCTGTACATCACAAGATTTACTGTAGTCTCAAAATGTGTCAACATTGTTTTTCTCTGCACTTTTTCCAGTTCCTTAGCATTCTAAAGCTAGACACAGTATTCCACAGGTTGTCTGCATAAAAGATCAGAATTATCACTTCTCATGATCTATCTCTGTTAATGCAGATCAAAATTGCATTGTTTTGGAAATTGTAGCACACTGTAGTCTCGTGCGTAACATATGGTGTATCAGAAACCCCAGAGCTAAGTGCCATTTGTCTTATGCACCAGGCTTTTTTCATACCTAATGGCAGGACCCTACATTCCTCACCATTGAGCTGCATTTTGTCAGAAAAGACCTAGAGTTCAAATTATGTTCAATACCATTTTCACAAATGTCTTGCTGAAAACTGCCATTGAAATTTTCTACAATGCCTTGGATGCAGCATCACTCATTAAAACTATTTTTATGTTTTCTTAAACTTCTATCTAATAAAACTATTATCTCCAGAATATGCAGCACAAAAGACGTTTAAGTCAAGATTCCAGAATCTAATGGGATGTGGGGTCTAATGCCCAGCAATGTATAACTCATCTGCCAAAGTACTTTTTCTCTGGTTCCCTTTTTACAGGAAACAGAACTATATTTGACCAATCTTATGCTATTAAAAGGACATTTCATTTAAGAAGACCATAAAACAACTAGCTCAAAAAGTGTGTGTGATGATTTTTCTTTGCATTTGGGACAATGAAAAAAGATGAGGCAGAGGAATGGTCCAAGTCACTGTCGAACTTCAGATGAGTTACAAAGCCCATTACAAAGCCCATTTTCATAGGTCAGTCCTGAGGCTTGTCTGCCTGGGTGGATGAGGGTTGTAGTTAGCACATCTGGAAGGTCTCAAGTCTGAAAAGCTGCTACGAAGTTTCATGAATCTGCTCCTTGGTTATTTTCACCCACAACATTTAATGTGAGTTTTTGAAGTGTGATTTTTATTATTCCACTTCTTCTAAGGTAGTCAGTCGTAGCCTGAAAGGAAATAATTGCAGATTATCACAGTGAAAGTCTATATCTACAATTAAAATAATTTCCTCTCAGAACAATGGGGCAAGCAATACAGGAACATATTCTACATTTTGATCTGCTCTGTCACAACATATAAATAATATTACATAATACTGAACTAAAGAAACTAACAAATAGAAATGTATTGTTGTCATTTTTGAGGAAAAGAATAAATGGGAAAGGTTCAGCTTTCAAAATAGATCTGCTGAAGATAAACAATGTGACAAAGCAACATTTAGAAAATGAGGCAAAAATTGTACCTTACCAATTTTTCTAAATTCTGGTTATTATAAAATGCGTGACTCTGAAATATCTTGAATGTTTTCAGGACTTTTTTTTTTACTGATGCTATGTTGTCTTTGAAGCTTTTTATCTTGGGGAAAAAAAATCTAAACTTCCTGCAGATAACCAGCTAAGGCAGTGTTTCTCAACCTTGGCGACTTTAAGTCCTGTGGACTTTAAGTCCACAGCTGGCTGGGGGATTCTGGGAGTTGAAGTCCACAGGACTTAAAGTCGCCAAGGTTGAGAAACACTTAACTAAGTCCACTCACAGTGGTGGGCTGCTGCCAGTTCAGACCAGTTTGGGCAAACTGGTAGTTCTGACGATCAGCTGCCAACTATATTTTTGCATGAGGAAATGTTTGTTTCATTTCTTTAGATTGTAAATCATCCAAGATATTCTCTTTTGCATGAGTAATTTCATCTTTAATGTCTTTGGGACACAGTCTATTCATAGAAGCATGTATCATTGCTGAGATCAAAGCTATTTTTTAGCCCCATCTTTCAAAAATGTCCTGAAGTATTTCAAATGTCAAAACATTTACTGTCATTTTGCAAGTTCTGAGATGACCAAAGACACTTTTTTCAGTTTCTAAAATCACATAAAGTCTCAAGTCTTTTACTAAGATAGACTAAAGAATTTGGTTCCCATGAATTTGCTGTTCATTATATAATTATTTCCAAGATTTGGTAACAAAAGTCCCCGTGTTCCATTATTTCAGGTTTGTCTGGTCCCTTAATTCATTGATAACTTTCTTAAATCAGATTTCTGTTTATTTTTTAATTCCCTATAACTTCTTAAGCTTATAGTTAATTTTTCTTTTATTCAAAAATGAAGGTAAATGCATCAGCTGACTTTACAAACTTTTAAATATCTCTAATCACTTTAAGGTAATTTAATCGATCATTTTTGAAAGTGATTAGAAAATGAGATAGTGAAATGAATGTCCTTTAACAGAGTCCATCTTGGTTGAGAGCATGATGATTCCATTTGTCTTCTGGTGCTCAAATACATGGAGAACTTCTATTCTGTGGTCTTCTTGTAAGGAACAGCCCTCTGAAGCACACGTGGGTGAGCTATTATTTTCTTCTTATACAGACAAGTTCTGGGTCTAGACTACTTGCCAGTCATTCAGTCACAGCCACAGTGAGAATCTCCACTCATTCATTAGCTTACCACCCAGAAACTGCAGTCAAGAACGGAATTTCTGAAAAACAGCTAGGAGCAGCATGGAAGAGAACCAACTTGTGCTACAATGCAGAATGCTCTTAATCTCACAGACAAATAGAAAATAGAACTGTATTCAATAAAACATTGGCAGGGAGTCAAACTATTCTCAAAAGCACCTGAGGGTAGAACAAGAAGCAATGGGTGGAAATTAATCAAGGAGAGAAGCAACCTAGAACTGAGGAGAAATTTCTTGACAGTTAGAACAATTAATCAGTGGAACAACTTGCCTCCAGAAGTTGTGAATGCTCCAACACTGGAAGTTTTTAAAAAGATGTTGGGTAACCATTTGTCTGAAGTGGTGTAGGGTTTCCTGCTTGAGCAGGGGTTGGAGTAGAAGACCTCCAAGGTCCCTTCCAACTCTGTTATTCTATTCTATTCTATTCTATTCTATTCTATTCTATTCTAACATGTGCCAAATGTTGGTTGATTTGGAGAAATATCTTCATTCTGCACCTATCAGGTAGTTACATTAACAGAATCTTACAAGGGTGGAAATATTTGTCCCTTCTTTTCCTTTTAATTTCCTGACAACTAAGAAGGGTCCCTTCAGAAATATTTCCTTGCCATTCCCCCTTCTGTTGGCTGAAACATATTTTATATGGTAACTGTTCAGTTTGCAGCTATCCCTCCTATCTCCCAAGATCAGGGGTCGGCAACCTTAAACACTCAAAGAGCCATTTAGACCCGTTTCCCACAGAAAAAATAAACACAGGGAGCCACAAAAGCCTTCCCATGCTTGACTATTTACTGAGCGTCCACAGAACCATGTAGTTGAATTGTTGTTTAATGTTTGTTTAATGTTTATTTCATTTGTATGCCGCCCTTTTCCCCCGAAGGGGGACTCAGGGCGGCTCACAACTCAAACAAGGGAAGGGGGATACAGACAATTTGACAACAACACAAAACAATACATAATTTAAAAAGCGCAACAATCATACCATTCGAGATAGGGGCAACGGTTCTTTAGCCCCAGGCCTGTTGGAACAGCCAGGTTTTAAGGGCTTTGCGGAAGGCCTGGAGGGTGGTGAGGGTGCGAATCTCCACGGGGAGTTAGTTCCAGAGGGTCGGAGCAGCCACAGAGAAGGCTCTCCTCCAGGTAGTCGCCAGTTGACACTGGCCGGTGGATGGAATTCGGAGGAGGCCTAGTCTGTGGGATCTAATCGGTCTGGTGGAGGTAATTGGCAGCAGGCGGTCTCTCAAGTACCCAGGTCCAATACCATGAAGGGCTTTATAAGTGACGACTAGCGCCTTGAAGCGTATCCGGAGACCAATAGGCAGCCAGTGCAGCTCGCAGAGGATAGGTGTTATGTGGGTGAACCAAGGTGCACCCCCGATTGCTCGCGCGGCTGCATTCTGGACAAGCTGAAGTCGCCGAATGCTCTTCAAGGGCTGCCCCATGTAGAGCATGTTGCAGTAGTCCAGTCTAGAGGACACAAGGGTGCGAGTGACTGTTGTGAGGGCCTCCCGGTTCAGGTAGGGACGCAACTGGTGCACCAGGCGAACCTGGGCAAATGCCCCCCTGGTCACAGCTGACAAGTGGTGTTCAAAAGTCAGCTGTGGGTCCAGGAGGACTCCCAAATTGCGGACTCTGTCTGAGGGGCGTACTGTTTGACCCCCCCCAGCCTGAGAGATGGAACACTTGGCCAATTAGTAGGAGGGAAACACACCAGCCACTCGGTCTTATCTGGATTGAGTACAAGCTTGTTATCCCCCATCCAGTCCCTAACAGCCTCGAGGCCCTGGCACATCACGTCAACCGCTTCATTGAGTTGGCACGGGGCGGACAGATACAACTGCGTATCGTCCGCATACTGGTGGTATTTTATCCCGTGCCGTCAAATGATCTCACCCAGCGGTTTCATGTAGATATTAAACAGGAGGGGGGACAGGACCGAACCCTGCGGTACCCCATACGTCAGGGGCCTAGGGGTCGATCTCTGCCCTCCGACCAACAACGACTGCGACCTGTCCGAGAGGTAAGAGGAGAACCACCGTAGAACAGTGCCTCCCACCCCCACCTCCCGCAGTCGTCGCAGAAGGATACCATGGTCGATGGTATCAAAAGCCGCTGAGAGGTCAAGGAGCACTAGGACGGAGGCATAACCTCCATCCCTGGCTCTCCAGAGATCATTGATCAATGCGACCAAAGCGGTTTCCGTGCTGTAGCCAGGCCTAAATCCCGACTGGAAGGGATCTAGATAATCGGTTTCCTCCAAGGACCGCCGGAGCTGAAAGGCTACCACCTTCTCAACAACCTTCCCCACAAAGAGGAGGTTGGAGACTGGACGATAGTTGTTTAAAACGGCTGGATCCAAAGATGGCTTCTTCAGAAGGGGTCTCACCACCGCCGCCTTTAGAGCGGGGGGAAAGAACCCCTCCCGAAGGGAGGCGGTAAGAACCGCCTGGATCCAGCCCTGTGTCACCTCCCTACTGTTAGCAACCAGCCAGGAGGGGCACGGGTCCAGTACACATGTGGAGGTACTTACAGCTCCCATGGCCTTGTCCACGTCCTCAGGGGTAACAGCTTGAAAATCAATCCAGTGATGTCCTGCCAGATTCTCCCCTGGTGCCTCAGCTGGTTCTGCACAATTGGAGTCCAGGTCCGCCCGAAGCCGAGCAACTTTATCCGCGAGGAATTGGACATAATCCTCAGCTCTGCCTTGCAAAGGATCTCTCGTATCCCTCCTATTTAGGAGGGAATGGGTTATCCTGAACAAGGCGGCTGGGTGCGACTCAGCGGAAGCAATCAGAGAGGCAATGTGTGTTCTTTTTGTCATCCTAATTGCCCGGAGGTAAGCTCTGATGCTGGATGTTAAAAGTGCTCGGTCTGACTCGGACTTACTGGATCTCCATCGTTGCTCTAGGCGTCTCTTTCGGTGCTTCATCTCCCGGAGTTCCTCAGTAAACCAAGGGGCCCTCCTGGATCCACTGCCTCGGATCGGCCGTAAAGGCGCAATCTGGTTAAGAGCCTCAGTCGCTGCTGAGTTCCAGGCAGCAACAAGAGTCTCCGCCAGACTGTGGACGAGGGTATCAGGAATAACTCCAAGCTCCGTCTGAAAGCCCAAAGGGTCCATAAGTCGCCTGGGGTGGAACCACCTAATCGGTTCCTCCTCCCTACAGTGGGGGTTTGGTCTCCGAAAGTCAAGCCTCAGTAGGTAGTGGTCCGACCATGACAGGGGTAAGATCTCGCTACCCCTCAAACCAAGATCACAGCTCCACTGCTCCGAGAGGAATACGAGGTTGAGCATGTGACCCGCCGAGTGAGTCGGGCCCCGAATTACTTGGGTCAAGCCCATGGCTGTCATGGAAGCCATGAACTCCTGCGCTCCATCAGTGTTCACCGAGCGAAGGCAAGTTGAAATCCCCCAGAACCATAAGCCTGGGAAACTCAATTGCCAGCTTGGCTACTGACTCGAGGAGTGAGGGGAGGGCTGCCGCAACGCTGTTGGGAGGCAGGTACGTTAACAGCAAGCCCACTTGACCCTTGAGGTCCAATTTCACTAGCAGGGACTCACACCCGACAAGCTCTGGAGCAGGGATCCTACGAGGTACTAGAGACTCTCGGATAACAATAGCCACACCCCCACCCCTTTTCTGGGATCGCGGCTGATGAAGCACCTGAAAACCCTCTGGGCACATCTCTACGAGGGGGACTCCTCCCTCCGGGCCCAGCCAGGTTTCAGTAATACATGCCAGGTCTGCTCTCTCGTCTAAAATTAAGTCCCGAATGAGGGGAGCCTTATGAACTACAGACCTGGCATTTAGCGACAGCAGCCTGAGACCAGGGTCCTGATTACTCGCGCCATCTGGCCTTGGAGTGGGACTCATAGGGCCGGAAGGAGGGATCTCTGTAACGTAGCGAGCCCTCCTTCCCCAGTAATGGCCAGCCCTAAAGTCCCTGCCATATCTGCCCCTCCCTGTTAAGACCGTAATGCTCTGGCCCACTCCCGTGTCCGTGGTCCCTCCGCCTATCCCGATAGCCCCCGCGTTTCCCGACAGGTCCTTCGAATCAATCATCCTCCCACACAAACACAGCCACTCATCCATGCATTCCCCACATAAGTCAGTTAAAACACAAAAAATACAACAATAATGAATTTAAAAAGTGGGTACAGTCATCAATCAGGCATACCATTCACACCACATTCCTAAGTGCACACTCCTCCGGTAAGGCTGAAAAGGTCCCAAGAGTCTAAGGTGGTTGAGGGGAGCAAAAAGGTGCGCAGTGGGCATCCCCGTTTGTCCAAAAAACCAAGGCACTATGATAGATGAAATTAAATAAGTGCTATTTGAGATGGTAATGATATTCCCAGGGCGGTTGCAGCTAGTAATAGTCAAAGAAGCTGGGGCTGAGATAGCACATCCAGAGGCCCTGGGACTATGGTTAGGCAAAACGTGGTGTTTAAAAACACAGCTGGAGAATGACCGGATGACCAGCAAGGGAAGCAGACAAAAGCTCCACAATATTGATGACAAACTGTAGGGGGAACTCTCCCAGTCCACCAGGGGAAGAAGTCCAAACAAACAGAGTTCAGGAGAGAACGAGGGCAGTGATAGTACAAAGGTTGAGCCACAGGGGGGGGGGGAGGCGTCCAGAAGGGCTATGGCAGTGGCAATTGTAGTCAACCGCCCAGTTCGTCCAGTCTCTACAGGCACCCAGATTGTTTTTTCCCCTCTGGAGCGGAGGCAGTCCAGGATAGTCCCCAAAGGTTCTGCAAACCGGGCGGGTGCTGTCGGAAGATGTTGCAGGCACCCAAGAATGAAACGAAACACCGCCATCGTCTGCCCACCGCCTGCAGCGGCAACAGTGAGCAGCGAAGGAACCGCGCCAGAGGAACAAGGGGGGTGGGGGGGAGGCGGCCTGGGAAAACTGAAACGGCGGCGGCAAAACCAGCCGCTCAGTCCCGACCACTCTGCCGTTGGAATCCAGCCGCCCCTTCCTCAGGGCGAGGCGCAAACTGCCTCATGTAAACACACCGTCCAGCGCAGTCCAAATACAAGCCCCGAAACCAGGGTCTCACCGGCAGCGCTGCGCAGCTAGGAAAAATGTCCGCCGCTGTGCAGCTGAGATAGAACGTCCGCCGCTCACCCACTCTCTTCAACACCGCCGAGGCCAGGATGGAGTCACAAAAACCGTCCGGGGGGCGTCCAGCAGCAGCCCCCCCGCGTAGGCAAATGCCTCTTTGGCTTGCCCAGTCTCTAATCTCCTGCCAGGACTCCTTTTCGCCGATCGCCGAGATCTCAATCCGCAGGTTAATTCGTTCTTTTGTTCTTTGTAAGCCCAGCACTTAGCTCGGGCAGCCATTTCCCGTCCTGCACATGTTAAATGTTTTCATCTGAAACTTTTCTTGGATTTATCCATGGTTGGCCTACCGGGGGTCGAAAAGCTCAATAAATCACGTGCTGGCAGGTATCACACATTGGTGGTTGTGATGCATATTTTGAGCAACAGGGAGCCACAGCAGAGGGATGAAAGAGCCACATGCGGCTCCAGAGCCCCGGATTGCTGACCCCTGCCCAAGATCATTTCCATATACCACTTCACTACCTTATGCCTTCCAGATATGTAATTTGAGCATCTATTCTTAGCTAGCATGTGGATTGGTAACAGTGGGCATTATATTATAGGTTAGCACTGTTAAATGAACCCGGGATGAAACAATTGTCCTAGATTTATTTTTATTTATTTATTTATTAAACTTTTATATTTGCTTTAAGAGAAAACTGACAACTCATGTGGTATCTCTGGTAGACCCTTTAATTATCTTGTAGTGATAATTAAGGTAGTAATTTCAGAGAGTGGGGAATAAAAGCATTGATATAATGATGTAGAGCCAGTGATAATTTTTTTGTTTTGTCTTGCAGGATTTGAAGTTGACATCCTATCTATAATGAAAATGTATTTGTTCAGAAGAGAGAAAATATAAACGGCATTTCAAGTAATTGCTTACTTACTTACTTCTGAATAGAAATGTGTAATATTTGCTGGGAGTTATTTCAGGTACTTACAAATTGGTATCCAAATGTCAAAGAATAAAGTGGCATTAAACAAACACAAACAAAAAATAGCAATACCAATAGCAATATAACTTAGACTTATATACCACTTTGGAGTGCTTTACAGCCCTCTCTTAGCAGCTTAAAGAGCCAGAGTATTGCCCCCAACAATCTGGGTCATCATTTTACCAACCTTGGAAGGATGGAAGAGTGAGTCAACCATGAGCCTGTGAAGATCAAACTCCTGGCAATCAGCAGAATTAACCTGCAATACTACATTCTAACCACTGTGCCACCACAGCTCACATAGGAAAAATCAGTCTTAGACCTGGTCTTGTCTTGGTCTGAAATAATAAATCTCATAAAAGCTACTTGGGACACATTGATTTTATTGCACTATAGAATATGCTTTGATCAATGAAACTGGCTTGGTGAGCCTGATGTATTAGCACAGTTCTTTTTCCAGATGTTTATATTTTAATGACTTTCCCATCACCACCACATGTGTGGGAGCTTCAAAACTAAAAAAACCCACTCCTCTGGAATAATAATAGCTTCCTGCAGTGGCAAATAGTATATTTGAGCTTTTAGGAAAGTCACAATCTGCTCAATTATCCTTTTAAAAAAAATCAGTCTAATGGAATGGAAATAGTTGTGACACTATACAGCACAAAACAGGAAATCTGGTAACGTATCTGAAATATTTCTTCCCTTAGGGATACTGCAAACACTTGTCTGTCTTTGTTTTATAAGAAGCAACTTCTCTGTCTTGGAAACATTAGCTCACACATGAGCTAAATTCCATGTAATTGATGATGCAATCTTAAAATGTGAGATTTGGTTTGTATTCCAAGAAAAGAAGCCATATACATTATACAGTTATGTTGGTTATCCCGAATGTGGCACAATGCCCAAGGTTCCTAACCTAGTTGTTCTTCTGCACAGTGATGCTGAAACTATTATGAACCCACCATTTTCATGAAAGCCAACAGTTCAAAGGCTTAGTGGAATATATAAATTCTCCAGCACCAGATTTCTAAATGCATGCACGATGTGTGTATTTCTCTCTGAATATCTATATGCAAGAGGTATATGTTTTAGTGGCATTTTAGTGGGCATGCTACTGAGCTGTGCAGATTGTTTATTTTATATAGCTCAAGATCACTCACTCCATCTTCCCTGTTAAACACAACTAATTTTTGTTTGATACATTAATTTTCAGATTCATTTATCCTATTGCACACTATCTATTTAACATCTGCTGCAAATCATTCAGATTCTCAGCCATCAACACAGTATTCTTTATATGCAAAAGTAACCACACACTTTTAATGTCACCACAACCATTCTTTATTAAGTTATCATAAAGACGCTATACCTACCAAAGAGATATCATGTGCCCTTGCTCAGTATTGGAACAAACATCAATTTGTTATAATGTATGCTTTACTTTCATATTCTATGATTATCCTTCATATTCTCTCAAAACAGATCATAACACAAGCATATTAACTTTATTCCCTAAGTCAACAAGTGAAAAAGCTTTCTAGTATTTACACATTTCTCAGGAACCAATTGAAAAAAATCTGTATTAATTTTAAGTGGGTGTTTCAAAGAGTAAACAAATATAAAGCATCTCATATCTCTTTGTCACACGAGGAAGCATTTCACTGAATGTTATACTATAGTAATCAATACATGCATTCAGCTAGTAAAGTTACTTTATGGTTAATATATCAAAATTAAATCTCCAACCTAATAGTTTCCACATATATCTTTCAGCATTAAGGGCAGGTAATAACATGCAACCAATAATTTCATAATCCAAAATGAGAAATAATATTGACAGTGCATTTCAGGTATCACACACTCCCTCCCGTTACCGCAGCATCCATCTGATAAGGTGTTCAGAGCTTAAGTGCTTTCCAGCCCAGTCTCCCAAACATGTTGGGACCCTTATTTACCAAAATATACAATGGGTTTAGTTTTGCACACACTTCTGCATCATTTTGCTCCTCAACTATTTTTCTTCTTGCTAGCTAAAGAGAATTTTTGGCTGGGATAAGGACTACATTTGCATATTTTTGCTTTATTTACATGGAAGTAAGTCCTGTTAAACACAATATTACTTAGTTTCTGACCAAATCATAGTTTGTTAAGACTGAAGATAGGGAATTCTCAGAAGCATAAAGTACAGTGATAATACCCAGGGAAACCACAACCTAATACCTCAAAATTATGTATCTAAAAATACAAATATTTCTGGTTGCTCTTTATTCCGAAAACCTGATGCTTCAAGGCAGACTATTATGTGGGTTTTCTTTACCTCCTGGAATGTGCTGTTGTGTGTGCTTGAGGGTTTCAGTCCAAAATGCTGCTAATGTTACTTCTCTGCACTTAAAATTTATCTGGAGTATAAACGGCTGGGGGAAGGTGCCAATTTTATAGATGGAAAACAGGGAATATTGACAGAGATTCTTCCTCTGACACCCAAGAAGGTGTGAGGGCCACTATAGATGTGATCATCATCACTGCAAGAATGCTTTTCTGTTCATTCTGACATCAATAAATTTCCCTTCAAAATGACTCTTCTGATTTATTGATGCTCCACTGTAGCAGCAGTATAGCAGTTATTTTACCCTGCTACTTTCATGTAATCTAAACAAGAACTAAAATGTTTTAGAAAGGCAAGCGTTACCACCATTTCCATAGATCTTTATGAGAGTGTTTATAATCATTTTATTTTGAAATGTACATCTATGTAGGACTAAAGAATGAACAAGATTTTGAGGTGGATGACTCAAGCCAGATCAACAGTCCTTAGGCAGTCACAAAGGATGGGTGCATGAATATCTCTTTCCTCAAGAATTGAAAGATACTGGGACTTCCTGGGGGCGTGGCCTGTTGCCGAGGAGGGCTCCATCGAGCTCCTCAGAGATCTGGTCTGTATATCTAAATAAGATCATAGATAGCACCCCTTTTTGGCTAAGAAAGGGGCAGGGAGTAGCTCTGTAGGCTAGGGTCTATTCGTAAGCCACAGCCTTTTTCTTTTTTTGGCTGTGGATAGAGATTAGATCCAGCCGGAGCGGAGCTTTTATCTCCAGCCAGTTCTTCTCAGCTGCCTTTTTTTTGGCAGCCCCAGACAGGCTAGCCCCCCCCAGGACAAAACAAAGTTTTTTTCAAGATAGAATTGATACGGGCGGGTCCCACCCCTGTGAGATTTATGTTTTTATTACTATCTTAAATACCAGCACCATTTGTCTTAGAGACTTCTTTGTCTAAATGGATTTCAAAATGGCGATTTCTCTCCGTGGATGATTGATAGTGGATATACTTAGCCGGTTTTACCTTCCTGCAGACCGCTCCTTAACAAGATAAACTCTTCTTCTTTGGAAACAGAGGGGAGCAAAGCGCTGCTTACTTGTTTATTTATTATGGCACCCAGGTCAAAGAAGCGCCTTGCTACAAATGTGTCTAAAGAATTTAAAGAATTTTTACTGGAACCACAGCCTTTGTCTCCTATGCCTTCTACTGGAGAACTTTTAACACAGGAATATTTCTTTAAAATGTTTAATGATTTTAAACAAGAAATTAAGGAATTTGTATTGGAACTATATGATGATTTAAAGTCTAAAGTTAATCAAATGAAGGCGAATACGTTTGCAGCCGTGTCTGCCCTGTCAGATTATTCTGCTGAAATAGAGAACAAATTGGAAAGTTTGGAGAAGGCTAATTTTAATTTGACTACCAATATTCAAATTTTACAACAAAAAATTAGAGACACTGAACAGCAGCTTATGATGATAAATTTTAATAGGAAGGCATTTGCAATAAGAGTCAGACGATTCCGTGAAAAGGAGCAAGAGAATCTGAAACAGACCTTTGCTGAAGCCTTCAGCCATGCGGTGGGAAGCCCGGGACTTAATTTTGATTGGCAGATTCGGAAAATCTATCGCCAGAACTCATTGATAGCGGAACAGCGACAGCTCCCGAGGGATATAATTATACATTTCTCTACAAAAGAATCTAGAAACGCAATTGTGCAAAAGTTTCATAACAACAGTCTCCGAGTTGATGACCAGGACCTGATTGTCTTCAAAGATATACCTTTCCAGATGTTGAAAGCAAGAAGGGACTACACCTTTTTAACTAAAGAGCTTAGGAGTCAACAGATTCGATACAGATGGGAGGCCCCTGCCGGCATCACGGTTACATTTGAGAATCAAAGATTTCGTCTTAACTCTGTTTCGGAGGCTCAAGATTTCTACTGTAGGACTTTGAAGGCGGGACTTCCTGACTCACTTGGAAGAGAGGAGAGACAAGCGGAAGAAGGCAAGCGGCAGGCCATGTGGCTGCAAGATGGAGGGGGTAGCCTTTCCTCCCTCGGAGAAGCAGAAAAACGGAGATCGAGAATTTAGACATTTCAAAATATTCGCCAAAGTTAAGGACTGAATGGGGGTTTGAGACCTCTCTCCAGTAGAAAAAGCGGACTAATTCTTATCAGAAGGGAAAGCTGGGTGAAACTACTTTGAGCTAGATTTTAAATTAACGTTAGCATAAATTTGATAGTGGTAAACATTAGACAAGCAAGGGATGAGGGTAAAATATATGTGGAATGATTTACGTTGTTTAAAGCTTATTAGAACAGAAAGCCGGTTGGGATTATCTTAAGATAAGTGTAAAAAGAATGCGGAATGATTTATGTTGTTTAAACTTTGTTAGAAGGGACTATTTTAAAACAGAAGGTTAACTGACTCTTGCTGAAAGTATTATTTGAATATGTGGAATGATCCATGCTATTTAACTTTTATTAGAAGGGAAAGTTGGTTGAAATTGCTTTGAGTTAGATTTTAAACAAATGTTAGCATAAATTTGATAGTGGTAAATATCAGACAAGTAAGGGATGAGGGTAAAATGCATGTGGAATGAACTACGTTATTTAAATCCTATTAGAAGAGAAAGTCGGTTGGAATTATCTTAAGATAGAAGTTGATTTCTGTGTAAAGTAATATTTGATCTATGCTGCTTAACTTTACTAAGAAGGGGAAGCTTGGCTAGATTATTTTGAATTACTGTTTGAAAAGGAGGTTAAGAAAGATCATTTACGCTGCTTAAATTTTACTAGAAGGGAATGCTTGATTACTCTTCTGCAAAGTAATTTGAATATGTGGCATGAACCACGTTGTTTAAATTTTATCGGAAGGGATCATAAGGTTTCGGAAGAGGAACGGGAGAGTCTACAGAAGGTTGGGGTAAATAGCAAAGAAGTAAGAGACGAGAATAAAATATAGATAGAATGATTTATACTATTTAAGCATAGATAAAGATGGGGGGCTGAGATCAACACAAAGAGTGGTTTCTTTTTTTTTCTTTTTTTCTTTTCTTTTTTCTTTTCTCTCTTCTTTTTTTCTTTTTTTCTTTCTTTTGACATATTACTTTTATTTTTTAATCCATATGTATACAAGATATTTTAGATAGAAGGTAGTGCCAGGTGTGGGCCCTGGGAAGTCGGGAGGATTAGGGATGGGGATTTGTGTGGGGGGGTGGGGGGGTGTTAACATAGTCTTAATAAGAACAAGAATGTATTTATATACGGTGGTTCTTTTTTTTTTCTTTTTTTCTTTTTTTTTTCCTTGGTTCATTTTACTTTTATCAGATCAAACAACACTCGAATAAAGGCATACACCAAGGAGGGAGGTAGAGGGAAAGAAGAGGGAGGAGTAAGGAAGGAGTAAGGGGAATGTAAGGAGGGTGTGTGGGGAGTAAGGGGAGAAGGAAGGCTTGAGGGGAAAGGGAAGTAGGAGGGGAGTGTTAGAGGGAGAAAGGAAAGTTGGAGGGGGTAGATGGGGTGTATGGAGGATGGAAGGGTTAGGTGGGGTTGCGAATGATGAGTTGTGTTTCCTTTTTTTGTTCGTTTTATCTCCTTTTTTTTTTTCTTATAGTAAATACCCTGTATATAAGTGATTGCAAATGGAATGTGAAAAATGAATAAAATATATTTAAAAAAAAAAAGAATTGAAAGATACTGACTTCGCACTTGGGTTGAATTCTTACCAGCTACCCATTCTTGATTAATTTTTGGGAGAATTAATGGTTCAAGCTACCACTTCTTACTTTCCATTTTTCAATCTGCTTTAAGTCAAAAGCCCTAGAGCCAGCATCATCTTTATACACTGGATCTGTTTGAATTGCCCTCTGGCCTGTTCCAGACAGCATGACCTCATAGGGATAAAAGATGAAATCTGATGTTGCCATACACTGAACTTTGTACAGAGTGATGTAATTAGTAGGAGAGTTTGGGTTTGGTTCCTTTTTCAGCTCATTTGCACAGATGTAAAACAAAAATTTGAAAACAAAGAGAAAAAAAGATCCTTCAAGTTAGCCATGATTAATCAATACTGCTTTCACCTCTCATGAATTTTGTGTCACTGTCTTCAGGCAAAACAACTCCAAAATCGGATCAATAGCTTTGTGACAAACAATGTGCTGTAAGAATTCAATACAGTTGAATAAAATCTCTATATTAGTAAATAATAATAATAATAATAATAATAATAATAATAATAATAATAATAAAATAAAAATACAAGTTCCACCTGTCTCAGCAGTAGCAATATGAGACGTAGAATCAATTATAGAGAAGAGGCAATTATGGGCTTACTCCTTCTGAAAGCACTACATTAATGGTTTGAACTCTGCTTTCTATCCCCAAAAGCCAAGCTTGTACAGTTTTATTTTTCAGTCCATTGAAAATATATTCTCTTAGCCCATTCTGTCAGATACGTTTTAACTGGTTACAGTGTCTTCTTGGTCAGATTGTTGCCTAAGGCTTCAGAAACCAATCGAAAGCAAAGCTGCAATGCAACTTGCCTAAAGGATTGGACAAAATAATATATTCAAATAAGGTTGAATAGAAATTCTACTGTTTAACCTAGTACATTCCTCTTACATATTAGTCCATTGTTTTTCTGACAGTCAGAGCTTTCAAGGTAGGAATATGAAAGCTATTGCATATTCATGGGTCTGATGCAACCCTCTGCTTCTGAACAATTTTGGGCTTGTTCCTCTGATTAGAATAGTTGAGCATGCAGGATCATAATGCTTTACATGCTATATATACATACAAATTGACTAACGACTATATTAGATTATATATTTGTCAACTGTTCAGTACAATGGCCTCATATCCTGTTTCAAACCATCACTTTAAGTGGACCAGTTGACTCATTTCATAGTTGCTGTTGCTAATTTAAGTGTCTAAATCAGTTCAAGAAGGAGCATGACAAGCAGTCACTTCCTCATGCAAAGTTTTTGAACTTGTGCTATTCTAATTATCTTTACCTTTCAATTTCCTCAGAAGAGATTAGCACTTAACACATCAGCAGCCCCATCATATCATTCGGTCTCCTAAAAGAACAAAGCGCTTAGGGGCCTTGGACATGGGATATGGCTCAAGCCTCTTTGGATTTCTGAGATGTGTGTGGGAACTTGTAGCCCCACTGCTTTGCTCATTCTGACCTAATCTCCCCCCCACCTTTCATACCGGTAACAAGCATTGCTTTAGACTCCAGCCACTAATTTACAAAATGTGGAAATAAAACACAATTGCCTTAATGTGTTTGCCTGCTTTTCTTTCTTTGGTGGCTGCTCATATTTTCACTACCCAGTTCACCAGTGCAAATGAAGATTTTTCTTTTAAGTGGGAGAAAAGCAGAAGGGGAAGAGGAGGCTGTGAAAACCTGCAGTCGAACAGTTCTTCATCTGAGGGTGTTGAAAGGCACTGTTGTCAGTTATTTTTAGGTATCTGTTAAAGTTCATATCATCCAGCTTCCTTAAACAGCACATTGTGGTGCACGCTTTTTTGTTTTGTCAGTCTTAACATGCCATATGGGGAGCTCATATTTTTAGCTAGCAAACATGAAGTTTCATGAGGTTAATTTTTCTCCCTCTAATATTAACACACACACACACACACACACACACCTTGGCAACTAGTAGATTTTTAGCATCACAAGAAAATATTGGCTGTCACCCACCAAAGTCTGCCATGGACATATTTCACTATCACTGGATATTGATTTTTATTTTTAAAATAAAGAATTCCTCTGTGATAGTACTACCCTATTTTTCTGGATTTTTACATATTTCTTCACTATTGTAATTCCAGTGTTCAAAATGGCAGCAACAGGCAGATAAGATGCATTGGCAGTTTGAGTTCTCCAGTGTCATATAGTAGAATAATGAATAGGTGAAAGCAAACCATAAATGAAAGCAAATAAAATCTTTAATCAGCAGATTATTATCTATTAAAGATACATGCACAAATGTGAAACATTTGGGTGTGTCTAGAGCAGCCAAGTCTGGATCTGCCCTATAATCATTTAGACAACCATTAGTTGACAACAAAGAAACAAAGACCTCTCTTTATTCCCATCTATCTTTTTTTTCTTTTTAATCCCTTTATTTGGGGTGGAGTCGGAGCCACTGAATGGAACTGAGTGTTTACTGGCTGGATTCCCTTCCTGATGCCTATGCAGAGTTTGCAGCAGATAGTTTATCTTTGCGCCATTGCCTAGGATTGAACTCTTAACTTTGCAAGCACCTTGACCTCTAGACCACCGCATTGTTATATTCGAGGATTTGGGATGACTGAATGGAACTGAGTGTTTACCACCATCTAATAACAGTATGAATTTCTCTATCCTATACTAGAAGCCCTAAATGTATTCTTATTCAAATGTGATGTAGAATTTTGTGGTGGAATGTAGTCTGGATTCTAAAGAGGGAGGGAGTGAATTCTAGAGGAATAAAAGGCAGCAAAGTTTAAATAGTTTGGTTGGGAGGAAGAGGGCCAACTTGGTTGGTTCAGCAATAAATGGTTCATTGTGCTGCTAATAGTAGTTTTAATATCTTTTAAGGTATTCAAATTTTGCAGGGCACAATGCTTTAGATTTTCAGGTTTAATGAATATTTTACTTGCGTTTTACCCATTTTTTTTGTCCTAGCCACAACTAACATTTCTGAGTCTTGCTGCTATAATATTTCTTGAAAATAAAGTGTAGTCCTCAGCCTGAAAAAACATTGAAAATATGACTCTATTTAATTTATTTCTGTGTTTTAAAAATGTACATATAACATGTAGTTATACAGCTTCGTTGTGAACTAGTGTTTTTCCTTTTGCTACCACACAGGGGACCATAATCACTTTTACATCTAAGATACCCATTTGGGTCCTTTTCATATGCAAAGACTGGGCCACTCAAATATCAGTTCCAGTCCCTTGTATCATGATGATAGTGTGAGGTTCAGGA
This sequence comes from Thamnophis elegans, assembly GCF_009769535.1. Classification (NCBI taxonomy): domain Eukaryota; kingdom Metazoa; phylum Chordata; class Lepidosauria; order Squamata; family Natricidae; genus Thamnophis; species Thamnophis elegans. The sequence continues at coordinate 17,475,492 of NC_045550.1, forward strand.
ATCTGTAGTCGATTGATTGACAGTTAGCTTACCTTTTGTCCCAGAGTATATTTGTAAAGACAATTTTCCCCCATTTTTTCTAGAGCTATGAGACGAGCCATTTTCCATGATTCCCACTTCATATTTCTTCTAAGAATATATCCTCCTTCCTCATATAGCCATGTTGCTCTGGATCTTGCCATCTACTCATCCACTTACATCTTGTGTACAATAGCGGGTTGCTTGTTTTTATTTTAACCATTGTTTCCTCCTATGAAAAGCAAACATGGGTTAACGTGCTAGGTGGGGAAATGGCAGGCTACTGCTAGCAAATTTTAATTCATTGTCATTGGCTAGCTGGAAAAATATAACAAGATCCATGGGAAGATCCAGCTGTTGAAACTCTTTCTGACAAGGTTGAGGCTGGTGGCTGCTTTTCTTTTTGTAACAATATTTTGGACCACCTAAAGAGCCAAATTTATCCTCTGGCTAAGTCTTTTTAATAGCATTACAAGTTTCCTCCACTTTTTTGTGCATTATATTTGTGTTTTGGATTATTTCTGATTTCTGAGTCATATTTAACATTTCTTACTAGCTGAATTTGACTAGCTTATAAACTTACAAAATTAGTTAGAGTTTGGCATAGTTTTCTAATTTTAAGAATTATTTGTACAGATTAAAATGGATAAAATTAATTTTGACTGTTTTGTAGTGCTGTTTAAATTTTTGAACCAAAGGCCTTTAAAACCAATTTGTTCATAGAGATTCACCTCAAATTCAATCTGAATTTTGTTACAGCCTTTGGCCAATTAACAAAGTGCAATGAATTCCACAATTAGTTTATTATTCTTAAAATTAGTTTATTATAGAGTGGATACATCATTAATAACTGGGCCATTGTCTTAATACATGTGATTTTCACACAATTATAATGGTTATTGCTATTTTTAGTAGAATATTTTTGTTACGTAATGTATTGAAAACATTACAGTTATAATTCTATAAAATGTTATTTCTAGGAATGAAATAAAATAAAATTTTCTGAAACACTTAAGATAATACAGTAGTTGTGACTAAATTCTAATCCATTTGTTACATGGGTTTGAAACAGAAATCCCAGCACAGAACTCTGATTTGCTATAAGATTTCTAGATAAAAAGTTGAAGTTTCTAGGTAAAGCTTTGAAACAATCTACTTGTCCATGATAACTGAACATTTAACTAGTGTTCTTCAATATATCTTAATATAATAATTGCAAGTATGTATGTTAAACTTGTGTACATCAAGAGAAGCTTAAAAAAAGTGAAGAGAGTAGCTACTGCTAGGGGCTGTAGTAGTATTATCAATAAATTCAAATACCTTTTTTTAACCAATTAAAGGCCTGGAAAATAATATGTAACTTGACTTCTTGACAGTGCAAATAGATTGCAGACTTATTTCTATGTAAACTTAATTTTGATTGTATTATAAATCCTTTTCTAGTTAGAGCGGTAGCGGTAGCTTGTTACTTTCAAAGTAGCTCATTGGTTTTTCTGTTTTCTTCCTTAGCTATATTAGATAACTGCATTTTCCTTGCATCTTCAACACATATTTCATTAGGCATTTAACTGACAATGTTCTTACTGGACAATATAAAAATATAATAAATTGGTTGGTATGATTCATTGTTTATAATCAACTAGTTCTTCAAAGGAAATTAATAAGTTGCAATGGACAAGATAAAGGTCAGTGTTTATAGAAAGAGAAAAATTGAGGAATTTGAAACAGCTGCTATTCCAGAATTACATTTGTACCAATTTTAGTGCCTGGCTAGATGTATTTACTCAAAAGAAAGCACTAGTCTATTCCAATAGGACTTATTCTATTGCAAAATGTTGGTAGAAAAAGGAGGACATGCTTTATAGAACATTTAATGGCTGTATTTAAATATATACTTAGATATTTGAGTTAAGATTTAGCCAGTTATATACATAGCATCATTGGCTTGGTTAGTTTTAACCTTGGGTAGGTACCCATCAGAAAAGTTGGAAAGGACCTTAGCGGGCTTCTGGTCCAACCCCCAGACCTCAAGTTGGATTAGCTTATTCATTACAAAATGGAAACCCTCAAAATGGGCTAATTCAGTAACTATATTGAATGTTTTGTAGAAACCCAGCCAATAGGTATGGTGCATGAATGCAGAATGGTTGTATAAATAAAGAAGGATATAGAAGACAACATCTATCTTTAGTGGGATTCCTCACATTTACTTTGGTTACACGCTATCTTGTTTGTGTGTATTCTACTCTTTATTAGATTTTTAACACAATGTTCAGTAAAACTATAAAATTTCATATTATATATGTTTAGGTGTCTTAAAGGGAACCAGACCAATTAATGAAGAACATACCAGTAATTGTTAGTGGCTAGTGATTTATAGCCAGCATGCTTTAAATACCAGCAGCTCTCAGGAATAGTTGAACAATACTATCACCTATTTATCTGTATTTAATAACTTCCAATATGTATTGGAAATTATACTGAAGTATTGATGGAATTGCAAGTGGAGGTTTTGAATATTTTGAGAAACAGCTTTTCATTTTTTAAAGCACCAATTGCTCTGTCCAAATTCACATGTGACAGATAATAGAGGATTTCATGGCTTAATACAATAAGGCTGTTCTCTGTTTTTTTTAAAAAAATAGATTCAACAGTGTTGGGGATTTATTATAAGTAGACCAAAGTACACTATGAACTGAAGCCTCTTGACTGGCAACATCCCCAATATTATGCAGTAAAATGGACCTGAAGCATGTAATGCTTAGAAATAAACAATATGCTATCTGGATTAAAGAAAAAAAGATGAATATCTGGAATTTTGTTTGCTTAAATGTGTTCTTGATGAGAAAATGATAGAAATCTAATAGAAAAAAATGTTGGAAAACAATGAGCAAAAACTGTCCAGATCTAAAGCTTTTTGTCATATCATTTGCATAGAAGAAAACACATTCTTTTAATCTCATCCTGTAAGGATGAACAGTGGGCCACAGCTATGTCAGGGACGTGACTGTTATAGTGGGGAAATTACATAGATTAACAGGTCACAGTAAGTATTAGTCATCTGATATGACACTGAGCAAATAATCATGCTGGATATTTTTAGCCCATTGTTGACTGAATACAAACATCAGAAATTTTAAAGTAAAACAGTAAATTTTGTTCTGGGCAGAACAAAATTAATCCATGTCACTAAAGCCTTCAAACCCAACATTTTTGTATATGTATGCAAATTCAAAAAACACTATAAAAACCTTTTGCAAAGTCCATGCTATAGTACTTGAAACGTGGAAACTTTATCCTAATCTAATATGCCATTTATATTGCTTAGTAATAGTCTTTACATTATTATTTACAACATATTGTTCATAAGTTAGAAACGCCTTTAAATAAGCACCTCCCCTTTCCACTTATATTGGTCCAGAGCCTGTGCAGTTTCTGATGAATTGCCTAGGGTGGCGTCTTATGAGGTCACCTGGAATGCATCTGGCCCAATGGACACAAAGATGGACAAAGTCCTCCTTAAGGATACCTCTGCTACTTAAGGGGTGGATTCCTGTCCTTCCTGGCCCATTCAAGCTTCCAGGGAAGAAACTGGGAGGTTCTGAATTCTGAATGAATTTCCTAGCTCCAGCAATATTAGATAACTTCTGCCCCATTCCCAACCTTCACTTTTTGGGGTAAGGGTCTGGATAAAATCATTGCGTACACTATTTGCAGAAGCCAGTTTACAAAACAAAAAAACTTATCTAGATCCCTGTCAGGCTGATTTCAAGCTTGGGTATCTATCACAAGTTGCCTTATCACCCTTATGATTGACCTATGAAGAGACCTGAAGGGAGACAGCATAGTTCTTCTGGGTTAGACCTCTAAGTGATTTTTCAATACAATTGACCATGGTATTCTTTTAAACCATCTGCAAAGACTGGAGATAGAAAGCCCTAGTTAACAGTGATTCTGTTCCCTCAAAGGTGGACAGTTCTGGTTGGTGTTAAAGAGAGATTGACTCTGGATTTTCCAGTATGAGATGCCGTCTTCTTCCCTGACTTCTGTAACTTCTATATGAAGCCTTGGAACTTTGTAAATTTGGAAAACTTTTGACTAGTCTATGCTGGCTTTTACTAACTGCCATGTTTTATTTCAATATGTTTACAAAATTAATCTCATCTGCTCTAGAATCTTTCTAGGAGTCAACTCAGATGCAATGACCTTTTTTTTTAAAGGTGAGTACAGACAAGAATTACTAATACAATTAAAATAGGAGTAGTTTACAACATGTTTTACATGAGCAAGTTCCAAATAAACACCTGCCAATACTAGCTACGATAAATGGATTTCAGTAAAATGAATGGACAACTTGTGTCTCTAGCAGCACATACTGTATGTTTCTTGTCTTAATTTATGTGCTTCGTGGCCTTATTTAAAACTCTTTTGAAAATAATAAATTTAAACTGCAGCATGAGCAATCTAACAGCCTGCTGCAGCCTGCTGCACGAGGAGGAGGAAAGTGATAGGAAACAATAAGAGTGGGAAACAGAATGATGTGATAGGAAAAAACCCAAACCCCCCCAAAAAACAATCCCAATTCAAAAGAGAGACTTAGCATCTCTCTTTCTTTCAAATTTTGCATGATCCATCCCTTGCTTCAATGATATGTTATCATTCAGTTCATACAACAAACACCAGACTATTATATTAATGCTATAAACTTAAAATGGAGTAGGAAGAAAATATATATAGTGTGAATAGTAGATCAATGACTGATTTGCTCTGGAAAACTGAATGGATAATGAAAATTTCTGTCATTAGCTTTGCTAATATTGGATGAAGTAATTATTTCAGAACTTTTATTTGTGAGAATTGATACAATTCTGCTGTTTCAGTTATGACTATGTGCTATATTACCTGTATGATAATACTAACTGGCTATTTTGGTACTGCCTAGATTGCATCTAACCAATTGCATTATTGGAGAAATAATTCTGAAAAAAATGTGATATTACCCTTTCAGTAATATCACATTTCTCTGAATGTATTGTATGCATTGCCAGGTAATACTCCTACGCAGTTATTTAGAAATGGTTATTTAGGAGAACAATAGGAGAGACAGAGTTAAGCAAGTAATCAGCCTGGAGTTGTTACATTTCCACAAACATTCTAAATCCAAACTTTTTTGAATTCCCTTTGACCCTTCTCTATCACCAAATTAACACTGAACAGTAGTTGACTAGATTTTTGTGTATACCTTGAGCAATAAATCTTCTTGACTGCAACTTAATGTTGCAGTCAACATTAAGTGCCTGGCAGATTACCTTTCTAAATAAAGATCTTTTAAGTCTAAAAGACAGAGACATCCTTCTCCTCATTTCTTTATATTCCTTCAACATGCCCCACCCTACTTCATCACTTTTATGTCAACACTACATTTATTGCAGATTAGCTTGCTTTTATACAATCAACTACCTTGACACATTATACCAGAAAATCACGTATTTCATTGGTTACCTTCCTAGATTTTCTTACTTCTAAAATCTATAAAAAAGAAATGCCAGTACAAGTCTACAATGCATTTTTACTAACAGTATTAAGAATCCTAAGTATGAAAGCAACCTCAGTTGTCTGAGTCAGAAGGTTTTGTCCCAGAAAATTGACTGCATGAGATTGGCTGTTGTATTTGGTTGCTGTAGTTTGGGGCAAACGTGACAAGAATTTCTTGCTAATATTTTTTCAGATAAAAGCTGTATTCCCACAAGGTATTACTGTAAACTATAGCTTGCTGAATAGGCCACACGTTGTTCTATGCCACAAACTACGGCAAGATGTAAATGTATTAAATCAAATAAAAGAAGTGATAAGTGTCCCTTCAATGAGTTAAGTCTTCCTGTAGTTTTTTTAGGAAACAGTTGAGACATTTCTCATAAATGATCTCACTTGTAAAGAAACCACACAGTCATACAGTAATCATACAAATACTATCAAGTGAGGAAAAAAGCCTGTTCTGCTATCCCATATTCAAAAATAGTTATGCTACTGTAACTTTATTACAGATTTCAATTATGAATCTTTGCAGGTTGACAGTTGAGCTCCTCATCAAGGAATATAGTTATTCCTCTTCTGTAACTGCTTAATTGGGAAATTATTTTGTAGTTATAGTTTGGACTCTAATGTGCCTCAGGAGTGTATTATGCAATGTAGTACAGGGACTGGCAAATTTTGGCTACTCAAATCTTAGAATTCTAGTTTTTATGACCATGGACACAAATATATGAAGTGTTTGCTTTATTCTGAGAGAGCAGGATGAGGACTAATTTTCTTATCTTGTAGGGTGAAAGGTTGTGGATAAATGCTAACAGCAATTGTTGAATAATGAAATCAGTTCCCAGAGAGATTGAGAGTTCCCTTTTACTGTATATGTTTAAACTGGAGAGGGGCATTTGGTGGGGGGTAGGAAATACTTTAGTTGGATGCCTGTACTAAGCAGCTGCCCTCTTGCAATAGCGTTCCTACAGTCCTAATAAAAATATTTTTGTTACTTCTGTATTATCAATATCCATACTGTATAGGTAAAGGTTCCCCTTGCACATATGTGCTAGTTGTTCCTGATTCTAGGGGCGGTGCTCATCTCCATTTCAAAGCTGAAGAGCCAGCACTGTCTGAAGACGTCTCCATGGTCATGTGGCCGACATGACTAAACGCTGAAGGCGCACAGAATGCTGTTACCTTTCCAAATGTGGTTCCTATTTTTCTACTTGCATTTTTATGTGCTTTCGAACTGCCAGGTTGGCAGAAGCTGGTACAAGTAACAGGAGCTCACTCCGTTACACAGCACTAGGAATTTGAACCTCCGAACTGCCAACCTTTCTGATTGACAGGCTCAGTGTCTTAGTCACTGTATAGAGGCTACATAAACATTACCCAGCATGTGAGTAAGATTATCACTTTTGATAATAGCTACAAAGCAGTTATATGTCTGAAGTCTACTTTTTTCTTTCATCAACAAACCATTGTACTGGATTAGAAGTCTTATTCCCATGCCACAAGAAAATGGTATTGTATAATGAGGTATTGTAGTCCATTATATCAAGAAAACATCAAATTGGTCAAAACTGTTCTAAGGAGATTTCTCCCCCTACTCTCCCCATTTTTGCCAAACATAAAGCAATTCCTGATTAAGAACCATGGATTTGGATTAGGAAGCTTTGAGGCACTATAGCAGGTTTCACAGTTCAGAAAGAAACTATTACTGCTCAAAGGGTTTAATTATGCCTAACTATTCAATCACATATTTCTAAAGGGATAATTGCTTGGACTTTCTCTAAAGGAAGCCATTGTTTTCAATAGGAAACTCCAGAGGGTTGGAAGACTTTGGGGGTGGGGATAATTTAAAGAAGTCCAGATGACAAGAACAGCTCCCTGTGTGGAAGGGGACCGATTTAGTTTCTTTCAGCCTATTCAATGTTTGTGCTGTTTCTGCCTTGATTTTTAACACCCACCCACAGCTCTCTGAATGTTATATTACACATAAGCTGCTTGTTGAGCAATTACCTTTGAGGGCTACACAGCAGTCATTTCTATCTTCTGTGTTATAGCCTGTGGTAGCACTGCACTGCAGAATTTAGCATTTTTGTGTCTTGCATCACTGCTTCTTAGAATCTGAAACAATCTTGGATAAGCAGTTGGAGAAAAAAGTGATCCTGGCTGGGGGAATTGTAGTAGTTGAAGTAGATGCATCTTAAACTTGCCAAAGTTGTGAAATGCTGCTCTGGGTCATTGGCTTTCCATTAATCAAAGAGGTGGTGGGTTTCCTTCCCTATGTGTGTTCAGACAAAGGCTAGGTAGGGATTCTTTAATCTGAATTTTTGAATTAAGCCACAAATTAGGCTCAAGAACCTAAATGGCAAATTCAAAGTTTATGATCCTATCTTCTATGTGGGAGAAGGTGCCTGTCTGGTCAGTAAGTTAGGAGCCTGACAGGTCCTAGCTACTGGAGTAGGAGGTTGTGCTAAAAATCACATTTCCCTGAAGTGGGTTAACTCAAAACTCTTGTACCATAAGAACGACTGTTTCAGTCTCCGTCTAATGTAATAACATGAATCCAGATTAAAAAGGGCCCTGGTAATTCACATCATTCAGGACCATCAATAATTAATGCTACATCATTTCCTCAACAAACATTTCCCAAAATGGGAGATTGAAACACTCTAATAACTTTCTATGTTTGCTGTGTAGAGGCATGACCTTTTGAGACAGATATGCCACAACTACTTCTTTCAAGACTGATAGTGTCACTACCCCCCTTGAGGAAGCATTCAACCCTCCTGCACCCATCTCTTTGTCTACTCTTTGATAATTCTCATCTACAAGTCCCATCTAAGTTCCAGACCACAGGTTGTGGGTTTCATCCAACAGACAATGCTCTCTATTTCTGTAGAATGCACAGGTTCAAAATAACTCCAGGTAATTGCTCAAGGCTGATTATTCCTACCAGGGTATGAGCTATGTCTACTTCTTACATGAAATGAATAGGAGCAATTTTTATATGCAAAATTCCTAGCAAAAAATTCACAATAATGTCATCAAAGGGGCATTCCATTGTGCTTTGTTGTTAGTTTTTCTTAAAGAATATATTCTATTCTACAAAACATGGGTTTCTGTTGTGTACACTGGTATTGTTCTCATTTTTTAAAATATTCTGTTTGCTATACATTCACCTGCACTCATCACCCCAGCTTGGTATCAAGAATGGCATCAAGAATGCAATCCATTGTATTTACAAGGTGTTCTCACTGAAGCATCAACCACATGTCAATGTCATCCTACATGTCAATGTCATCTCCTGCAGTTTGCAATTCATGGGTTGGGAGGCAGACAACATAACAAGGGATCAAGAAACAATAGGTCAGAGCCATGTACCCAAATGTTCATTCCTACCAAAGCAGAGTGGTGACTATAATAACAACAGCAAAAAGTAGAATAGAATATCAAGGAAGTGGGACCTTTAAAATTTGCTACATGTCACCATTGCTTTGCTACCTATGAGAGATGTTATCCTAGACAGTGCCCTGGGGCAATTGACAAGAGACTTAGTTACATTTAGGATAGTGATACCAGTTTTGAGTATTTGTCCTATAAGAAAAGAAAGACTGTATCTCTATCTGCAGTGAAAAGACTGTCCATAGGGTTTTTTTGTTTTTTTTTAAAAGGTAAAGTGGAGATTAACCCTCAGATGGAAAATGGGTTAGGTAATGGTGGGTGGTTGCGTGGGTATTTGATTTAAAGAGAATCAGGATTGATTGTCCAGTTTGATTTGTCTGAACTGATTAGAATGATGGAGACAAGTGAGGTGAAAGATGGATGGGCAAGAGAAGGAATATACAAGTACTGGGGGTGGTATGATCAGCAGCCATATTCTTGTTATTTTGGGGCAAGGAAAATATGACAAAATGGATTAAATATACCATTTCAGATTAAGTATGATCGCTACTTTGATAGCAATCTCCACTTGGCTCCCTCTACTGAAGAACTAGTGGCCAAGAACCAAACTTCTTGGTTTTGATGATAAACACCAGATCTCTCTGCAATAACAGCAAATTCACATGATTTAGGATGGGATGATATGCATTCACTCCATACACTATTGCATTATTCTGTGAGATTGGAGGCATCAAATTGCACCCCTGTGGGGAAAGCTGTGCCCCATCCTGGTGAGCAAATGCTTAGCTTTGATGTTGCTTCTGTCCAGAGGACATTGTGGAAAGTTAACATTAAGAAAGCAGAAGACCCAGATAAGATGACTGGGTGTGTTCTTAGGGAATATGCAGACAAATTGGGTTGTGTTCTTACAGATATTTTTAATCTTTCATTGCAGGTGGAAGTAATCCCATCATGTTTTAAGACTGCCATTATTTTGCCAGTACCAAAAAAGTCTACGATTAGAGGTCTTAATGATTACTGTCCGGTTGCACTTACATCCAACATTATGAAATGTTTTGAGAGGCTGATAAAGGCACTCATGTGTGAATGCTATTTGTTGACTTCATTTCGGCATTTAATACAATAATTTCTCAGCACCTAGCAGAGAAACTGGGCCTTTTAAGCTTTAATACTACTTTGTGCAATTGCATTCTTGATTTTCTTATTGGTAAGACACAGTAGTTCACTTCCTTCTATCCAGGACATAGCATATAAACATTGGATCTGGGATGCTACACATCCTCTTCATGACCTGAATTCCTTGTTTCCTTCTTGGAGAAGGCTTTGTGGTATCTGAAGGAGAACATCTAGATCAGAGGTGGCATTCAGCAAGTTCTGACCAGTTTTGGAGAACCGGTAGTGGAAATTTTTAGTTTGGAGAACCAGTAAATACCACCTCTTATTTGCCCCGCTCCCATCTATTCTTTACCTCCTGAGTCCCACCTGATCAGGAGGGAATGGGGATTTTGCAGTAACCTTCCCCTGCCATGCCCACCAAGCCACCCCCACCAAGCCACGGCATGCTCACCAAGCCACAGAACCAGCAGTAAAAAAATTTGAATCCCACCACTGATCTAGATTCAGTCACAGTTTTGTTCCATATAGTATCAACGACCTTGTGAACATTTCCTGTTTCCTCTATGTATTCATGGACAATGATTAATACACACACGCACGTATACATGTATGTATATATGTATGTATATATGCATATACAGTATGTATGTATGTGTGTGTGTATCTGTATATACATAGATGGATGGATGGATGGATGGATGGATGGATGGATGGATGGATGTTGATATATATGTATGTATATAGCATGTGTTATGTATGTGTACGGGTAGATATATACTTTCTTTTGAGAACAGGTAACAGAATTTCATTTGTAATGTGTGCCAGGGTGCTCACAATGAAAAATGACAATAAAGGTTTTCTTATCTTATCTTATTACTGACTCCTGGTGAAGTGAGGAAGATAATGTCATACTATCATGGAACTGCCTCTCCAGGTTTCATATCCATTAGCAATCTTGATGCCATGGTGTGGGTGGTGGGGCACTGTGTTTTTTACACTTCCTTTCTCCAGTAGAACTTCATATTTTTGTCTTTTACCATATCCATGTTTGCATTAACATTTCTACTGGTTGCTGTACTTTTCTTAAATAGACCTCTTGTATTTCCCATTTGATTTTTATCAGAATTTTTTACAAAGCTTATTTAGGTATAGCTCCTTTCTCTTCCTGCTATTCTTTGAAACTCAGAGTTAGCTGTGTAAATTTACCTCTCTTTTGTTTTTGTCTTTGACTCTTTTCAATATCTGAGCACACAATTATGTCACCTTCCTCTGCTTTCTGCATTTCAGGATTATTTTATTTGCTTCATCTTAAATGTTACCTTCTATTTTAGTCCAGAGTTAGTTAGGCAATCTGTCTAATCAACTAGATATTTTCTTTACTCTCTTCATATATTCATAGGAAATATTGCTAGGTTATAGTCTGTTGATTTCACTATTTGTTTTATTTAGTTTTAATTGCACCTTTGCAAGGAATTTGAGCAGCAACCAATGCTTCACTGACTGAATCAAATTTCTCCATTTTCAGTTACATACGCAATCTGATTTCAGTGTGATGTCTCTGTGTAGCATGATCTTTTGGGTTACAGAAAGAGGAGATTTGCCATAAACATTGGGTTTTCTTGGCAGAAATCTATTAGTCTTATATTTATTTATACATGATGCTAAATTTCCCCATTGTTCCTACTTCTCTAAGTATTTCACTTTCAACATTAGTATTCTAGTCTTCTATAATTATTTTTTAATTATTTCAGCAAGTTGCCAAAGAGATGTTCCAGTTCCATTTTTTTCTTCATCTGTAATTTAAGCAGGATAATTTAGGTCATCCAAAAAATGATACCTATTTTGTTAATAATATGGCTATTCCATTTCTCCTGTTAATTTCTTGTCTGCAAAAGAAGTTCTAATGTTCTTCTGATATGAAATTATCCATTCTGGTCCATTTGATTCCATTGATTCCCAGAATGTCAATAACCAGCATCAAGTTTGCTTTGTTGTATAGTTCTACCAGTCAATAAACCTTTTAAAGGATTAAATTTTACTGGTGACATCATCAACCAGATATCCTTGTACCTTTAATCCAATCACATTGTGAACATCAATGTTGTTCCCTCTTGTTTCGTGATCTTGAGAAGTTTGTGGGATATTTCTAAATCTGAGAGTTCACTTGGAAGCATCATGTAGACATTGCCCTGATTGGAAATGTCCATTGAAGGCTTTTGGGCAGAATACGGGGATGAGTTGTCATTTCCTAATTTAATGGTAGAAAATGGTACAGCTTTGCCTCTTTAAATGTCTGGCTGTTACAAATATTCTTTGTCCTGTTGGACTTCTTCATATCAATAACTCCCTTTTACCATTGCATTTGTTTATTGTACCATCTATTCAGAATGGTTGAGGAAGTTATGTATGTCTCCCCTATTGAGGAGAAGGATTGGGAGTGACAAGATAGCTATTGTCTTGTACTGTTGCAGAGAAGAGGGAACTTCTTGACTTATTCTCCAAAGCACCAGAGCAGAGGGCGGGTGGAAGTGTGGAATAGAGATCCAACCTAGAAGTAAAAAGAAATCTTCTCACAGTGTGAACAGTTAATCAATGGAATAGCTTGCCTCCTAGACTTGTGGGTTCTACGGTACATCACTGGAGATTTTCAAGAATAGATATTTGTCTAGCAAAGAAAATTTATATATAAAAAAGACAATGCTAAATCAACATGCCTCTGATCACAAAGGACAGGAGTAGACCTTCCTCTTTACTTCGTCAGTCCATGAAAAATGGTTGAAAGAGAAAACTCTGAAGGACAAAGCCCATTGGTAAGATTAAAAACTTTCGATTAACTTCATTTAAAATACAGTATTCGGCATCTTTCTAGACTAGGGATGATGTTTAAAGCAAGCTTTCTTTCTTGAATGAAGTGAGTTTAATCTAAATGCAGTGCCAATAAACAAAATAGTATAGATATTTTAAAAAATCATATATTTTGAATTATTTTTTTTTCTTGTGGCAACATTGGTTCACTACAGAACAAACAAATCTGAAGTTGATCAGAAGATGAGAGAAGATTGTCATCAATAAATCACTTGTCCAAAATGTGACCTCACCATTTATCTGAGGCAGCAACTGATGCAATTGCTGAAGAATGAAGAATGACTTGGTTCTATGGGAAGTTAACACTCATCCCTCTCCTAGAAAAATAAAATATCCTAGGAAATATTGAAAGGCAGAATATTATATTTCCCTGGATAAGAAATGGAGAAACATGTTTTTTGGCAGGAAACAGACTCAATCTTAATAGCCCCCACTTTTTTAATGGGCCATTAAAATGCCTGAGCAAGTCTATTCTACATAATAACGAGTTCCCCCTTCAGATCCGGGGTGGTGGTGGTGGTGGGTGGGATTAAGGCATGATAGTATTAGCCCTTCACCCAATTCACCACATGGCATCTGGGAACTCAACTAAAGTTGGACTCAAAACACAGAGAGTTGTCCCTGCATGGCCCCATGGGAGTCTTACAACCGATCAGAATACATTTCTTACACAGGAACAGGAAACAGAGAGGTGGGGCTGAACAGAGTATAAAAAAACCCAGCAAGTCCCCTTTTTCTCTTTCTCTTTTCTTCTTTGCCCAACATCTAGGAGTATGTGATCACCTTTTCTGTTCAGGGTCTCAAACCATGTGGTCCTGTCCACTATTAAACCATATTTCCAAGCAACCTCCATGTTTCCAGTGTTTTTTTCCCCATTAGGAGCTGAACCCAGAAGGACATTTCTTCCAACTGTTCTTTGTAGTTGAATGAGTGTAGCAATGTGTTGTATGATGGACAAAGTGCAAGTATCACTTAGGTTTTTGTGATAATGATGCAAACATTTTGCTAGCTGTTAAATGATTAACCTAGACTCTTGAACACAAAGCATTTGCTCTTTTGCTCAATTCCAGTCCCTCCTGGACAAAATGGGCACATATCAAGTTTTCTCCTATTATTAACTCCCTATATTTCATTACTTGAGGCATTCCTCTAAGCCCGGCCACACACATTGTACTTTTTCTTGTTTGGAAGTGGATGCCCCATGTGCTGTGAAAGATTCCCAAAGTTGAACTGGTCCCGGTGACCGACCGAGATTGGATCCTTCCACACATTATACTGATCACCATGGGATGACTAGTGCATGGTCTCACACATCATTATGACCATGTTGTGTTGATGTAACACACAAAACTAAAACAAAGCATGTTGTATTTTAGTATGATGTTCTTGAGGCAAAATGCATGACTAGGGGGAAATGCCATTTCAGTGGCCCTGCCTGCACATGTCAGATGTGATTGAGATATTGCATAAGCAGGAGTACTTCTTAACTATTCATTAAAGCAGCACCTTTTTCAGCCTTTGGCATAAGCTTCAAAGAAAGATGCAGCTGCTTTATAAGTCATTTTCACTCTAGTAAATTGACTTCTTAAAACAGAATTAGCTTTTTCTCACCTAAGTAGATTAAAAAAAGAGGCTCCACCTTAATGAACAGCTGAAAAGTGTGCTCACATGTGGTACAATGTGCTTCTTTTGAATTATGTCCAAAATTTCAACAATCCTATTAGTTCACTTATAGAAATACCCAATTCAATTCTAAAAAGAAAGTGCTTTGCAATACCTGTGAGCAGGGATGTTGTTTCAAAAGTAGCCATAACTTTTCTAGGGATAGGGAAATTTTCAAAAATTTAGATAACTGCAACTCTTTGCTGCCATCAAATGATCAACTTGATTTTTGCAGCGCAGATCTGATAGCCTCACCTCAAGGACCACCAAACTCTTGACTGAATTGTAAGTAGGCTTCCATTATGCTAAGAACCCATACCGTTCAATACTGCAACTTGGATTGTTTAAATTTTATTTTCTTCTTAGTTTATTAAGTTTAAAGATTAATGTCATATCCACACATTCCAGTGGCTTTCAGTAGGACTTTTCAGTGCTACTACTATTTGAACCAAATATTGATTGGATGACAATGAACCAAATTTAAGGACACATAAATAACAAACGGAAAGAGGCATCTGATTCTTCCTCACATTCCCAGTCACATACACAGATACATATACTATATTTGTAAATCTTTTAGGTCAGTAAAGCTTATTCAGAGCTTCTTGCATGCTCACATACCTTGAAGGCAGATAATAGAATAACACAAAAAAAATGTTGCTGTCACTATATTAACCATGCTGTTTGTTAAATTTGAAAGCTCTATGAGACATGATTCATACTGGGAAGTTTTAAAGTTTATTTATATTTCCTGTTTTGAAGTTGCATGAATAGGTCATAGTCACAATACTTTATAGAAAATACTGTACTATAATTGAAAGGGAATAGGGCAGGGTAAGAAACTTTGGATACAAATTGAGCATAACCATTATTTATTTACTATTCTAAATTTGTGATGCATATTTCCTCCATACAACTTAAGGCAGCTTGCATAGTTTTCTCTTTCTACTTCTTCTATATTATTTTTTTGAGTATTTTTTGAGTATTTTATTAGGATTTATAGGCCGCCCTTTTCCCTGAGGGGACTCAGGGCGGCTTACAATCATTAGGGAGGGGGTGCAATACAAAATAAACAATACATCATTTTTGCAAAATATGAATGATCCAACATCTCTAAACTGGATTCCTGGTTAGAGATGGATTTTACGATGTGTTTCTAGTTTTCATCCAATTCTCCAAGACAGGGCAAAGTATTTTTTTTTTTAGTATATGTACATAGTGACTTTTGAGATAGCTACAGGCCAAACTAGGCAAAGAAATAACATAAAATGTATGAAATTACATCAGAAACAACCTGGGATTTTCTTTTTCCTGCTTTACTTTTGGTTGGCAATGGAGTTTATCTTTCCTAAATGTTTGTAAGCTATTTTAGACTTATAATTTTCAAGTTTTTCTCAGCTGAAAATGAAAATGAACTGAAATTTAGTTTGGCAAGATTTCAGGACCTCCAAAAATGATACAGGGACCACACAATGTCCTTGTATTATACATTATTCATCTTGCTGAAACCACATTGAATACCGACTCTGGATGTCTAGCAGGTAGCAGGCTCTCATTTTAGTAGATTCAAAATTGTTTATGCTTTATATTTTATCTGCATTTTAAGAAGTTTTATTAAAATGCAGATAAAACGCTTAAGATTGATCCCCAGGGATTATTTTCAAGTAACATGTGCCATTCTGATTTTTTGGAGTGAACATTATACTTTCTCCACATTTGTCAGGATATGACACTAATTAGGTTGACAAACAGACTGAGAGAAATGGAAACACTTTGGGCCAAATGCAATCATAGAATAACCCTCAGCTCACAGCACCAGATGTTGAATCTTTCCTCCTTTTTTTGCCATCCCCACAGTCATCCAAATTCATATTGACAAAGTTATACAAAAAATAAAGCGTGTCACTTGGACACATTGCTCATCTATAAGCTCCCATAAACTGATCAAATATCTCTTCGTGGTTATTAAGTATGTTTTTGTAATTCTGGAAGTCCTAAGACAAGGAGTCCAACATATGGGAAGAACTGGTGCCTAGTTTGTGGTAAATATCTTTGTGCCATCACTATAATTTCCCACCGTTCTAAATCCTCATCTACAAAGTGTGGAAAAAATTGAGTTACTTCTAAGGTTCAGTTTGATTTGTTCCATCCAGAGCTCAATCACAGATTTTTAAAAAATTAGGTTCCTTTTTTTTTTGCTTGTTCCAACATAAAAAGAGAGGAAAGCAGACCTCAGAATTATTAGCAGAGGATTATTTGAATATAGAACAGAGATAAAAGCGAAGAGATTCAATGAGTACTAATCTGTGCCTGGCAACCCACACATTAATCACATGCCGATTACTTTATTAGTCATCTCTTTATCAATGCTTTCAGCCCACATTGGCTTCTTCTTCTGCTGTAAACTTTAATTAACCAGAGCTGGAGATACTGTGTAGGAGATACTTAAATTAAGAATGGTGAAGAAAGATGGTGATGATGGGAAGACAAAGACATTCAAGATACTTGGAGTATATTTAAGAGAGAAAATAGTGCATGTAATCAGTATTTTTCTTCTAACAGCTCATAGAATCTGCAATGTAGGTTTCATATTGTATTTTTCTCATCAGTATTTCACTACAGTATTGGAGCCTACATTTTTTTAAAAAACAGCTACAAGAATGACTCACAACTCAATAAAATTACTGTTGCTTGCTGTGATATATTATTTTTCTTACTCTAAAAGGGCAATTGTCAGGTCAAAGTCAAAACAGCATGGCATAATATACTAGAGTGTTTTGCATCTACTTCTACATGATTGTTTATATTTTCCTTTAAAAAGTATAACATTATTTCACTGTTATTTATTTAGTTGTAGAGATATTTTTATTTTGTCCCATACAGGTAGTCCTCAACTTATATCTATTTGTTTAGTGACCATTTGAAGTTACAACAGCACTGAATAAAGTGACTAATGTCTGCTTCTCATACTTATGACCATTTGCAGCATCCCCATTTGATTAGGTGATCAAAATTCAGGGTCATGACCTTTTGCAACAAGCAAAGTCAAAAGAAAAGTCCAATTCATAATAACTGTGTTACTAACCTATCTACAGTGACTCACTTAACAAGTGTGGCAAGAAAGGTCATAAAACTCATTTAACAAGTGTGCATGGCAACAAAAATTTCGGGGCTCAATTGTGGTTGGCAGCCAAGAATTAGCTGTATTGCAAGATTTGTGATAACATTATTCATATTGTTCTTAATGACAACAATGATAAAATCTAACCAGAATAGTGGAGGATGGTTATTGTTGCTGCCCATGAGTTGGTTTAAATTACCAAAGGAAGGTCACTTCTTTAGAGTTGTCCAGACAGGAAATCAAATAGGCAAGACAAGACAGCTAGAATTAAAAGTGAATTTGCTCATGCACAGGAAAGCACTGGGCTATGCTTCTTCTGTGCCAGTAAGGGAAACCAAAAAGACATTTTATTCTCAAGCTGTTGCTTTCCAGATGTTCTTGGTGATGAAAGGCTTCTGGGCAGTGACCTACAGCATTTGCTACATTCTTGAGGAGAAATTGGCTCATCTCCACTTGGAATTTGACATATTTAGAGCAGGACTTGGAGAATTGTGGGGAGGACCCTTGGTCAAGTTTTACTTTGGGTCATCTGAAGATGTGGAAATCATGTTTGCATTTGTCTTGCCCACTATGTAAATAAGATTGATTAAATCGGTTATTAAGATCAAACAGATAGGTTGATAGGTAAGTTCAGACAGTGATTTATCCATTTGAGATAGTCTCCCTTGCTTTGAATGATGTCAATAGTGCAATTCTTCTAAAGAAGGAATCCAAAGCAGAGTGTCATCTTATGACAAAATTTCCTTTATGGGGCTTGAAAAGACCAACCAACTTTACATGTTCCTAGAGTTTTCTATGGTCAAGTTTCAAATTGGGTTTTCAAACCAAACTGTTTTAGTTGCCTGGCAAAACACACTCTATCCCACACACAGGTGGGATGAAATTCTTTTGATTTTCCTGGGTATCTTACACAAGATAGGTGGCAACTTTAACAAATAAATAAATGGAAGGAAGGAAGGAAGTTCTAGGCTGACTGTGAGAGAAACTAGAGTTTTCCATATTTCTGGCCCCACTAACTTGTCTTTGAGACTATTCCAGAGAACATCCAAGATGTCTTCAGCAAATATTAAGATATTTTGCCCCTTGTTATTTAATGTTGATGCATTGACCCAATAAAGTGGTATCATCTACAAAAAAAAATGAATTGATCATCTTTCTGTTTGTGATTAAACGGGAGGTACTTTCAATATATTTTCATTCGGGTGTGCGTGAGATAGCAGTATGTCACTTTAAAGTGCAGCTGTGAATTTAATTATAGCACATATAAAAAGCTGTTAGCAGTTAGACTGCTCACTGTTCCAGAAATTATTGGCATTTTAAAGATTTTTTTAAAAATCAATTTCTATATCAAAAAATACTTTCGGGATGGGAAGATTTATTTTTCGTCCACCTGGGTGGCAGCGAGATTATGGATGACTTTTATATTGGAAAAGAAAGCTACATAATGGAAAATAAATTGCATCCTAAAATGAAAAAACTTGTGCTGGACCATACAACAACTTGTACGGAGTAATATTTCTCATTTTGGTATTTAAGCTGTTACCTCCATATTTGATTGCTTTCAAATATTTCATAAATTAGGATTTGTTAAATATAGTGCATTGAATAGACAACCACCAGAGATGCATCAATTGTGTTTTATAAATCAAAACAAGCCATAATTGCTTGATTCACACAGGATGCCAGAACAAATAAACCATATATAGTTTTAGTGCATCCAGAATCCAAATATTGTTGGACAACTGTTCTTCTAATTCAAAGTAACATGACAAATGATGAAGGGAAATGAGATTTGTAGTCTAACAGCATATGGGCCATGGGCTCCCTATTCTTGATTGAAAATGATCCCCAACTGCATGAGACTGTTCTAATCCATAGGTTTATAGGGAAATACTACACTAAATGTTGTATTTTCATTTACTGGAAAGAAGACTATTGGACTAAAAGGGACTGCTGAGTAAATTGTATGTATCACTGCACTGCAAATCTACTCATGAGAGCAGCTAGTTACCTAAACTGTTTCCTATGGATTTCACCTTAAATATGTTGTGGCTGTATTTTTGGAAAAAGACAATCAGTCTCAGGTCTTTGGGAAGTCATTCAGATACATAGGACCTCCTCGTGGATAAATAGCTCCCACACAATATAATATAATGGCATTCTGCCAGTGGTGGGTTTCAATTTTTTTAGAATCTCTTCTGTAGGTGTGGCCTGCTTTGTGGGAGTGGCTTGCTGGCTATGTGACTGGGTGGGGGTGACCAACTTGTAAAATGTGGTGAAACTCCCGTAACAATGCTCTTGCTTAGCAACCAAAATGTTGGCTCAGAAACTCTGGCATTTGAAGCACGCAAATCTTAAAGCTGTCAAATTACAAGACCCTTGCATCCCTAACCCTTTAGGAAAAAACCCCAGGGGTGTTCAAATTTGACAGCTTTGAGACTTGTGGACTTCAACTCCCAGAATTCCTCCTCTCGCTCTTCATCTTGATGATGTTTGTTTGTTTGTTTATTGGATTAATATGCTGCCCTTCTCCCAAAGGACTCAGGGCGGCGTACAATATTAAAAAAAAACACATATTACAAAAGTTAAAAAAATAGATAGAATATCCAAAAAACAAACCCAATTAAGATTAACAATAACATTTAAAAAATTTGATTAAAATTAATAATAATCAATCATTTATTTTATTTTGTTCAGGCCAGGCCGGCTTGCTGGAAAAGCCAACTTTTTAGGGTGCGTCAGAAGGACCAGAGGTCGGGGATTATACAAAGCTCCAGGGGCAGCTCATTCCAGATGTGCGGACAGGTAGGGGGAGGGAGCTGGAACCGATTCTAAATGGCACTGTAGATTTGTGGAACCTCTTCTATATAAGAGGTTAGAACTGGCAGGAACCCACCCCTGCATTCTGCAAGGATATGTAGATGTTGCGGTTTGGCATCACGCCGGTGTGAGCTGCTGACAGATTTTCTGCTCGGTTCGCCTGGCCTTTTGCACGATCGTAGCCGTGGTAGGCAAGGTCTTTTCGAGGTACGAGGACCAGTGGAGAGGGAAGCATCAGAGCAGTGGAGGGAAAAAGGCGATCCCTCCCACGAAGCGAGAAGCACCCTCAGATTGAGTGCAAAGGAGGTCGGCTTATTAATGGCCAACCAGAAGACGTGACTGCCAGCCCTTAATAAGGAAGTGAAAGACAACTGCAGGAAACATATCGGACTGTGGAAGACGGTAAACAAAAGACTTTGATTTAAGAGACTAAATTTGAATAAGCTAAATAACCTGAGCACGGATACGTAAGTGGGTGCATTGGGTTGAAGCGGCGAATAAAGATTGACAGAGAAAGATTTAAGAAAGCTGATCGGCAGATCAGACAGAGAAAGACTGAGTTTTTTGAATACTTAAGTTTGGAGAACAAACAGTGGGCAAGATGGTGAAGAGAAAGAAAAAATGGTTGGATTTGCCCTCCTCCTGAAAAAAAAAAGGGAAGAAGATTTTGTTCGAGCCACAAGGGTTTGAAATATCTTTAAAGCTCCGGTGAGGCGGATGCCGAGATATACTGACAGAAACAACAGAGGGGCGACATCTTGAAAGCGAAAACTGAGCGGTGGGAAAAAAAAATTAAAACACAAACCTCTCTCCGCTTGTGCTTTCATCGCAGCTACTGCCCCAAAAGCCCTTTTGAATTGGACTTTTTTTTAAATTCTTCCCTCTGTCTTTCTCCCTGCCTCTTTCTTTATCTTACTGATGACAAGAAGTGACTGATGGGTGAGCTCTGAAACGACAATCTTGAGCTCCGACCTCTCCTGTCTTTTGACTCTCCACATTGAAATGTACTCTCCCTTCCTTGTGGACTCTCCTTAGATTACTTCCAGATCCCTTTGACAACCTTATTGAAGTAGTACTCGGTATTTCTATTTTCTGAAAGTAGTATATCTACATTAAAACATTAAGTGCATTAACTTTTAGATATTGGTGAAGG